>NC_028646.1:35026671-35149550 GCF_001406875.1 Solanum pennellii
CAATATCTTATTTGTGTAGGGAAATGGAGGTGATCAAATTTGAAGTGGATGATGAAGAGTTTTTGAACTATTGTAAAAGTTTAAATACATATTTGATTTATTGTGTACACATTTAGAATATTGATGTATAAGTATGGGTATGTACACAACACATACTATCTTTTGGTTGTACATGAAATATTTCTCGAAGTTTATTTGAAATATATAGCTTCAATTTAATGATTAATTAGTTCATTTTGTGTTTTAGGTCACTTGTATGTATGTAAATATATTATATATATTTGTGCTACATGAAGGCTTATAAATGTTGAAGTTATACTTTGTAAGTGTTGCTCTAGGTAGATAAAAAGTTACACTTTGAAAGTGTTGCAATAGATGACCAATAAAAGGCAACACTTTTTAAGTGTGACCAATAAATCTGAAAAGTCAACGCTTTTAAGTGTAGTCTAACAAAAAATAGGTGTTGCTAATGCACGTCTTCAAAGCGTGCCCTTATACCTATTTGGCTACGCTTTACAAGTGTAGCCAAAGATGGCAACATTTAAAAAGTGTTGCCTAATGTCAAAGGTTACGCTTCTTTTGGGCAGCCCTTAAAAAGTGTTGCTGAATGTCCAAAAGTGTAGCCTTTTATCAAAGGCCACACCTTTTGCTAGTTTAGGCTACACTTACGTGGTGTTGCTGTAGGCCGAAAATGGTGTAGTGATATTCAATCATACATATACATTCATGACAAAGGTGCTTTAGCCTACTAAGTCAATGATTCATATTCACATTCTACGTGTATAAAGTAAGGGACATATGTGTATCAAAACAAGACACATATCATCATATTAAGCATATAGGGTCATCTTAAGAATTCTACAAGTCACCATACACACTGATTTATAATCATAAACCTTATTCATCATAATGTTCATATTGTCAACTAGGAAGATTCACAGTTTAATATAAAGGATACTCACATGAAGACATCACTATAGTTTATCATAATCACATATATTCAATTAGAAGAACACATACTTTGACTTCATAAATACACATAAGTCATATAGACCTTCACAATGATCATATATAGAGTTATAACATGACAATATCATAATTCATAATGTAATACTGACGAGACTACATTCTTTCACAATTCATAAAATAATGCCGACGAGGATACATTCTTAACAGGTATAACACATATGTACCGCCACCATAAGTGTAACATACCAAACAACACAATTGAATAACCTATGCAAAACAATATAGAGAAGATTAGGTCAACACACTACCAATCCAACCACAACATCTCCAATCCATAGAAAATTCAATCCATAAAGGATCTTACCAGTAGTCATGATCACCAATTAAATCCAATAATAACAATATACAATGATTCAAGATAAGATAATATGAAATTAATCAATTTAGGACAGCCTACGTACTATTCTCACATGTTTATTCTATAATTCAATAGCCCAAAGTAAGCTACACAAGAATTCAATACAATCGAAATATGATCAAATCATTAATAATATATTCAAAACTAGGATTGAATGATTTGCATAGGTTCATGGAGTTTTTAGGCTAAAATTATCAAACTAACGTAAATTCAATCATAATTCAATGGTTCAAAAAGTTTTATTAAAGAACCCATGGCTAGATTACAAAATAAGACAATTCATCTTTTGAAAAGATCTTATTAATCACTTTGGAGATTGGATACTTGATGAAAGATGATTCAAGGATGCAAAATATACCTTAATGAAGATTATCCACGAAAGTAAATGAAAATTGATGGCGAAATCAAGTTCCAAGAACCAATCTCCCTTCAAGCTTCAATGGTGTTCTAGAGAGTTCTTCTTTAGGTTTGGGGTTTTGATTTTGAATAATGACTTGAATTGTGGTTCTAGAATTATAAAAGAACTTAAAATACCCCAAAAGGACTTATTTTACCATCTTTAATAATTTTTAGAATACTAGGTGAAATACCCAACTTAGCCTTCCTTAGGATGAGACCCTATAGAAATTGGAGGTCTCAAAATGACGTCGTCATCTACGCCCCGTAGACCAACCTACGGACCATCCTGCTGGTCCATGGATTAGGTCAGAGGCTTTACAAATGGGAGCACAAGCTATGGACACTAACTATCAACCTAATCCCTCCATTAACAGGTTATTGACTGACCTACTTAGTGTCGATTGCCTCCGCCTTTTGAGACTGTTTTTGACAGTTTCATCTCACAAGTTGGGTACTCCTGTAGGACCTATTGATTTGTACTTGGGAAGTTTTACATGAATTTTTCCAACCCATATAGACTTGTATACATTTTAGGAATGTCTCACATTAATTTAAATAATGATGAACACGTAAAACATGCAAAGGTACACCTAAACATACAAGCACGTCTCTTGGCAAATTGTTCGAACATCATGGACGTTCTTGGACGTTTGACCTCTAAACATCACCAAACTTTAGACACTACCTCAAAAAATAATTATAAACTATGATATGACTTTAAACCTCATGATATATGTATTAGGATCTATTTTCACCTAAGTAATTTTAGAGGTATTACAGATGATCACCATATTTATAATATTGAATTCTAACCATGAGCATACTACATTCATCATATTTGACATAGTATCATGCTTCACATTCACATAATAACTTGTTTAGACATAGAATCTTCAATATACACATTTTCAACTTCCTAAGGCAGATCATGCATATACATTAAAAAATTTCTTAATGAAAATTCAATGCCATCAAGGTCATACTCACAAAACACATATATATTTATATACTTCAAGTAAACAGTGCCACAAATGGTGGACCATACCACTCAAGATCAATTACATAAGAACTAAACCATATAAACACACTTACCCTTCATCCAATACTTGGCCCTCTTTTCTCAATACCTCACAAAATAATCATAATAAAGCATAATAAGGCAGTTGGTACTCCAAAATACAACATAAGAAACACAACTCTAACATTTTCTAATCATAAACCTTAAACCCACTTCATAAGTCAAAGTAGCTATTTTGCACGAGCATGGGTTCATTTAGTTTTGCATTAAAATGATCAACTAACATTGAAAATATCATATTTCATTCATTAAAATGTCTTCATGCAAAGATCCATTCTTAGAATTCAAAATAGAAGAATTTAGGAACTTTGAAACCTTTTTGAAAAGTTTTTTTGGAATGGCTCCTTTAATGAAAGAATAATAAAGGATAAACTAATGTACCTTAATATAGTTTCAAAAGTGACGCTACCCACTTATACAAGTGTCACTAAAAGGTTGCTGCCAAAAATATTGTATGCTGCCGAATATGCATACATATACACGTATATGTATATACTTGATACCAATACTTTCAATTTATATGGAAATCTAATTACTCAAATTATGCAAATCCCTCCATTAAATACCTTAAATTACGATAATACTTATGTTAAGATAGGTTGTAAGTATAGCAAAATTTCAAGTCCCCAGAATTAGAATAAAACATATTATCGTAATTAAGAAATGATGTATCGACAGGTGAATCTTGGTTTAGTATTTCAGTGGTGTTTCATTGAGGGCATGTGTGATTTACTTTACAGGTAGTTTAGATGATCACCTATCGTTTATTAAATTTACTTACAATAGTAGTTTCCACTCTAGCAATGAAATTGATCCTGATGAAACTCTTTATGGATAAGCCGAAAGTCTTAAATTGGATGTTTCGAAGTTTGAGAAAATGAAAGTTATTTAATAGAGTTTTAAAATGTCGCAGAGTCATCAGAAATCCTACAGTGATGTTAGGATGACTGAGTTAGAGTTTGAAGTAGATGATTGGGAATTATTGAAAATTTCACCCATAAAAGGTGTTATGAAGTTTTGTATGAAGGGAAATCTTAGTCCCCAATATATTGGCCCTTATAGAATATCGATAAGCGTTTGTAATACAGCTTGTGAGTTAGAGCTACCAGAAGAGTTACATGCAGTGAAACATGGATAATTAATCTTTGAGAATCCCGAATCCTTGAAGAGTAAGCCCCTTCTTGTCGAGCTCCTCTTTATTTACCAACCTGGTTAGCCACTGCTTGGCTTAACATCCGGACAGCCTCACAGAATTCAGCATTGATGACCTTTCCTTGAGGTTGCACATTTGGTGCATTAGGTACCTCCGGCTACGTTAGATTTCTTCTAGATGGACTACCTTGAACTGCTCTTCATTGAGGCATAGTGATCTAAAACACGTGCAAGCATGAATTTGTGGTAAATGTTTTTTAGATAAACTCTAAAGCACAAAGTGAGTATGACAGAAGGGAAAATTTCTAAATGTTATAGTCTCCTAATCATAGATATGACACTCTTCACACCGATGATTAAGAATCTACTGACACATCTTCATAGACTCCCTAGGAATCGTGAACGTTCAAACCTTATATCATGTTTGTCATGACCCAGGCCTACACCCTGGGAGGGACGTGCACTCGGGGACCATTGTTGTCCTTGAACAAACCCTTAGCCTGACTAACATAACTCATCAAAATTCAAAAATCTTACTTATAATGATGAAAGAACTTATCTCAACTGCATAACAAAATAAATAGGAATGTCTTTAAAGGTTTAAACATTCAACATGGACAAAATGGCAATCCAAGTCTTTAACACAAGAATAAAAAGATAAAGACTACTGCACTACTAACTGTCTATGAAGCCTCTAAAGTGACTGAGATGAATGTTGGGACAAACCCAACAAAATTTAATTGAACTAATTAGAAAGTAATAAATATTTCTTTCAAAATGCACGGAGGCTCAAAAACTTACTATTTGGTGCTCAGTTGGATCAACGGTGCGCTGGATGTCGATTCTCGTTACGTACGTCTGAATCATGATATGATACAGGCCAGCTGGCATCAGTACATTGAATGTACAAGTATGTGAGTTAGAATGCTAAACAACACTTAAACTTGAAATTGATAAAGAAAGAGCACTTAATTTGGATCTCTTCAACTTATGATTTACTAACTTTTATCCCCTATATGTAGTTTAAAAGTAAATGCCATATAAAGAAACGCTGACTAAATCTTGTAGTGAACTCTGAATGTAACTAGTATACAAATAATATTTGAGATGTATGTAAAACTATAAATAATTGATGTGTATGAAAATACAATACTTCTGTGGGAGCTTCTCTAACAGACAACAATAACTTAATAGTTATAGTGATGACACAATGTTCCTTTGCCTACGCTGTTCGACCATCCTAACCTTACCAGAGTATAGGACCTGAATTGCCTAATGTATCCACTAGTATACTATGAAAAGGGTTCAGCTAAAACGTATGACCCTCTTCTACCCTTGATGGTAATATGGTTTACATGGAGACTTTACTTAATATGAACTCACATCCCTACATTTGATGTTAAATACTACTCCAAAAAAATATACTAACTCTTATGTATTTAAAGCATAGTGATTTTTTGGTATGATATTTGTGCTCAAAACATAGCTTTAATATGTCTCTTTGAAATCATAGTTTCCCTGCTTTCTTCATTTCATAAAGCTAATACTTCTATATGAAAACAAGCTCGAAGTCTCTATAATTATTTAAATGTAAAAACATTTGTAACTCTTTGGGATTACTTAGTTCCCTTATACTCATCTGAATGAACTCAACTCTTTACTCTTACTTAACTTGTGACTTGAATCTTAAAACAAAGTTAAAAAGATTTGTTAAAGTCTCTTGGAAATTTAACAACTCACTTTTTTGCTTCTTAACAATTAGACTAGATTCTTTACTTCTTTTACATTGATTTTAACTTTCCTTGAATTGGATTATGGATTCAAATATCATGATCTCATGTTATGAATGATTTCATGATGTGTAGATGTACTTTAGAGTGTTATAATCAATCAAGAAATTGTGGTACATCACCTAGGAACTAGTAAGAAGAGATAGTGGAAAAATGGGAACTTTAAGTGACCCTGGCGCTCTGAGAGGCACGGGGTGCTAGAGTCTGACAGATAGACACCTCAGGACTTATAGCTGGCAGAGCGTGCTAGATCATGACAGACAGAGTTTGTCCTTAGGGGATTTGGTAGGAGTGGTACCTCAGGGCCTGTCAGACGGGTTTTCTGACTTTCTTTATCGGAATTTAAAATATAAACCTCCCAAACATCCATGGATCTTCCCACAAGCACTTCCGATCACTAATATCCTTGATATCAAATGGTTGAGACTCATAAAATACCCCAGAAACACGAATGAAAACCACTAAAGGTACGCTACAACTCGACCAACAAGATTTAAACAATTGTTCATCAAGAATTTCAAGATTCATTATTCAATGAATACAAAACTTACTGAACTAAACATATTGGTGTGGGCATGAACAGACCCAATACATAAAAATCACAAATACCTCTATAGGATCATGCCAGACAAATTCCACTAGTGAAACCTTAGCATTTTTGAAGAATTCCTTACTTCCTCTTCTTTCCTCTTTTCTTTCCAAGCCCTAAGCGTTCTTAGGTTTTCTAAAACTGTATTGGGACTTGGTTTTACCCCTAAATAAACCATTAAAATGAATTAGGTAATACTAGGGTTAGAAGACTATTTTGCCCTTACTAAAATCCGAATTGGACTTTCCTCAATCCAACACTCAAACTTATGAAAGGCATATCTCCCTCAGACCACATCGAAAATGCGCAATCTTGGCGCCGTTTGAAAGATCTTCCCAGGGGATTTCCGAACAACTAAATCGCTCACCCTAACACCTCCTAAGCTGGGAGTTGTGACCGTTTTAAATTGACCAAAACTCTGAATTTTTCTAGATTTCCTTATTTATTTCCAAAAATGATAATTCTTAGTTTCTTAGATTATTCTTAGTTATATAAAGTTAGAAGATTTTACAAGATAGATAGTGCTAGTTCTTATTTTTTGATAGAATATTAAGTGATCACATTTGCTCATTTTAAACTCAAATTCATTACCTCACTTAAATTGCAAAACCAAGCGTGAGAACTCTACTTCAAGCAATACAACGGTTTCTTCAAACGATGGCCTTTCCCATACTCTCTTTGATAAAGAAACTCATGACGTTGATTGATAATCTCAAATTTACTTCTCTAAAAGAAGTATAAGTGGTCGTATACAGTAAAGTACCCAACTATGAGGTTGGGGTCGATCCCACAAGGAAATTGATTTAGACTTAAATTTAACCTATTATTACCTCTATTTAGTCAAGTCCTTTCCAAGAGAAAAAGAATAAAAAGGGGAGTTTTAAACAATAACTATTTTAGCTATTTCTATGTTAATTAGTAACAGGTTGAAAGATTTGATTTTTATCAAGTAATAAGTGTAACTAGGGTTTAAGTGTTCACCACAGGTACATAATGCGGTAATTCTAGCTATAACATCCTTTCCAAAATCGTTTGTTGCATGTTTTTGATTAATTCAAGTAATCTTCTGGATTTTCTTCAATCTCATCAAAGTAACTTCATGTATTCTTATTTTATTAATTTTTATTGTGTGTTTATTAACATTGATAACTAAACTCCATAACTAGGGTTGTGGGAACCATGGGTAAATAACAAAGTAAAAACTAGCTAAAATAACAATTAAACTAGATAATATCCCAAAATTCAACACATCGAACAATTAAACTAGATAATATCCCAAAATTCAACACATACAACAATTAAACTAGATAATCTCCCAGAGTCTAACTCAAAAAACAAGGTTCTTACATGTATTTATAATAATAGAGTCCTAACAAAAGAGGGAAATCTATTTAAGGAAAATCTGCCCAAAAACGAGTCTGTGTCGACGATTGGCGCAACACACCTCGAAGACCGTCGAGCCCCTCCGTCATTCCATACTTAACTCCTTTTTCTGCTACTTTCTTCACAACCATTCTGTTACAATCGATGGAGATGGATGACGATCCGTTGCATGCACGACGGTCCTTTGAAGTCTTCCGTTCTTCCATATTTAGAATCTTTTGAAGATGGGTATTGGGGCTACTTTCTGTTAACATTGACGGATGTGCAGGACGGTCCGTCGTTGCAGTGATGGTCCGTCTACAACCTCCATAGGCCCACACTTTGTCAGAATTCCCCAACTTCCTTTAGCAGCCTTTTTCTTTGTACGAAGGTGGCCACCTACGGACCATCGAGGTCACGATGGACCGTCGATGGCTCTGTAAGTCGTCACTTCTGCAATTTTAAGCACAATTCTCTCACGTTCTCCTTCTGGACAGACTTCTTGCAAA
The DNA here is from genome assembly GCF_001406875.1 of Solanum pennellii. Lineage (NCBI taxonomy): Eukaryota > Viridiplantae > Streptophyta > Magnoliopsida > Solanales > Solanaceae > Solanum > Solanum pennellii. Next base: position 35,034,938 of record NC_028646.1, read on the forward strand.
CAAAGAGAAAATGACATTAAAACCAATATAAAATGGCCTTAAACACACACTAAAGTTAAGGGAAAATCATTGAAATTACCGTGAAACCACGGTACATCAACACCCTCAACTTAAATTGATTGTTTGTCCGCATGCGACACAGTATGACTTAAAACAAAATCATTGTTCAAAAGTATCCTTATTTTAGCTTTTTCCAATCATCTGGATATCAATCCTGATTATTTTTAAATTTATTTGTGAATGCTATCAATATTAGGCTTGTTCGTATGTATCTGACCATGACACAGACTTGCCATACACCGATACCCATCCTCTTTGATCTCTTACTAAGGTACCAATTTTTCGGTGTTGCAACTAGGGTCCTCACTTCAAAACAACATTCTGATTTTTCACATAACGATTTCAGTTTGAGTATAAGGATTATTTTTGAACACTCACTCTCAGAAAAACTTCTTAGCTTATTTGTACTTGTTGCCATAGGCTTGTCCTTATTTTCACTTCTTTATGTTTACCATAATGCACTCTCAGAATCATGATAGGAGTTTCTTAGCTTGTTTGCTAGGCTCAGGGTCAGGTAGGGTAAATTTAGATATATTTTAGTAACTTGTATCGCTCCTTGATATAACGGCTAAGCGTCCTACCTTTTTATCGTTTTATTCCGCCCTTTTCCTCAATTTTCTTTCACCGTGTTATTCTCCATTCTTTTTCTTTTTGAAGTGATTCTTATCTTTTCTTGTATTTTTTAAATTTTCAAATTTTTTTTGCTTTCAAATTTTCTTGAGTAACTTTTCTTGTGTTCTTTCTCTCTCTTTATTCTTTCAACTCCACTTTCCGGAGTATTCCTCATAATGACCACCCTCAACTCATAGATTTGCCATGTGTCAAGGTACACAATACCCAAATTTGGGTTAGGGCCACGACACGGTTGTTTTCTGCATTAAACACCCTCAACTTATACTTTTGGCATAAGATGAGGTGCACATGTCCAAGGATGGACCAGGGCCAACACATTGTTCCCAGAAAAGATCTAGTTGGGGTGAAGAAGTATATTTCAAGCACAAATCATTTGGATCAAGATTGTATTAATTTCATTCGTTTTATTTTTGTTATTTAAGCTAAAGATTTTCTATATTGAACAAGGGCCTATGATACTTTCCTAATTGTCTATTACGATGTTCTTTTAGCAGTACTAACCAGAAAAGTTCTAGCTCAGTACAAATAGTGGACTATTCAAATTTTCCTCACATTCACTTGACATCTTATTACTCTACATGATTTTCAGAAACCTTTTTCGTGTCTTAGATTTAGGTCATGGAGTGGTGTATCTCTTTGTCATTCTTAGAGTAACACATTTACCAGTTATTGTGCCTAGTCATCCAACATTTTCTTTAAATAAGGATATCATTTTGTTTAGCAATCATGCTTCAGATTCCATTTCTATACTATGTACCAATGATACCAACATGTCGGTTCAACAATTAAAATAACTAGTCTCTTGGGAAGAAAGAACACAAGAGAGAAAACCCCAAGAGAGGATCGTGAATTGGTCTACTCTGACTTCACTTTAGCACTCACTTTCAATTTTCCAAACCCCCAACAAAAAGACATGAAATTATCCCCAATTCATAGAAGTATACAAAATAAGGTGGTAGGTGAACCAAACCTTAGGCGCAAAGATAAACAAGCTGGGAGGTCTGGTTGCCCGGAATCCACTCCATTTGTAGTCGGGACACCCTTATAGTGTCCTCAGCAAAAACAACACCAACAATAGTGCTCCTCTAAGTGTCATCAACTCTTGCGCTAGACGCCCCAGCATACAACTCTATAGCCCTCAACTGGCGGGCCTCCTCATTATTAAGCGAGGCTCTCCTTGCAACTTAAAACTCAAGGTGCTCCTTCTTCCGAACCCGGGACTCCTCCTCATCTCTAGTCTGGTGTCTCTTTGCACGCTCTCATGGTGGAGGTGGTGGCACTATGGCAGTAAAGAACAAGGCATCCAACACTGTGTCCTGAGCGGGCTCTGCAGAAGGGGCCTAAGACTCTAGCACTCGAGCCTCTAGTATAGTATCTAAATTTTCTATAGGACTCTTTATTAAAGCCTGGAGAAACGTCACATTCACTGTAGGAGCTGGTCGAGAAAAAACACATTGCTCAAAAGCGTCCAAGAGCTTGTGGAACTCCATGACTTTCTACTCTGTGTGCTGGGCCATCTTCCTCTCTAAGCGCTCTTCAATCTAAGCAATAGACCTATGCATCCAAGGTGGATGTGGTGCAGAATTGTGTCCACTTGTGCCTCAAGTATCTTGACCCTAGCTAGCAGGACAAGTTTAGCAGATGGGATAGAGCGGGAGGAGCTCGGAGCAGTGTTGCCACTTATGGTAGACTCAACCGGAGTTGTGTCGGTAGGCTCAGAGGTAGCCAGATTATCCCCTTGGGCCTGCTCTAGCGTGGCTTCAAGGTTCTCACCTAGAGGCTGCACCTCTATACGGGGCCCTCTGTTGGGATCCAACTCATTGGCCTCATCCCGAATGAGGCCAATATCCACTGTGCTAGACGGGGTCTTGAGCACATCAATGTGCCACACGGGCACTCTTGCTATCCTGCATAGAGCAAAACCATGCACGAGAAAGGGTAGGTAGTAGTGACCTTCAAGGCCCTCTCATGCATCACCGTTTGTAGTAGTCATGCGATGTCTACTTCGAACCCCGCAATCATCACAACCATCAGCACTGCACGATCCCAAGTGACAATATTATCAGCAGCAGTGGGGGAAGGCATTGTCAGACCTGTAGCCACAAATACTTGGCTGGGAAGGTGAGGTTAGCCTTCTTAATACTTCCCTTGGGATCCATCACCAAATCAGAAGCATCACCATCAACGGAAAGATATTGTGCGATCCACCGCTTGGTGTTCTCTCTCAACTCTGGCTCACGCTGGAACCATCCATCTTTAATCAAGATCTACTGATAGTCAAACTCGTCGGTTAGAGGCGTATTGGTGGCATCAAGATCCGCTACATAGAGATACGTGCCGATGGACGGCAAGGAAATGTCAACATGCTTTCCGCGGACTCGAATGTAATACGAAGAAGCATGTTATGCAGGGACTGCCATCCTATCAAGATGAGATTAGAAAGTCGCCACATAGGAGCCGTAGAACTCTCCGACCATCTCCTCACTATAGCAGCCTGCATCCCAAGCCATCCACTCCTGCCAATGCCTGCTGAATAGTTCATGAATAGCCGGCATGGTTGGGAGACTCCCCGTAAGGACCTTCCACTATAGTGTCGGGGTCTGAGTCATGAACCCTTTGTCATTTGGCATCTTGTCTTAAGTGTATACCTTGTATTTCCCTCAACACACCACCGGTTTGGCTGATCAACAACTAGGGCGGAAAGTCCATTCTTGGGTGCTACAGTAGAGTCAGCACTATCAGCCTCATCAGATGTGGAAGACTGGGATGCGGTGGCGGGATTAAAGGCCTCCTCAGACTTGGAGACCTTCTAACAACCGGACACTTCCTTCGAACCGGAAGCATCCTATGAGCAAGATTCTCCCTCAGAATGTGCAGTAGATCTAGAAGGTGTGCCAGTCAGTATGTGATCCTCTTCAGAATATGAGAAAAGTGACTACCCTAGGCGCCACCCTCGTGAGCGTGGCTCTAGTGGAGTGGGCAGCAGGGGTAGGAGTGCGAGTGCCTAGTGGCACGTACTCTAGGTCACGCTGATCATTTGAGCCTATGATAAGCCGGTTGGACGGGGCGACTGACTTGCAACGCCCTTGTGACTAGACACGGTCCTGTTTATATGCTATTTTTACCTGCAGAGAGAAGTAGATAGTACCAGAGGAATAAGCAAAGCATAGAAAAGAAATGACAGTACAGAAGTACAGAGTGCAAGACGGACCCATCGACGGGTCATCATAGGCACGACGGTCCATCATGGGGTCCATCGAGGAACACTTAGAATTAATTTTAAACACATCAGAAATAAAGGTTCTGAGAGTGTCGACGGTTGTGAAGGATGGACCGTCGAAGGTAGGATGGTCCGTCATAAGGGTCCGTTGAGAGACACTTAGATTAAATTTAAAAACGTCAGAAATAAAGGTTCTGACAGTGTCGATAGTTGTGAAGGATGCACTGTCGAACAAACGACGGTTCGTCAATGTGGTCCATCTAGGGAAACTTAGAGTAAACTAAGGAAGGTAGGTTTGACGAACCCCAACTACGGTCCGTCAAGGGATAAATGACCCATTAATGGGGTTTTGTACTGACCTTCAGGGAACAGAGTTTTGCAGACAATCTTTTATACCTTATCATACTAATTTGATGTAATTTTAGAAGCCTATGTTTCGTAAACATTTTCCTAGACTCCCGTCATTCGTAGGGCATGAATTGTCCTAGTTTTAACATGCATTTTCGACAGCCTATGAAACCCGAGGTCAGTAACACAATCATGCAAACACACTCTAATTTTTTAAAAATACACCCCCATCCATTTCAATTTCAGTGTTCTAAGAGACTTAGGACATTTGTGTGGAAGTTTTATCATGCAACATGGTAAAAAATTAAGTACCCAAACAATTAGACATAATAGTGATTAGGAATATTAACAAATGCTAATTTTAGCGGATCAGAACAACATACCTGACAACTGTAATATAGGAATAAGAGTATGAACTCTAGGAATTGAACAGCAGCAACAACCACCACGAACACCGATCGGCAATAGAATGAAGAAACTGGGAGAATTTGATAGAGAAAAGGACTGTGCGAATTAGGGGGAAATATGGGAAATCAGAAGATGAAGAGGGAATGGGAGTTAATGGTGATGAAGTGGGGAGAAATTGTAGGAAATTAAAGGAGAAAAGGTTAGGAGGGGTTATGTGAAGAGGTGGGAATTTTAAAAGGTTAAAAATTTTAATATTCAGTCGGACGGGTCGGGTCGGTGGGTAATGACGCGATGATTTCCCGTCAATGGATCGTAACAGATTCAACGGTCCGTCATGGGGTACGTTTAGGGTGTCCTAACTTTGAAAATTTGAAAGACATACCTGCACATGACGGATCCCACCGACGGTCCGTCGATGACACGATGGTCCGTCGATGGTTCCATCGATGGGTGCAGCAGACAAAATATTCTGCAGATTTCTAGTGATTTGATACATTCTTATTTAACACCCATTAATCTAATCTGTTTGTATTTTTTGGATCCTTTTCGAACACGGACTCTAATCTATGCTCTAGCAAACACTAGTAAAGAAAAAGAAAAGATTAGTCAGACGGAACATTGAATAAATAAAAGCAAAAATAATGCAACTATGACTAGAGGATCATAAAAAAAACAATAGTTGGCTAGAGAATACATATTGGATTGCCACCCAATCAGCGCTTGATTTAACGTCGCGGCACGGCGGAGGGCTCTTGATTACTCAGACTCCATCAAGATAGTATGCCTCGATAAATTACTTCATCGTTTCACCATGCCCTAGATATATTTTGATTCACTGCCCGTTCACCGTGATCCTGACACCCTCTTTGTTCTTCAACTCAACCGCACCATGAGGGAATAGTTGGGTGATCAAATAGGGACCAATCCATTTGGACTTGAGTTTTCCCAGAAACAAACGCAACATAGAATTGATCAAAGTCACCAAATCCCCGACCAAAAAATTGCACTTCTCAATCTTTTGGTCATGGTACTTTTTCACTTTTCTTTGTAGAGGGATGAGCTTTCATATGCCTTCAAGCGAAATTCATCAAAATCATTCAACCCGTTTAACCTCTGTTCAGCAGGCTCATTCCAATCCATTTTCAACTTCTTCATTGCCCTCGTGGCCTTATGCTCTAATTCAACCGTTAAGTGACAAGCCTTCCCATATACAAGTTTGTATGGAGACATACCTATGAGAGTCTTGTATGCGGTCCGGTAGGCCCTAAGAGCATCATCAAGCCTCCTTGACCAATCCGTTCGACTAGCATTCACCATTTTTGCCAAAATTTGCTTAATCTCCCTGTTTAACACCTCAACTTGCCCACTAGTTTGAGGATTGTAAGGAGTGGCCACATTATGGCAAACCCCATATTTTTCCAATAATCCCTTAAATAGCTTGTTGCAAAAATGAGATCCCCCTTCAGTAATTATAGCCCTTGCGGTGCCAAATCTGGAAAATATGTTATTTTTAAAGAATGCGGTGACTCTCTTCCCTTCAATATTAGCGAGTGCAATAGCTTCAACCCATTTAAAAACATAATCGACTGCCACAAGAATGTACTTCATCCCATGAGAACTCACAAAAAATCTCATAAACTCAATGACCCACACATCAAATAACGCAATCACCAAAATGGGGTTTAGAGGGAGCTCTTGCTTTCGCGAAATGCCACCGTCTCTTATGCATCTATCACATGCCTTGGAGAACTCATGAGCATTCTGCTGGATAGTTGGCCAATAGTAGCCACATTGCAAGATCTTGTGAGAAGTTCGAATACCACTATGATGCCCATCTACAGGCGAAGAATGGCATGCCTCAAAAAAACTCAACACCTCAACTTCCGGCACACAACGCCGAATAAGCCCATCACCACAACTCCTATATAAGTATGGCTCATCCTTAAAGAATTTTTGGACATCATGCATAAACTTTTTCCTTTGATGAAAGGACAAGTCCGGTGGATTGATATCACTAGCCATATAATTCGCAAAATCTGCTAAACATGGTATCAAGTCTTCGGAAGCAGCCAATGCATGCTCATCACGGAAAGTATCATCAATCTATGCCTTTTCACCCAACTCTCTCATTGCTTCATCTTCTAATTGGGACAAGTGATCAGCAACATGATCTTCAGTCCATTTTCTATCTTTTACCTCAAAGTCAAATTCTTGCAGAGGTAATACCCATCGACCCAACATCGGTTTCGGATCCTACTTTAACATCAAATATCTTAAAGCAGAATTATCAGTATGCACTATAACTCTAGTGCCAACCAAATAAGAGCAAAATTTCTCGAAAGCAAATACTACTGCAAGGAGCTCTTGTGCAGTCACGGTGTAGTTCTTTTGGTCTTCATTAAGGGATTTACTAACATAGTAAATAGGATGAAGGATTTTGTCCCTTCTTTGTCCCTATACGACACAAAGAACAACCGCACTCGAATCACACATCACTTCAAAGGGCTTGCTCAAATCCGGAGAAACGATGATAGGTGCCGACACAAACTTTTCCTTCAACTCACCAATTGCCAGAAGACAAGAGTCATGAAAATTAAACTTACATTCTTTTTCAAGCAACTTTCACAAAGGATGTGCAATCTTTGAAAATCCTTGATGAACCACCGGTAAAAGTCTGTATGCCCAAGAAAACTTCTCACACCTTTTATAGAGATAGGTGGAGGAAGTCGCTTGATCACCTAAACTTTACATCTTCCAACCTCTATACCCTTCTCTCAAATGCGATGACCCAATACAATACCTTCTTTCACCATGAAGTGACATTTCAATTTAGCACGAAGTTCCAATATTCACACCTTTTAAGAACCTCGGACAAATGATTCAAACATCGCTCAAATGAGTCACAAACCACTGAAAAATCATCCATAAACACCTCAATAGTGTCCTCCACCAAATCGGAGAATATTGACATCATACATCTTTGCAATATGGCTAGTGCATTACATAATCCAAACGACATTCTATTGAACGCAAAGGTCCCATAAGGACAAGTATAAGTATTTTTTTCTAGATCTTCCGGTGCAATAAAATTCTTATTGTAACCCGAATAGACATCAAGAAAATAGTACCACCCCTTTCGTGCAACTCTTTATAACATCCGATCCATGAAGGGCATAAGAAAACGGTCCTTGTCAGTGCATGCATTTAATGTCTGGTAATCCATACATACACTCCATCTAGTCACCGGCCTCATTGAAACAAGCTCATATTTCTCATTGGGGACCACAATCATTCCCCCTTTCTTAGGTACACACTGAATAGGGTATACCCAACTACTATCGGCAATTGCATATATCACTCCACCATCCAATCACTTAATGATGTTCTTCTTTACCACCTCTTGCATAGGTGGATTCAGACTTCTCAGGTCCTCAATACTTGGCTTATTATCGGGTATGAGTTGTATTTTATGTGAACAAATCCTGGGAGGGATCCCAATAATATCCATAATAGTCCACCTAACAGCTCTTTTGAACCTTTTTAACACCTCCACCAAACTCACAACTTAATGCATATTTAAATCTGATGCAATAATTACCGGCAAAGTGTCACCTTTTCCCAACAATACATACCTTAGATGAGGTTGTAGAGACTTAAGTTCTACTTTAGGAGCCTTTCTATAGATGGTTTCGCGGGTGGAGAATAGCGATGCTTCATATCTAACTCCAACTTCTTTTGTTTAAACTGAACATCACCTCAATCAAGTGCCGCGACCAATGACTCATACTCTTCAATACAATCACTATCAAAATTCGTGATCACTGCTGCTAGTACTTCTACACCCAGGCGCTCTTCTATTTTTACCTAAGATGACTTTTAAACTCTATAAGATATGGGAGGTACCAATTGGATCTCACCACTCTGTTTCATGGACCTACAAACGTTGAAAGTCACTTTTTCATTATTCAACTGAAAATTCATATTCCCTTTCTCCATATCAACCATGGCTATACCCGTACCAAGTAATGGCCTCCCAAGGATAATAGGAACCTCAAAATCAACCTCACAATCCAGAATCAGAAAATCATCCGGAAATATGAATGACCCCACCTTTACTAACACATCGTGGAATATCAATAGGACTCTTTACCGTTCAATCTGCCATCAGTAGCCGCATCGCATTGGGCTTTGGGTCACCCAAACCCAACTTCTTTTAAATAGACAGAGGCCTGAGATTTATGCTTGCCCTAAGGTCACATAATGCTTTTGCAAAGTGTAATAACTCGATTGTACATGGAATAGTGAAGGAACCTGGATGTTCTTTCTTTTGCACTAGAGACCTCGTAGTAATAGAACTGCAATGCTGCATTCTATGATTATCTTCAAAATTGACCGATCTTTTCTTAGTAACCATATCCTTCATGAACTTGGCATAACCGAGCATTTGTTCAAGAGCTTCGATTAAATGGACATTGATGGAAAGTTGTTTCAACATACTAATAAAATGCCGGTATTTACCATCCTCGATCTTTTTCACTAACCTCTGTGGAAATGGAGGTGGTGGTGTAGGCATGGGGGTTAACTTTTGGGGTACCTCAACTACTTTCCCCGTTTTGTCTTCTAACTAACCAATAAACTCTATACCTCATCATCCCTATTATCACATTTTCTACTCCAGACAACATCGGTGGGTCAATGGTTTGCTTACCAAATCAAGTCGTGACACACATACAATGTCCATCATTTTTAGGATTTTTGACAGTATTTCTAGGAAGAATGCCCTGGTGATATGGTTCACAGTCGAAGACAATAGGGCCATTTACAACACAAGATGCTCTATCGAGATTGCATGTGCATCAACTTTTTGCCCTATACTTTCTAAGTCACTCCTCAACTCTTTAGTGTTCTCATCATTAGCATCAAACCTCCTCATATTTTTCTGAAACATATCCTCAACTCGCGCCATACTACCTACACAATCTCTCGAAACAACTTCACAATTTTTATTTCTGTTACCATAGTTACCCCGATTGAAGTTGTTGTCGTGTTTGTAATTCCCATCTCAAAAATTATGACCCTCTCGGTTGTAATTACCATAGTTTCGACCTTGGTTTCCTTGACCGTGGCACAAATTTTCCAGATTGGAGCCTTGGGAGTTTGGTTAGCCACACCCTATCTGATCATTTACCATATAAGAGTCCTCCTCATAGTAATACTCATCATTTGGGGGGGGGGGTTTAGAGAAGTAGTTCACTGTATTTACCTTTTCTGCACTCCAGTGACATGTTTTAACACCAATCCAAGCTCAGTTCTCATTTGATCCATTTCCTCACGGATCTCTTTTGTGGTTGGGTTGTGTTTGGATTGCACTGAATTGTGTTTCTCCTAGTATGTGAATTCCTAGAGGTCCAAGCTTTATTATTTCAAGAGATTTTCTCCAAATTCTCGGCAATCTCAGCATAAGGACTCCTCATAAGAACCACCTACTATTGTATCTAGTACTGTTTTATTATTGTAATCATGTACCTGATAGAAGTATTCTTTAAGTGACTCATCATCGATGCGGTGATTGGGGACACTTCTCAAGAACGAGGTGAACCTATCCCAAGAACTACTGACTGATTCTCGCTGTAGTGCCAAAAAGTTGTTCACCTTATCTTTGTGGTTTAGCTTCTTAGACACCGGGTAGTAACGTGCTAAGAACACATCCCTCAATTGATTCTGATTGTAGAATGAGTTATAGGGGAAGTTGGGTAAACCATATAGTATCCTCTCCCGTTAGTGAGAGAGGAAACACTATCAACCCAATTACGTCCATATTCAAATAAGGCCTCCCTACACAACTCTTATGCACCTATCTCACTTGGCGATGTAAGCATGTGGATCCTCCGAAGGTAGCCCAGAAAAAAAACCTGTAGCGGTGAGCATTTGAATCAGACTACTAGCTACCATGAATTTATGGCCATGTGGTAGGGGAAGCATGAAAAGTGGCCCGTCAGAGTCAATAATATTATCATATCCCCTATAATACTATTGGGGGCATGGAGCGGGAGGTTGCCTCCATATTTCACCTTCTCCACAATTTTCAAGTAATAGTTGGTCATGAGCATCACCCATTGGTGAAAGTTCCGGGTTGTGATCTTCATCGAGAATACACAAATTTCGATTCATTTTGTGCAGTTTATGCTCTAATTTGGGGTCGGGTGAGGGTATGGGTTCTCCTCTACTACGCATACTTGGCATACAGTGATGTTAGATTTGTAAGTGAGAAAAACTAAAAGAAAAAGCAAAATTAGGAAAATATTGACTAAAGTTTGGTAATAAGCTTAAAGTTAGTCAAACAGCCACTTTCCCTGGCAGCGGCGCCAAAATTTTATAACCTCTAATTTACTTCTTGAAAAGACGTATAAGCGGTCGTATCCAATAAAGAACCCAAATATGAGGTTAGGATCAATCCCACGAGGAAGATGATTTAGACTTAACTTTAACCTACTATTACTTATATTTAATCAAGTCCTTTCCAAGAAACAAGTAACAAAAAAGGGGGATTTTAAGAAATAACTGTAATTAGCTATTTCTAAGTTAATAAGTAACAGGTTCAAAGATTTAATATTTATCAAGTAATGAGAGTAACTAGGGCTTAAGTGTTCCCCACCGGTTCATAACCCGGTAATTTTAGCTATAAGAATCCTTTCCTAGTATCTTGCATGCAAAGTGGTCAGTTATGTATCCCTAATTCCTTGGTCTGGCAATTAGGAAATTTCACTCTGCACCTTGGTCCGGCTACTTGTGTATGCTTTACTAAACCTTACCTTTACGTCATATTAAGCCTCATATTCGATGTTTGTCTTAGTAATTACTTTGCACCAACTGACATTAGCCTATTAGATAGTGTATAATAAATCTATGTTTATAATTCTTTTCTTATTATCTACCTCCTTGGTACGGCAAGTAGGAACAAGGTGAGTTCTATCATGTGCACTCGTTAAAAAGACTTCTAAACGAAAGAATTATCAATACATGCAAGACACTATTCGATAATTGTTAATTAGCTATGTTTTACCTTGTTATTTACCTATGGTTCCCACAACCGTAGATATGGAGTTTAGTTATCCATGTTAATAATCACACAATTCATATTAATTAGATAAGAATTCATGCACTTACTTTAGTAAGATTGAAGATAATCTAGAATATTGCGTGAATTAATCAAAAACATGCAATAAACGATTCCGGAAAATAAAGTAATTTTCACAAAATCCCAAAATTCAACACATAGAACAATAAAAGTAGAAAATATCCCAGAGTATAACTCCAAAAACGAGTTTTTTACAAGTATTTATAATAATAAAATCCTAACAATCACACACTTAGTGAATAGTTATAAAAATACATTTTTCAATCAAACACTTTGGTGAATACTTACAAAAATACATGATAGCCAACGTAAGATTTAGCGGATAAATGTTGATCATTCCATTATTTCTCCCACAAAAAACTAGTTGGTTTAAAATATTTCTAGCAACACAAGGCAACCTAAATGCTTAACAAATCTAAATTTCTAAATATTACACGACTCATTAATTAATATTTTACAACTTCGCTTCTACATCCACCATCGATGACATTTGAATCAACATGTGATATTATTTCCTTAAGAAGTTCAACTTCATCTACAATTCACCGTGCAAGATGATATTGCAAAATACTTTTTTTTTTCAAAATATTTATTCATAAAATCATTAAAAACAAAAAACTATTAAAAATATACATATAAAAATATTTTGAAAAATTAATAGCCCACGGGCTGGCCTCTAAGGCTTGCGGGTTGGCCTACGAGGTCAACGGGAAAAATAGGGCTGGCTAATAAGCCTCGTTCGAAAATGGGTCAAAATATTAATCCTAACACCACTTATTTCAAGGGTTGGGTTTGGCCGGCCTCACAGGCTAAAACCATGTTGACGGCTCTACTTGTAGGCTTAAATTCAGAACTACTTACCTTGTTAGGACTTGGTGGAAGAATGTGATGAGATATGGATTACCCTTGGTATTCATTGTGTAGTTAAGGCCTCATGTAGTTGGGCAGTAAGACCTTACTTAATTTTAATGAGTCTCCTTTAGGTGATAAACTTAGAGGAATATTGGTGCTTAAGAAGTACCTATTAATGTTTGAGTTAGTAGGCTCCTTGATATAAGATTAGGAGTGGAAGCTCTCATTAATGTCAAACCTTCTTATGTGAGGAGTATGTAGGTATGGTCTTGCCTTTCCTTGACCTTGATGTTTAAAGGCATGGGTGATGAATATTTTATTAGGATTATCCCAATGGGGGATAATGTGCCTATATGGTAAGGTTATGAATGCCCTTAATGATCATATTTTTAGTTTCCTTGAACTTCTATATGTTAGGTATCACTTTGAGTGGTGGATATGAAGTGGAGTAATTTAGATACTCAAATTGTGATCTTTTGAAATCCTCACCTAATGAAGTATGAGTGAAAATCTAGGACGAAATGGTTCCTTCTTGAGAAATGGAAGGAGGTGATGTTAAGAAGGTTTTTCATGAACTTAATCCTAAGAGGGTGATGTTGTGCTTAACTAGTAAGATTGGTAAGTCACACTTCTCTCGAAGGAGATAAGTTTCTCTTAGATGGGTTTATCCTAAGTGGGGGATGATGATTTGAGTAGTAAGGTTGTTGATATCCCTATCTTTTCCTTCTATTCTTACTCAAGCTTGAAATTAAAGAGTTCCTAGTAGCTTGTTTATGATTGGGGTCTTGCATATGAGTATAAGTTGCATGTTCTCCATATGTTATGTATATCTTAAATGACACTATGTTATGCATGTTTTGAAGAATTCACATTGCATGAAAAGAGATTTTGATAAATTATATGTTTCTAAAGTTGTTGTTCATCTTAACATGATAAATGTGCATTTAACTTCATGAGATGGTTTGATGAACATGCTTGATAACACTTTTGATGTAAGGGTGTTTTGTCCCCACAATGAGGTGTTGAGTTTTCCTTAAATGAGAAAAGATGAGTACCTTTGAAAATATGTGATTTTGTGATTTGGAAAGTGCGAATATAGGCTCACTCTTGAGAAGTGATGGTGTGTATAGTCAATATTATAAATGTGTCCCTATGAATTGTAACAATTTTCCGAAATGATGCATGTTTATGAAAACTAGTGTTGAGCTAGAAATAGGAATTTTGTGGAATAACTTCCTAATGTTGTGTTGTGCATGGCGTGACCTACCATTTTGACTTCATAAAGAAGGGAGTATTAACATACTTTGGTAAGGAGTGCAGAAGTTCTTGAAATGAATTGAACTTTATCAAATGCTTGTATACCAACTTTATGATGACATGTGAATATGTTAAGGAGAAGGGAATTCCTCCTGGAGCATAACTACTAAACATTGTAATGATATATATGACCTTTGATGGTATTATTTCTAAATGGTAAGGATTTTTATTGATCTATATTACTCATGATCTATGTGCATCTAGTATAAGTTACTTGTTTGCCTCTTGAGTGACAATGTTGAACATGCCTATGTGTGATTTGAGGGTTATTGCATGTTGAGATTTTTGGTGAAATGAAAAGTAAAGATCATGTCATGATTAGGAGAAGGATGTTCCTCCTATGAATACCTATGTGTTCAATGCACTAGGAGTGAGTGAATGAAGTTTCTACTTGCTTGTGTTGCATTGAGTGCATACCAATATGAAGTTGGTGTTCCTTGGAAGTTTGGTGCATAAAATATTATATTATTATGTGTTGAATGATGTGAGCTGCTATATGGGTAGTTGAGTCATTGAAAATGATTGAAATTGTTAAGTGTCATTCAAGGACGAATGTTCAGAAGTGGGGGATATTGTTAGGACCCTCAAAATAAACTAGGATTATATAGAGACTCACATGTGATTTAAGAGTTTATAACATGTAAATAAAGTGTTTCACCACGTGTATAGTGATACACTCAAACTTACTTCTCAAATAAGAAGGAAAGCGGTCGTGTCAAGTAAATAACACAACTAGTAAGGTTGGGATCGTTCCCACGAGGAAAATAGTCTAGACTTAACTTCAACCTGTTATTACTATTGTTTAGTCAATGAATTCCTTGAAAAATAAAAACAATAAAAGGGAGGTTTCTATTTCTAAATGAATGAAAATAACTAACGCAATTGAAAGAGACACTTAACAGCTTTGAATGTAAGATTTTAATCAATTAATCAAAGTAACTAGGGTTTACATGTTCCCCACAGGTTCATTACTTGATAATTCTAACTATAACAATTCTTTCCTAGTATCTTGCATGCAAAGTGATTAGTTATGTATTTCTAAATCCTTGGTCCGGCATCTAGAAAATCTCACTCCGCACCTTGGTCCGGCTACGTGTGTTTCTATCCTAACCGTTATCTTTACCTCATATTAAGCATCATATTCGATATTTGACTAAGTTATTACCTCGTTCCAAATCAATACTAGCCTATTAGATAGTATACACTAAATCTATGTTGATAATTCTTTTCCTATTATCTACCTCCTTGGTCCGGCAAGTAGCATTAAGGCGAGTTCTAACGTTGGCCATCCGTTAAAAAGACTTCTAAGCGAAAGAATTATTAATACATGCAAGACACTATTCTAGAATTGTTATTTTAGTTAGGTTTTACCTCATTATTTGCCTATGGTTCCCACAACCCTAGTTATGGAGTTTAGTTACCCATAGTAATAATCACAATATTCAAATATATTAAATAAGAATTCATGTACTTACTTCAATGAGAAAGAGTAAAATCTGAAAGTTCTCTTGATTAATCAACAAAAATCACCAACACTCAATGATAATCAAAAGTCTAACACTAATACAAAGAATCTAATAATAAGATGTCTAACAATCCAAGAGCCTAACCAATACTACCAAGTCTCCCCCAAAAAATGAGATTTTTCGAACTATTTATATAAAATAAAAACCTAATTAAACAAGGACTCTATTTGCTGGAAATCTGCCAAAACGCGGCTGGGTCGACGGACCACGCGACGGATCGTCGTGGTCACGACGGAACGTCATGGACTCCGTCGTCCCATACTTATGCAATTTCTTCTGCTGCTCTCTTTACCACCCTCGACGGCAAGTATGACGGACCGTCAAAGACACAACGGTCCGTCGAGTCGTTCCAAAACACTTCAACTCTTGGAATCTGGGTACTGGGATCACTTCTCTGAACTTCATGACGAACCTGCAGGACGGACCGTCATAGACACGACGGACCGTCACAAGCTTCGTAACCCCACACTTGGTCAGACTTCCCCATCTTCCTTCAGTAGCTTCACTACGCTGCCACCTACGGACCGTCATATGTTCCGTGGTCTCTTCTGCATTTCTTCACTCAAAATCTCCGCATTCAGCTTTGGACAGATTTCCTGCAAAACAAGGAGAAACTTATATAAAAATTAGCACAAAAAAGGCTTTTGGACACACTAAACTTAATGAAAAAGTATTAATTATACTGTGAAACCACGGTATATCAACACCCTCAACTTAAATTCGTTGTTTTTCCTCAAGCGACGCACTATGACTCAATACAAAATCTTTGTACAAGAGTATCCATGTTTCATCCTTTGCAATCATTTGGCTATCAATCCCGATTAAACTCATCAAATCTATGCATGCTATCACTATTAGGCTTGAATTATGTGGGATCATAACATGACACAGACTCACCATGCGCTAACACCTATCCTCTTCAATTTCTCACCGAGGTGTTAACAATTCCGGTATTGCAACTAGTGTCCTCACTTTAAAACAAAATCCTCATTTTTCACACAATGAATTTAGTTTGAGTATAAGAATTACTTTTTCAACACTCTCTCTCAGAACAAAGTCACACTCATTCATACCTATTGCCATAAGCTTGCCCTTATTTTCACTGCCTTAAGTTCGCTATACAACCCTTAGGATCACGATAGGACTTTCTTATCTTGTAACATAGGCTCAGGGTCAGGTAGGGTATATTTAGGTATACTTTAGTGACTTTCTGCCCTCCTTGACATATCGGCTAAACCTTCCACTTTCTATCATTTTATCTCGCCCAGTTTCTCATATTCTTTCACCTTGCTATTTTCTCGTCTTTGTTCATTTTTGTAAGTGACTCTCTTCTTTTCTTGCTTGTATTTCTTGTATATTTTTCTTTTTTTTAACTTCTCTTTCAACTAATTCTTGAGTCACTTTACTTTTGTTCTTTCTCTCTCTTTGTTCTTTCAAACCCACTTTCCCGAGCATTCCTCATAATAGCCACCCTCAACTCATGGCTTTGCCATGAGTCAAGGTACACAATACCCAAAGTTGGGTCAGGGCCATAACGAAGGTTGTTTACAGCATTAGCCACCTTCAACATATGCTTTTGGCATAAGCTGAGGTGCACATCTCCAAGGAGGGACCAGGTCCAACACATTGTTCCCAGAAAAGATCAGTTGGGGTGAAAAAGAAAGGTCTAATTTAAGCTCAGATCATTTGGATCAAAGAACGATAAATTTCATTTGGTTATCTTTTATTTAGGCTAAAAATGGGCTATATTGAATAAGGGCCTATGATCCTTTACTAATTGTCTATTACAGCTTACTTTTAGCAAGACTAACCAGGCAAGTTCTAGCTCAGTACCAATAGTGGACTATTCGAAATTTCCTCACACTCACTTGACATTTCATCACTATACAAGATTATCAGACACCTAGTTCGAATTTTAGACTTAGGGTAATGTAATGGTGTACCTCTATGTCATGCTTAGAGACACACAATTATCAGTTACTATGCCTAGTCATGCATCATTTTCTAGTTTATCAGGATATCATTTTAACCATCATGCTCCAGAATAAAACGATGTACAAAAGATATAAACATGCCGGTTCAACAGAAAAAGTAATAAGTCTCTTGGGGAAAAAGAACACAGGCAAGAAAACCCCAAAAGAGGATAGTGAATTGGGCTACTCAGACTTCACCCTAGCACTCACTTTCCATTTACCCCACCACCAACAAAAAGACATGCAATTGTCCCCAATGCATAAAAAAAATTTAAATACTAGAGTGGTAGGTGAAGCGAACCTGTGGCGCAAAGCGCTGACGATCAGCAAGCTGGTGGGTCCGGTTCCCCGGAACCCACTTCCTCTGCAATCTGGATACCCTGAGTGGTGTCCTCAGCAACAACCGCACAAAAAAAATTAAAATAAAATGACAATACTATAATAACAGTGACACACGACGGGCTTGGTGAAGGCTCATCGTGACTACGACGGACCGTCATGGGGTCAGTCGTGTCTTACTTAGACTATGTATATATGGAGAACCCTGAAGGCGAGTCTCTGAAAAGTATGACGGTATATGCAGGACGGACCGTCACAAGTACGATGGTCCGTCGTAGGTGTCCGTCAGAGGACACTTGAAAAAAAATATGGAGACCCTTAGGAGAGGGGTCTCTGACTGTCATAACGGTCATGCAGGACGGACCGTCGTGGGTATGACGGTCAGTCGTACTTGTCCGTTTGAGGACACTTGAAAAAATGGAGAGAGACCCTTAGAAACAGGGTCTATGACAACCAGAACGGTTGTGCAGGACGAACCGTCGAGAGAACGACGGTTCGTCGCATGTGTCCGTTGGTGACTGTTGCAGAGTGATTTTCAGCAGAATTTCGTGGTGATGTGCCTGCAAATTTAAAACCCATTAGTAGAAAATGCTACCATTACTAGAAAGAAAGAAAGAAAGAAAGAAAAGAAAAGAAAAAAAAATATAAGTATTGGGTTGCCTCCCAACAAGCGCCTAATTTAACGTCGCGGCACGACTGAGGACACTTGATTACTCAGCCTTCATCACGATGGTATGCCTCTATCCACTTCATTCCCCGATGCTTTATGCCCAAAATAGAGTTTTATTCGTTCTCTATTCATCTTAAACCGCACTCCCTCCTTGGATTTTAACTCAACTGCTCCATGAGGGAATACTTGGGTAATCAAGTAAGGGCCAGTCCATTTGGACTTGAGCTTGCCCGGAAGACAAGGTGACCCAGAACTGTCTACAAGCACCAAATCCCAAACCATAGACTCTTGTTTTGAAATTTTTTGTTCATTCTCCTTCTTCATCTTTTCTTTGTGGGTTATGGCAGATACCGATTGGAGCTCACCACTCTGCCTTATGGTCCTACAAACGTTGAAGGTCGCTTCTTCATTATTCAACCGAAATGTCATCTGTCACTTCTCCATATCAACTAAGGCTCTACCTGTAGCAAGGAATGGCCTCCAAAGAATAATAGGAACTTCAAAATCGACCTCACAATCAAGAATAACAAAATCAGCCGGAAAGATGAATGACTCCACTTTTACTAGCACATCATGAAGTATCCCTATAGGCCGTTTCACTGTCCGATCAGCCATCAGTAGCCGCATCGCAGTGGGTTTTGGATCCCCCAAACCCAACTTCTTGTAAATTGGTAGGGGCATGAGATTTATGCTTGCCCCCAGATCACATAATGCTTTCGCAATGCTTTCACAAAATGTAATAACCCAACTGTACAAGGATTAGTAAACGAACCCGGATCTTCTTTCTTTTGCACCAGAGATCTTGTGGCAATAGCACTAAAATGCTGTAGTCTATCATCATCCTCAAAAGTGACCGATCTTTTCTTGGTGACCAGATCTTTCATAAATTTGGCATAACCGGGCATTTGTTCTAGAGCTTCTACCAAAGCGACATTGATAGAAAGCTGCTTCAACATTGTTATGAAACGCCGGTATTTACCATCCTCGGTCTTTTTCACTAATCTCTGAGGGAAAGGTGGTTGTGTCCTAGGCATGGGAATTACCTTCATAGGTACTTCTGCATCATTTCCATTACTTTCCTCTGCTTCACCACTACCCTTTACCACATTATCATTATCCTTTCTCACATTTTCCTCATTAGACGGCATAGGTGGGTCAATGGTTTGCTTACCACTCCGAGTAGTGATTGCCATACAGTGCGCATCATTCTTTGGATTTTGGACAGTGTTGCTAGGAAGAGTGCCCGGTTGCCGTGTGTTCACTGTCGCAGATAATTGGGCCATTTGCAACTCGATCTGCTTAATTGAAATTGCATGTGTATCAACTTTTTTCCCAATACTAGCTAAATCACACCTCAACTCTTTAATGTGCTCATCATTAGCATCAAACCTCCTCATCATTTTGTGCAACATATCCTCAACTCGCGCCATACTATCTCCACCATCCCTAGGAGTAACTTCACGATTTTGAGGAGGGACATAGGGCCCATTCCCGTCGTTTCTATTAGCATAGTTACCCCACTTAAAGTTGTTCTCGCGGTTGTAGTTTCCATCTCGGACATAATGACCCTCACGGTTGTAGTTACCATAGTTCCGACCCGGGTTCCCTTGACCTTGGCGCCACTTATCCTGATTTGAGCCTTGGGCGCTTGGTCGGAAACCCCCCATCTGCTCATTTACTGCATAAGTGTCTTCCGCATAATAGCATTCATCATATGGAGGTGGTGGTTTAGCCAAGTAGTTGACTGCATTTATCTTTTCTGCACCTCCAGTGACATGTTTTAGTACCAAACCAAGCTCGGTTCTCATCTGAGCCATTTCTTCACGAATCTCATCTGTGGCTGGGTTGTGAGTGGACTGCACTGCGAAGGTGTTTCTCCCTGTATCGGACTTCCTAGTACTCCAAGCTTTGTTATTCCGGGAGATTTCTCTAATTTTTCAGCGATCTCAACATAAGGGCGTTCTCCATAAGATCCACCTGCTATCGTGTCCAACACCGCTTTGTTGTTATCATCCTGTCCCCGATAGAAGTATTCCTTCAGTGACTCATCATCTATACGGTGATTTGGAACACTTCTCAAGAATGAGGTGAATCTATCCTAAGAACTACTCACTAACTCTCCTGGTAGTGACACAAAGTTATTCACTCTGTCTTTGTGGTTTAGTTTCTTGGAGACCGGATAGTAGCGTGCTAAGAAGACATCCCTTAGTTGGTTCCAAGTGAAAATTGAGTTGTATGGGAGCTCAGTGAACCACATAGCAGCCTCTCCCGTCAGTGAGAGAGGAAACACTCTGAGACCTATTAAATCTAAATTCAAATCAGGCCTCCCTACACAGCTTTTACACACTGCCCTTACCTTAGCTATATGGGCATGTGGATCCTCAGAAGGTAGCACTGAAAACAAACCTCTTGCAGTGAGCATTTGCATCAGGCTACTAGTTACCACAAAAGTGTGGCCTGTGGGTAGAGGGGGCAAGACAAGTGGCCCATCCGAGTCTCCTATGTTATCATACCCTCTGTAGTATGCTTCGGGCCGTGGAGCGGGATTTTGTCCCCTCTGTTGGTGTTCACCCGGAGCATCGGGTAACATCTGACCATGAACATCAACCGGAGCTGGGATGTTCTTGTTCGGATCATCATCATTTATTCCCATGTTTCGATTCATATTGCGCAATGTACGCTCTGGCTCGTGATCGTAGGGAAACAAGGGTTCTCTTCCTCTCCGTGTATTTGGCATACAAGGAGGATAGTTCTAAAAAAAATCAAAAACAATAAAACAAAGTAAAATCAAGAAAATATCAAGTAAACTATAGTAATAAGTTTAAGTTAATCTAAAATCTACTTTCCCCGACAACGGCGCCAAAATTTGATACGCTCAAACTTACTTCTCAAATAAGAAGTAAAGTGGTCGTGTCAAGTAAATAACCCAACTAGTGAGGTTGGGAGGTTGGGATCGTTCCCACGAGGAAAATAGTCTAGACTTAATTTCAACCTGTTATTACTATTGTTTAGTCAATGAATTCCTTGGAAAGTAAAAACAATAAAAGGGGGGTTTCTATTTCTAAATGAATGAAAATAACTAACGCAATTGAAAGAGACACTTAACAGCTTTGAATGTAAGATTTTAATCAATTAGTCAAAGTAACTAGGGTTTACGTGTTACCCACAGGTTCATAACTTGATAATTCTAACTATAACAATTCTTTCCTAGTATCTTGCATGCAAAGTGATAAGTTATGTATTTCTAAATCCTTGGTCCGGCATCTAGAAAATCTCACTCCGCACCTTGGTCCGGCTACGTGTGTTGCTATCCTAACCCTTATCTTTACCTCATATTAAGCATCGTATTCGATATTTGACTAAGTTATTACCTCGTACCAATCAATACTAGCCTATTAGATAGTATACACTAAATCTATGTTGATAATTCTTTTCCTATTATCTACCTCCTTGGTCCGGCAAGTAGCATTAAAGCGAGTTATAACGTTGGCCATCCGTTAAAAAGACTTCTAAGCGAAGGAATTATTAATACATGCAAACACTATTCTAAAATTGTTATTTTAGTTAGGTTTTACCTCATTATTTGCCTATGGTTCCCACAACCCTAGTTATGGAGTTTAGTTACCCATAGTCATAATTCATGTACTTACTTTAATGAGAAAGAGTAAAATCTGAAAGTTCTTTTGATTAATCAACAAAAATCACCAACACTCAATGATAATCAAAAGTCTAACACTAATACAAATAGTCTAATTAATATGATGTCTAACAATCCAAGAGTCTAACCAATACTACCGAGTCTCCCCCCAAAAACGAAGTTTTTCGAACTATTTATAGAAAATAAAAACCTAATTAAACAAGGACTCTATTTGGTGGAAATCTGCCAAAACGCGGCTGGGTCGACGGAACACGCGGCGGATCGTCGTGGTCACGACAGAAAGTCATGGACTCCGTCGTCCCATACTTATGCAATTTCTTCTGCCGCTCTCTTCACCACCCTCGACGGCAAGTATGACGGACCGTCAAAGACACAACGGTCCGTCGAGTCGTTCCAAAACACTTCAACTCTTGGAATCTGGGTACTGGGATCACTTCTCTGAACTTCATGACGAACCTGCAGGACGGACCGTCATAGACACGACGGACCGTCACAAGCTTTGTAACCCCACACTTGGTAAGACTTCCCCATCTTCCTTCAGCAGCTTCACTACGCTGCCACCTACGGACCGTCACAAGCACGACGGACCGTCATAAGCTCCGTAGGTGGTCTCTTCTGCATTTCTTCGCTAAAATCTCCGTATTCAGCTTTGGACAGATTTCCTGCAAAACAAAGAGAAACTTATATAAAAATTAGCACAAAAAAGGCTTTTGGACACACTAAACTTAAGGAAAAAGTATTAATTATACCGTGGAACCACGGTATATCATATAGTTAGTTTGAAGAGGTTTGGAAGTCAAACGTCAAGAAATGACCAAGATGTTCAGAAACTAGTTGTGTGTTTGTGCTAGTGCGCCTTTGCATATTTTATATGTTGTTTGGTGCCTAAAATGATAGGAGAAGACCCTAACATCGATATGGTCGTGTTTAGGATTGAAACATCCTGGCACGACTCCCCAAGGACCACCCTAAGAGTCCTTGAAGAGGATCCAAAAGCTGGACAAACACTGCCAAGGAAGTGTCAAACTATGCCCATGCGAACAACGACCAGTAAACAGGTGACGCCCTGTCAAATGGGGTTGTGGCTCCAAACTTAGTTGTGGGAGATTAGCCCCCAAATGAGGGAGTCACTGTCCCAAATGACGCCCAACAAC
The DNA here is from genome assembly GCF_001406875.1 of Solanum pennellii. Taxonomy (NCBI): domain Eukaryota; kingdom Viridiplantae; phylum Streptophyta; class Magnoliopsida; order Solanales; family Solanaceae; genus Solanum; species Solanum pennellii. The sequence goes on from NC_028646.1 coordinate 35,058,234, forward strand.
ACGAGTCGTGGACTTATATATTGGGGTCTGTTGTTTAGTTTTGCAACTCGGCCAACCAAGGTGTGAATTGAGAAATTCACCCCATGTTCCAACTAAAGAATGGATGGTTATATTACCTAATTTTGGATATAATAAGTTTGTTAAAAATATAAAACCCCAATTTAGAATTCATTCGTCAAATAAAATCATTCTCTGTCAAAATAAACTCTCTTTAGAACCTCCATTGAAGACCAAACTCAAGATCAAGCTAGGGGATGGATTCCAAGTTGTTTGTTATCCAAATTTTCATGTATATTCTTGAATTATGGTATGGTAACCCTTCATACTTAGTTAACCTTTCATCTAAGGAGTTATTTCAAAGGTTTTTCCAATGTGATTCGAAGATCAAATTGTCTATCTTCCAATCTACCCATAAGTTCATTTTCAAACTGATTTTAATGTCATTATAATGATGGATTTATGATTAATCAATGCTTTTATGATGATTTTCAATCCAAATCTATGAAGAACCCGTGATCACCTTAGTCTCTCAATTTAGCCTATAACGTAGGTCTTGTGATCTTGAGTAGATGATTATTCAATTGTTATTATATTTTAGTGTATTGATTAATCCTAATTATATCTATGTCAATTGATTATGAATTTTGGAGAATTGATTAACGGTAATCATAGCTTAAAGAATCGGTAAGTTGGCGTATATTTCTAATTATTATAGTCTTGGAGATGACTTTGTGTGGTATGGTCCACTTATGGTGGCGGTGTTTTACATTCTTGTCTATCTCTATATGTTGTGATCATGGACATGAATGCAATAGATGTAACGTGAATTGTGGTTATGATGATCAGAAGTATGAAGGTCTTGGGTAGTCTTCCATTCTAGTATCATGATTTAGGTGTATTTATCATGTTATATAGATGTGAATGATCATGTTAAGGTTAGGTATTGGTATACATGTTTAAGTGTAATGAGTAGTCTTGTAGAATGACCCCTACGTATGTAATCCTATATGAATGCGTGATCTATTGGATGTGAGGAGTCTTGTATTTAAATGTTGGATATGATCTTATCTACTAGTATGTAATGTGAGTGTGTGGTATATAAACCTTGTATGTTCTATGTGTGAGTCCTTCAAGACATAAGGGATATGATATATATGTGTTGTGATCCTATGAAATAACTAGGTTGTTTCTCTTATGTGATGATGATGACCAATATGTACACTCACTCCATGCATAGCTATGAGTATAATATGTTAGGGTGTATTGAAATGATGAATCTCATATGAAACTTTATATGTTATGATGCATGAAGAGTACATAAATGATGAAGTTTGAATATATGTTTTCTAAATGTGTTTATATGAAAGGTTTTCTAATATATGTACACATACACACATGAATGTATGAATGAAGAATTTTAATGATAATCTACTAAATGAATGTCTCATGGATAGTTTCCTTAATTGTACTACTAGATCGTGTTATGATTATGTGAAAGGATGTTCTCACATAAACTAGGTTTTGATGAAAGGACGTTCTCATCATTTACCTATGAGCTATATACATGTTATATAAAGAGTTAATCTCCTAAAGCCTATCTTATACTGTAATGTTTAATAAAGATGTAAAGACTTTTTAAAATGGGAAAGTCAGTTTAGATCGAGTAAACTTGACAATGAGAGGTGTCCCTTCCCCAAGGGAAGGTACGTTCACCAATATGGTGTTCCTTCTGAAAGGGAAGGTAGCTTCACAAAATGAGGTATCTTTCAAATAGGAAGGTAGTTTCAACAAATGCTCTGTTTACGTGGAAACTCTAATGTTAATTAACATAACATAGCAAGTGGATCCACCTAGATGCTAGTATGATGTATATGTTCTACCTTGGCAAGTAGAATTTCCTGTTTGCGGTGTGAGGGGATGACTCTTGATTTCATGTTTAGCTCACATAGTCTAATGTTGGTTAAGGAAAATTTTTCCAAATGTAAAATGAACAACGGAATAAAGATGATGAACCTTAAACTAGGACTACCTAAGGGATGTTGCTTAGTGTAGGTGAGGGAATGTGCCTTTACCTATACATTTCACAGGTAGCTCTTGAAGGGAATTCTAAGAAGGAGTTATTTATGTATATGTATATGTACCTTATGCATGACATGATTGTGATTAAATAAGTTTTTTAATTATATGCATAGTATTTTTCTTATGTCTAAGTTTAAATACATGTATTGTGACTTGTTGAACGTGATGAGCCTAAGTCTAGAGTAACTACATAGGAACACTTGGTAGAGGTAGTATTACGGGATGCTACTTGTAGATTGCACTAGTTTGGTTTGAGGTTGTCTTAGGTGGTGGTTCTTATTCTTTATGAATGTGTATGCTTAAAATAATGAAGGTTGTATGGATGTTAACTTTCGTGACCTTAAGGTGATACCTTGGTGTGAATGGTGGAATGGGACACTATTTATGCATTGGACTAGGTATTATATAAGGGTTACTTTTGGTGAAAAGGTAAGGTAAAAGAAAGTTAGTGCTATGAAAATGTTGGATGTGCCTTAAATGTGAAATATGGCTTTATCTGTTGTTGAGAATAGTGTCTATGTCTATATAATGAATGTGAACTATATGTTCTTATTGTATCAATGTTCATGAAGATTTACTATAAAGATATGATGAATCTTTTCTAACTAAATGTCCTTTTTAAGTCTTGTTTGTGCATGGTTATCATACTTAGTGCATTCTTGTACTGATACCATTCTTCTTCATCTTTTTACACAAAGTTTAGGTGGTGATGACTAGAATATCTTTCCTTTATTGAAGAGCTTGGATAGCAATTCCCCAGTTCAAGTGTCCTTATGATTCAAGGATCTTTATGTCCAGATGTTATTTAAGTTCATGTAATAGTATAGACTATTATTTTATGTTGTTATGGAGGTAACAACGAAAAGTTTTATGTTTTGGGGATAGATTTTGATATGTCACAGAAAGGCTCAAAGGATGTTGTGTGCAAAAAATGGTTCCTTTTCTGAGGGCAATGGGAAGGTCAAGATCATTAGGTTGGTTAGATTCTTCATGATCAGATTGGTTTGGTGTTTCTGATGATTCAATGGGTGCAGGATGTGTACTAGGAGCAGTAACCTAAGGAGATGACTGCAGATGAGTAGTTTGATTAGTTAGCCTCTTTAATCTGGAATAAACCTGCAATAGCAGATTATTTTCTAGAATTCCATTATCTATATCCAGATTAGGAGACTCATTATGAGTTCATATGTATTTAAAGACTCATGTGACAAAATTAATGATTGCTCAGTAAATGATTTGGCATGGCTAGAAATCGAAAAATCAAATAATGAAAAGTCTACAGGTCCCTTTCCCTTCAATTACTCCCCCGGATTGTAGGAATGACCAATAAAGGATCTACTTTCATTAAATGTAACAGAGCTGGAACAAAGAATTTCCTTGATAATGGTTGATAGCACTTGTAACCTTTTGGAGTACGATAATATCCTATGTAAACACACTTAAGAAGACGTGGCTCTAATTTGTCTCCATTTTGAGAATGAATATGAACGTAGGCAACACTCCCGATGATTATAGGAACCAATTTACCGGAAAATTCAAAATTTGGAAGGAAATTCCTAAGCGTATCATGCGGACTATTAAAGTTCATAATTCTTGAGGACATTGTTTTACTAGGATGTGAAGCATTAAGGAAAACTCCTCCCCCCCAATACTGTTTCTGCACCCTTTAATTTATGAAACAATATTAATCTAGTAATGTCAAGTAACATACCGTTTCTACTCTCTGCTATCCCATTTTTTTTAGGATTATTGACACATGAAGATTTGTGAAAAATTTCCTCTTTTTTTGGAAGAAAACAGAGAGGGTTTGATTGAAGTAGTCTTTGGCATTATAAAATCGAAATCTTTTAATAGGCACATCATATTGGGTTTTAATCAAATTAAAAAGGTGGGAAGAATTCAACTAACATATGAGTTTTGCTTTAGCAAATATATCCACGTTACTCCTGTACAATCATCAATGAACGACACAAACAATCTAGCACCAAAGATAGTAGTAATGGAAGAGGGTCCCCAAATATCACTATGAAAAAGAGATTATGAAGTTTGAGTTCATTTGTGACTAATTGGATAGGAAACCCGTTTGTGTTTTGAAATTTTACAATTATAACAATGAAAAGACTCAACAATCAAATCTTTGAACAAAGATAAAAACATCATTTTGATTACGTAAAAGGAAGGATGACCTAACCGACGATGATAAAGCCATACTTTTTCTTTATTGGACATAATAGATTCAGACAAGAATGAACTAGATAAGGAATTCTTTGTCATATGTCCACCATTGTGGACATCCAGACAATAAAGACCACCTTTCTCACTAGCATGGCCAATCATCTCCTTCATGTTTTGTTCCTGAAATAAGCAATATGAAGGAAAGAAAATTACTTGGATTATGGAATATTCGGTGAGTTTCTGGATAGAAATGAAAATTACATATAACTTTCGGACATGAAGGATCTCTTTTAAGTACCAGGATTTCCCTAGTGGTATGTCTCCTTGTTTGTACATCTCCTTCTCTAGCTACGATAATAACTGATCCATCAGTTATAGTCTTTTTTATAGCTAGGAGAAGGAGAATATTATATTAAGAGATGAGAGGAAATTTTTACTTATATATCTTCACCCTCATCGTTGACGTCCTCAGGGTTCGTTGTTTGGTCCAAATGTCATACCAAAAGTTGCAGTTTTCCTGATTTAATTTTCCACCCAATTTCCTGTTAAACTACATCTCTGCATCTCTGACTTCCACCATATTTTTCCACTCATTGAAGGCACCTCTGGCCCCCACAATAGATGGATGATGTATTTTACACTATTTATTACATAGGAATATGCTCCACAGAGAGTGTTGCTACTCTAAACCTTGCTAAATAATGTCTTTGTGATTTCATGAAGGGATATGAAACGCACTCCACCCTCTATCCAAGGAACACATCTACCAATGCAACCCAATGCTTTCTCCATTTTCCTCTAGTTCCACTCTATTTTTTTGCAAACAAATGATGCATTTGATCCATGGCTCCTTTTTTTGGATTAATGGATGATAGAAGATAAATCGGCATAGACAGTAGTAAGTGGGCTATCATAATATATCTACCACAAAAGGACCATAGTTTATTCCTTCCAAAACATTAATTTGTTCGAGATCTTTCTCATATTGTCTTCATAAAATGAATTAATCTTCTTCCCATAATACACTGGACATCATAGATACCTGAATGGGAAATTACCCATTTTTATGCCAGTGAGATTTCTTAGCTTAATCTCTACTGCCAGTGGTGTTTCTTCATGTACGTAGACGAAGCTTTCTTTATTAACGGAGCATAAACCTCTTCATACTTCGTTAACACTCTCATTATTCTTCCGGCAGAAAGATAATATCTATCAGCTGACCCAAACAAGAGGTTGTCGTACGCATACGATAGATGGTTGATCTTTGGACTCCATTTTGGCATCCCATAACTGTATGTACCATATTCGTGTAGCTTATTTTATCCTCTTGCTAGTACTTGTGCAGCAATAACAAATAATGTGGGTAGGGGGTGTCCTTGCTTCTATCCTCTCATAGATTTAAAAAAAACGTATGAAACTCCATTCACCAACAGTAAGTACCAATTATTTGAAATCGGTCTCCAGACCATATCAACGTTGTTGAAATCAGTCTCAAGACCATATCAAAAATTATCAACAATTATCTCCGAAAATCCAACTTTCCTAAGCACCTTTGTTAAAAAGAACCAAGACACTCTATCGTACGCTTTCGCGATATCTAGTTTAACCACCACATTGTGCTCTTTTCGTCTCTGCTTGATATGTCTAATAATTATTTGTGCCAACAAAACGTTCTTTGTGATAATCCTTCCCTTTACAAACCCCTGTTGGTTTCATGATATTATGAGTAGTGAACTCTCGGCCTTTCTCTCATGCACCACCATTTTTATAGCCTTATTCACAAAGGAGCTCAAACTAATAGGCCTTAAATCTCCAAAGTGTATGATCTTCTCTCTCTTTTGGAATAAGTACCAAATATGTATGGGTAAAAAATTTAGGCAATTGATGCCCACAAAAAATGTTTTCACCATATTTGGGACATCAAGGCTAATAATTTCCTTACACCGTTGAAAAGAAGTCCAGAAAGGCCGTCTGGTCCACTCGAACTATAATTGTTTAGTTCAAACACCACTTTCTTAAGCTCCTCAGTCCTTACAACTACGCAGCAATGTAATCTCTTCGTTCTCCTAGTGAGTGATCAATTTAGGAATGAGCTGAACCATCTCACAATTTTTTATTCTCACCGTCTTCCTTGAACTGCTCCCCAAAGAACTCCACAGATGCTACCCCTATGTCGTCTATATTACTAATTGTATCATCTTGTGGAAATTGTATCTCGTGTATCCTCAATCTCCTTCTCTTCTCTTTCACAGAATTTTGTTTTTTTCGTGTTTCTGTACCATACTTGAACCACCTCATTCCCCCTTTTTTGCTTCAAGTACTCTGCCTCAATATACCAATATTTTTTTAATTCTGCCTCAACTTTTTTTAGGCTGGCCCTATTTTACCTTAAAGGTTGAACTTCAAATTGAACTTCCATCACTTTTATAACATCTTCCAGTGGTGCAATTTTGTGAAAATATCGCCAAAAATCTCTTCACCCCATTTTGACAAAGCCCCTTTACACTACTTTATCTTAGTTTGAAATACTAGAAACGGGCTTCCCACAAAATCCACTTTCCAATTTTCTTCTATCAGCTTCTAAAATTGTGGATGTTTTGTCCAAAAATTCAAGAACTTGAATGTGTATTGCATATTTGTATAGTGGTGCATGATCTTACCCCCTTCGAATTAAATGTTGAACCTCTGATGATTCAAGCAGGTCCATAAATTCGTCAATCCCCATTACTCCATCTATACTTTTGAAAATACAATGCTCCTGAATTCTTCAATTCCACAATGTAGAATTGCTACCCGAGTATTTTAACTCTAGGAGAGCACAATTATTGATGCACTGTGAAAACTCCATAGCTTCCCTCTCCATAAAAGGTAATCCCCCTTATTTTTCTTCTTCATTGAGTATTACATTAAAATCCCCTCCTACCATCCAGGTTTTTTGATGTTGTTTAGATACTTCTTGAAAACAATGCTCCTCAATTCTTCTATTCCACAATGTAAAATTGACACCCGAGTATTTTACTCTAGGAGACCACAATTATTGATGCACTTGACAAACTCCGTAGCTTCCCACTGCATGAAAGGTTATCCCTATTGTTTTTCTTCTTCATTGAGCATTACATTAGAATCCCCTCCTACCATCCATAGTTTTTGATGTTGTTCAGCTACTTCCTTCATTTCATCCCATAACTCAAGTTGTTGAAGTATATGGCAATCTCATCTAAATGTTTAAATTGTTAGACGGAGTACACTTTTATTATTTAATTATAGTTTCAACATGCCCCTTTATGTGTGGGCCTAATTTTTTTTCATTCGCCAAGCACGTGGAAATTCTTTTTTTTGGGGGGGGGGGGGTAGAAGTGAGAATCGATTTCAGGACCTTTGCTTGCTTTGATACCATGTTAAAGTGTGTGACCATCTCATCTAAAACCTTAAGCTGTTAGAGAGAGTACCTTTTTATTATTTGATTATATTTTCAACATAAGTCTTTCCTTACTGCTGCACCTTTCATACACCACTAATTGGGAAAACTCCACGTTGTTACATATGACACTCATGGTTAATTGCTTGCCTGAGTATTGCATTATATGTACATTCCTATCCCTCTTCCCAAAAGATCCATATTTCGCTGAATAATTACAAAATGAATGATCAAAACCTAGTTTTATTTTGTACTGTTGTAGCTCTTGTGGACCTTGAAACGGTTCCATCAGGGATATAAATGAGTATTGGTGTCTTCTATTTAAGTGTTTAATCTTTCAAAGGCTGTAGACCTTAATTCCAGAATATCATTTTCCAATCATTGATCACTATTGTCTAATTTATCCTTACTACTCCTTGTTCTAACTTGAAGAGGGATTGTCTTTTTTTCGCTCTTTATGTTATCATTTTCATTAGTGAAGCCGTGAAAGATCTCCATTTGTTGGTGCGTTGATCATGTTTTCCTCTCGATATTCATCTTTCTCATTCTCCATTCTCTGTTGTATTTGCTATTCTGTCAGTTCCGGCAAGCCAGAAATGTCCACTTTATTTTCAAGGGTTTAAGTTTGGGGTGACTTCATTGACGTCCTCATCTAAATGATCACCATCTCTTCCTTCAAGAGCCATATTGATATTTTTGTTTGAGCTACCTCATCTTCGACTTGTTTATCTCCTTCGTCTAATTGATATTCCATTGCATTAACTTGTTTGATGTGCTCCTATCCCTAACCTTTGATCTATCCGTTGCCTCTCCCAGTGAGTCGTTGTTGGTAAATGATCCATTCACCCAACCTTTTGTTCTTTTATCCCTATTGTCATTCTTTTACTTTAGCTCCTTCTGACTCTCTTATTCCTCTTCATTGGTTTGAGCTGCTTGTTCTTCCAAATCTGCAAACTGTGTTTTCATATGTTTGCCCTTCTGGGTTCTTAGTCCACATTTTTCAAGGTTTTTTGTGGTCATGTTGCCTTTCTCTCCCGCGCCTTCCATTCCTGTATTCCTTGTACTGATTTTCTTCCAAATTGTCTCCCATGTGTCTTTGCAATTGTGTGTTTCCCTTCTCCTTCCTTCAATTTATTTAATATATCCACCTCTTTGCTCGGGTACAATTCTGGATGAATGATAAAACATTGTTGGTCGTCATGTCCTTGGATCCTACAGTTCTTGCATCATACTTAATTTGCACAAATTTCTCCATGATCTCCCCTGTGTGCTTCCTTATTCCCACATTTATTCATTTAGGGAATTCTCTTAGCAAATCCACCTTGACTTTCACCAGAGCACAACTAGGTCTCATTTGGTTCCTCCTTGCTAGATCTAATTGTAGTGGTTTTCCAATAGCTACTGTGAGAAAATTGACTCCTTCACGAGAAGTTCAGTGGTTGTATGGAAAGGATATCCAAGAAATTGCCGTTGTTGTTTCTTCCTCTAAATCAAATAAAAGTTCTCATGGGGTAAGTCGAATTCCTATGAGCTATGTAGAAAGCCGGCTTTGAGAGTAGGTTGACGTAATCCTCCAAATTTGATGTTCTAATCAGAATATGCCTATTGCTCAGCAACAGTATATTGCAATTCCCTTTCAGCTCACATTGTTTTGGGATCAACTTTCTGAGTTCTTGAATGTTGTCCATCCATAGGAGAATTTCCCATTAACCGCATACTGCAAATATTCATCTTGTGTCATCAGCTCAACTTCCTCCTCTTCCCAGATCACTCTATGTTTCCTGTGGAGATAGGATATAGGAGATAGGTTTCATTCTTATGAGTTTCTTATGATTGTTTGTGGTCGTAAAGTGGCTGCGTATTTCTTGCACAGTGGTTCCAATCTTCCAGCGTACCCACTAGTTGAGTTTGCTCCTGTCGTGGTGATTTGGTGGCCATTTCCGCCGGAATTTTACAACGGTTTGAGTAGTGTTAAAGTTTATCTTTAGTAAGGTAGTCTCCTTTGGTGTTGTTCTTAACTTAAGAATAGATTATTTCGGATCTTTAATTTGTTATATACTTAGAAGATACTTCAAACGGTGGCATAAACTTTCCTTCTTTGTTTATTGGTTAAGCTTCACTCAGTGTGTGTGTGTGTGTGTGTGTGTGTGTGTGTGTCTGTGTGTGTGTGTGTGTGTTTGCGGGCGCGCGCGGGTGTGTGTGTGTGTGTGTGTGTGTGTGTGTGTAACTCCTATTACTTCATAGTGTTTTAGGAAGACTCTTCTACATAGATTCTTCCCAACAGAACTAAGGGAGGCAAAACCTTAAGAGTTCATGAATTTTAGGAAAGGTAGAATGTAGGCCCAATAATACAGACTGAATTTCAACCAACTCTCATGGTATGCTCCTCTCATGGTTTCCAAATTCCAGGGCTCAAATTAACAAGTTTCTATATAGGGTATCCGACTTTGTGAAAAAGGAGTGTAGGAATGATATGTTACTCGAAAAATATGAACATAATAGGCTCATGACTCTTGCTTACCAGGTAGAGGGAGATAAGATTAGGAACACGCTAAGGATAATACGAAGGCTAGAACAGGAGATTGTGAGTATTCTCAGCATATATAGGGTGGTGGAAATCATTTGTTGTTTGAACAAAAATTTTTCAGTCCCAATACCTTCATAAATAGTTCGGAAACTAGAACCTACCCAACTTGTCCATAGTGTGGTAAGATTCATCCGAGTGAGTGTCTTGCAGGAAAAGAAGGATGCTTTAAATGTTGTCAGTGTGGTCAAAAGTTTAGAGATTTTCCTTCTTCTAAACATGATCAAGGAAGCAACAATGGGAAGCCTCAGTCTACAACTTCAGCACCACCAATCAATCGTCCGAATCAGCATGGTTACTCATTTGGTATAGGTGGCGGACAACGCTAAAAATAGTTGTATTCTCTTCAGGCTCACAAGAGTTAGGAAGATTCTCCTGATGTAGTTGCTTGTATGTTACAAATTTTTAACTTTGATGCTTATGCTCTTTTAGATCCAGGGGATACTCTTTCTTAACTCCTTATATAGAAGTAAACTTTGATATTATCCCAAAAACTCTCTTAGAACCATTTTAGTCTCTTATACAGTAGGTGACGGATGATTCCTCAGATTGGAGTCAATTCAGGCCTTATTTTTAATGAAAATACTGTTCTCAAATGCTCATTCTCTCTTATCTCAAAATCTAATGAAAACTTTTAAATTTTAGGAATTGAAGTTTTGCTCTAAGCATGGACACTTTAATAGCAAAGCTGGAACAAGAAGGATGAAAAGAGATGAAGTTGTAGCCTTAGCATCACCAAGTATACTTGGTGATCAGCCGATAGGACGCATTTAACCCTTTGTTCCACCAAGCAGAACCCTGAGGGATGTGTATTAAAAAAAGGAGCAGTACGCGCTTCACCGAGTAGTTCTACGAAGTAAAAGTATTCCGCGCAATGATCCATAACTCATAGATGTTGAAAGCAAAGCACAAACGGCGATAATCTTGAAGAAGGGCGAACCAACGAATCACTCAACGCTGGTGACTAAACTCGCCAAATGGATTCACTAGTACATAGTCTGAAGTCTTTAAATACTAAACTCATTATTATTTTAAAAGAGGAAAACGAGAGAGTGGAGACATATTTTGTAATTTTAAGACTTAGATCTTACGTTTATTTTTTTCTCTTGTTTGGAGATGGTTTTGTGGGAGACATGATGAAAGGAGATCTTCTTCCCCTAATCGGAAGTGGGTCTTCTCCATTATACTTCCTTTGCTCATATTAAGGTTCAACCATTTGATGTGTTTATCATTTTAGGTGTATCTTGTTAATGCTTAATGTGTGGCTAAAACCCCCATCCTTGGGGTGTGATTTAGCAAATATCTGTTGATATAATTGTTGGGTCTTGCTTGCTGATAGGTTAGATGCATTTTAATAGTGATTTCACCTAGCTGTTGTGGTTTAATTTAATGGGTTTGTAGTTTAAAATATAAACCATCCATGTGTGTTCAGCTTGATCGAGAGAGAGGTCGCAAAACAAAGAACACTAGACAAATGGCCTAAGGAGTGGGAAGACATGAAGTTCATCTCAAGAGGGTGAACCCTTGTTCCATATCCTAACATTCATCATTGAAAGAGCGAGTGAGAGTAAGTCCTATGTAACACTTCGAAAATCTACGACATGTTCTAGAGCCTACCATGAGTGTCATAAGGTTTAGACACTGTTGTAAAGTCTATTTTGATGAATATAAGTCATTTAATAAGTCTAGAAATCAAACGTCCAAGAACGTCCATTAGGTCTGGAAACTAGTTCAATGAGGTACTAGCGTGCCTTATCTTAGTTGACTAGCTTTTGGGAGACGGAAAATGATGAAAAATGGTGGAAGGGTTTTTAATACATATTAGAGTAAATTCATATTCAAAACATACTGGCACGACTCCCCAAGGACAAACCAAAGGGACCATGAGGAGGACCCCTGTAAAAGCTACCAAAAGCTGTCAATGGACAAAGTCACCAACGGATGCCACAGATGGCTTGTGTCCAATCGACGGGGCATCGATTGAATAAATCAATAGAAACATAGACAAATTCTTGAAAGGCCTCTTTTGCATAATCTCTGAACTCATCGACAGACGTGCAACACGGAAGGCGGCAGTGCTTGTCGATTGACCCACGATCCGTCGATTATGGTGTCATCTGTTAGGACTGGTTTTTACTGCACGTTTTTACATAAGTTAATTAATTGGTTGTCTTAGGTAGAAGTTTAATTAGGGGTTATGGGAGGTTTAATTAAGTTAGTTAACCCCCTATATAAAGCCTCTTACCTAATTCGACTAACCTAAACTCTTATAATTCACAAATTCAAAACTCTCCTCCTTCTCTCTTCTTTCTCTCTCTAGTGGAGAACCCCATTGAAGACCAAGATAAAGGTGGGTTAAAGGGATTTAAAAGGTCAATTTTCTCCATTAATATTCATCAATTATTAAGGTATGATATTCCTTTAACGTTTGAGACCTCTTTCCTCAAAGGGTTCAATCAAATTGATTTCAGAAGTTGGGTTTTCAAGTGGGTTTTCATCCAATACAAAATTGATGTTTTGAATTGATTTGTTTATAATTTCTTTTGGATATTATGAATAGATTAACATGTATGTTGAATCAATTATTTTATATCTTTAAGGATTGGTCTAGTTTGTCGAAGATGACCTATTCCCCTTAACTCTAAATTATGATCTTGATATAAATTGGGTAATGTTGATTCAATTGACTTGGTTAATGGTTGAATTACTACTAGGTGATATTAATGAATTAATAATGAATATATTAGGGTTAATTGTAGTCTTATCATGCTAGTTCTTGAGTTTTTATTGAGTTTGACTGTGACTTTGATCCATGTCTCTTGTCTTAAGCTATGATCTAGTGTTGAATTGTGATGTAGTTATTCAATTATCCTTGTTATCATGTTGGTTATGGTTATATGATGATTCTACACCCTAATTGGGTTGAGTAAAGGTTCATGGTAGGACCTTGATGATAATTATGAAGGATACTTGGTAAGTCTTGTGATCCCTATATTTTACTTCAATTATGGTTAATTGTGATTAAGTTATGATGTTGTATTGGAGTATTCATTATATTAGGATTGATAGGGTTGGTATGATGTTGAATTTAACTGTCTTTACTATGGTTTTTGAGGTCTTGGCTAAGATATAAATGTTATAAGGATGGTGATGATTTACCAATGTGCCTTATCATGTTATGAATTTGTTAATGTGCTAACCTCACATGTATGAATTCAAATGAAAGGACAATACTCATTCAATTTTTATTGATCTATGATGATGGTGATGCTTATACAAGGCTTATACCGTAATAAAGTAATTAAAGACATTTCAAAAAGGGACTTAGTTTAGCACCGAGTGAACTTGACAATGGGAAGTGTTGACTTTCCATAGAGGAAGATTCACCCTATAGTTCCACATGATGTGTTGACTCCCCTATGAGGAATACTCATCCTATGGATTCCCATTAAAGGAGGCTCCAATGCCAAGTGGCATGCAGAGAGGCTGTACCTATCTCTTAGTTCTTGAAGTATGTTTCCCCCTAGGAAGACTAGCTAGTGGATCTACCTAGAAAGCTACGTTTATGTTTGGTTTTACTTTGGCCAGTAGACCACTTTCCTTCGGTGTAAGGTTGTACAAAGCCGGATTCCACACTTAGATCGTGTGGTCTATGTCAGTTAAGGCAAGTGTTCCCTAAATTAAAATGAAGTAATGTAGTATAAACCAACTAAGGTTTCTTAAGAGGTTTGACTTGTCCTAGGTATGGGTATGAGACTCTACCTATGCCTTGTACTAGTTTGACTTGAAGGAAGCCGTAGGAGGTTTTTCTTATGTATATATATGCTTATTAATGTAAATGATATGTATATGATGACCATTCATGTTAATGACTCTATGTGACGATAATTGCTCTTATGAACATGCATTTGGTCTATAATGCTAAAGTATGATATAATGTACTCTTAATGTTATGTTATGTGAGGATGGACATTGATTATGTTTCTTGATAATTTTACTTAATTAAAGAAGGTTATGGGTCTTTGGTTAGTTATTGCACAAGTGGACTTAAAGAGGGTTACGATTGATGGTCTTGCTTTGGTTACGTTATAATGTACTCTTATTCATGCTTGTTGCTATTATGTCATTATGATAAAGTTACTTGACTATGTATTCAATTATATTATATGCATGTGGGAGTGACTAGACTTAATGTTGTTGGTCTTGTGAGGTACATGCCTATGACTTAATGAACATGTCTTATTGATTGGTATGGTCTTGATGAATATGCATAAAACTTTTCAAAGTAAATTGCATACTTTAATGAAATGTTCCTTTTTAGCATGTTTTCATGATATGTGTGCATCTGGTCTCATACTAGTACAAATGTTGTACTAACCCCATTTTTTCCTTTTCTCCAATATTTTAGATTTCGGTTATTGAAGGGATTTTGGAGACGACTTTGAAGAAGCCTTGGAATTCTTAATCATCCAAGTTGGGTAGGTCCCACTTTCCGAGGGCAATGCCACTACAAGCCTATGATGTTGCTTTAGTTTTTATGACTCTTATGTTCCTTCCTTTTTACTTGGGTACTAAACATTTTATGACCTATATGTGGTCTTATTTCGTTGATGTATGGGCTAGGCCCAAATTTGATATAATCTTGTTAGATGGTTATGAGATTATACATGCTTTTTAGACTATGTTATGTTCTTTATATCCATGTGCAATAAAAGTAAAAGACAAAGTAATATTCCTATACAAAGGGTATATTTATACTCTCTCTCTCTCTCTTTCTCTCTCTCTCTCTCACTCTCTCTCTCTCTCTCTCTCTATATATATATATATATATATATATATATATATATATACATACATACATACATACATACATACTATGTGTATATAAAGGTTTATGTAATCCTCAACGTAGAAGTGGTGAAAGTCCTTAAATTTCAGCTAATTTTGACCTATGAATGTAATGATGTAAGATAAATGGCTAATCTTAGTCCTCGAAGAGAACGACGAGGCCGGTTACATCTATGGGGTATTCCCGGATATGACAAACTTGGTATAAGAGCATTAGGTTAAATATCTTCAAGTCGATGTCTCTCTCAACCACATCTATGTAGGTTCATATTCATAATTGTGAAGAGCGCCACACTTAGGAATAGGAATCTATGTGATGCTTAGGAAACTCTCACTTTCTTGGAAGTCAAATATCGTGTCTCTAGAGTTTAACTCTATGTGATTTTGCGTCTAATCCTGTTATTATGATTATAGGCAATGAATACTCGAAGGAACGTGACACAGATACTTGAGGAAGAGATTGCCAATGCGGGAGTTCCTCTCCGTGGTGATCAAGTCCCTCCTCTTGAAGAGGAAGTTAATGATGACCAAGCTTAGATCGACCTCTTCTTTTGACGGATGGTGCCATTTGGGCCGCACTTTTCCAAATGGCCCAAGCCATTACTAACCAAGAACAAGCCGCCACTACTCAAGCTCAATCCGTGACGACCCACGCTAATCGGGAGGTTGTACCTCGAGGAAACCAACAAGTTGCTACGATGGCCTCCCGTCTAAGGGATCTCACTTGGATGAATATCCCTACTTTCTATGGGTCAAAGGTTGAACAAGACCCCAAGAGTTCATTGATGAAATCTTCAATATCCTTTATGCTATGGGTTTGTGTACTAGTGAGAAGGCCGAGTTAGTCAATTACCAACACAAAGATGTGGCCCAAACTTGGTATGTCCAATGGAGGGATCATAGGCCTTTAAGGGGTGAACCGATGACTTGGGAGGTTTTCAAGAAGACTTTTCTTGATAGGTTTTTTCCTATGGAGAAGAGGAAAGACAAGGTGGTGGAGTTCATCAACCATCACCAAGGAGGTATAAGTGCACTTCAATAATCATTGAAATTCACTAAATTGTCGAAGTATGATCCTTCTTTGGTCTCTGATCCTAGGGATGAAATGAACCGCTTTGTGACGGGAGTGTCGGATGACTTGCAAGAGGAATTTCATTCGTCTATGATACATGACAATATGAAAATATCTCGTCTCATGTTTCATTCTCAACATGTGGAAGAGGCAAGGTCTAAGAGGAAGAGTAGAGATGCCACGAGGTCAAGATCTTCTGATGGTGGTTCTTCGAATGGTAGGCTTCAGATTCAAGAAAAACCTAGGTTTAAAAAGAGGGTTTCTAATCACGTTCCTTCGAAATTCCCTAAGGCTAGGGATGATATGGTGTCTAACCCTAAGCCTAAGAAGGGAAGATATACTAGTTCACCGAACAAGAAGCCTACTTTTGCCAAATGTGGAAGGTTCATCTTTGTGAATGTCTAGTGGCAATGGACAATAATTTGGTTGTGTTAAGAGTGGATGTGTTAAGAGTGGACACAAGGTTAGGGATTGAGTTAATGTGAAGTTTCATGGCAAGGATAGTGGTCAAGACCAAGCAAGTTGTTCTAATGATGCTCCTAAGAAGAATTGCTTTTATGCTCTCCGCTCTAGAAGTGAGCAAGAGACTTCTCCCGATGTAGTGACCAGTATATTGAAAGTCTTTTCTATTAATGTATATGCTTTACTTTATCCAAGCGCTACATTACATTTTGTTACTCCCTTGATAGCTAAGAAGTTCGAAATTTCGCCCGACAATCTAAATGAATCATTCATAGTAACTACCCTGGTAGGTAAGTCGGTAGTTGCAAATAGGGTATATATAGAAATTGTCCTATAATGTTGCCCAATAGAGTTACTCATGTTGAACTCGTAGAAATAGATATGTTTGATTTTGATGTCATTTTTTGTATGGATTGGTTGCATGCTTTTTTAGCCTCTAAAGATTGTAGAAAAAGGGTGGTAAAGTTTAACTTTCAAAATTAGCCCGTTTTAGAGTAGAAGGGGGGAAATTCTATTCCTAGACGTCGTTTCATTTCTTATTTGAAAGATTGTAGGATGATTTCTAAAGGCTGTTTATACCATAAAGTAAGAGTCCAAGATTTAGACTCCAAAATATCTCCCATTGAGTCGGTCCCCGTAGTGAAGGAATTTCTCGAGGTCTTGATTCCCCTTTGTTTTTACTGTTCTTACTAAACTCGTGACAAACCCTTTTGATACTTGCCACTTTGTTTTTATTTGATAATTTCTTAAACTATTACTAACTAGAATGGAAATTCTAGTTTATCTTTTGTTAACTATCACTCCCTTGGATCAGGACCCCAACCCATGGTTGGGTTACTATACTCACTTTTATTTATAGACACTCAAACAATAGGCTATTGTCATTAATCACGATACCAAATTAAAGAAACATGCTGCAATTAACTAGGAAGGAAAGAGTAAAATAGGAGCACATGCATTACCCGAAGAGAGTCTGGACATGGAAAATGCCACATGTAGGATCATAATCCCCCAAAATTCTACATTTTGTCTTCCAAATTAGGAGCAGGTAATAGTGCTGACCCCTCAAACTTAGGGTCCTCCACCGAGATCACAAAATAGATCAAAACTCGATGGATTGAGGACTGTTTTGGAATATAAATGCTTATCCATTAATGTAGTTATTTATATGTATCCATAAGTTACGAGCATACTTAAGTATCATTACTTATAGACATTCACTATGCCCCTGGCTCATACGTTCCAAGTTTTGTTTAGGGATTTTACTCTTCTTATAAATCCTTGATTCCACTAAAAATAAACGAGGAACAACACTTAAACTAGTGGATTTTGGGTGGTACAGGGGAAAATAGTCCATGATCCCAAAAATATTATTGCATTGTAAGGTTTTCCTAAGAACAGTGAAGATGTTTGTCAACATATAATCAAGACAGAGAAGCTATATAACATGAAAAAGGTGTTAGACCCCGATCTCAAATGATATTCCCAATTGGTTACAATTTAGAACACAAATTGAAAAGAGGAACCTTAATGTAGCAGCTCCGTCTTGGTTCAGTTTTATTAGCATCATGATTATGCCATCCCAACACGAATCGGTTCTACGACATCTAAAGGTTGCTTGTATCGGATGCATTTTTAACAAAATTCAGCTGAACATAAGGATGTTCATCGCTGCAAAATTATCACGCGCACAAAGCAATTAGAAACTTCACTTCCGTTCCTGGTATATATTACAACACCGTGCAAACACGCTCGAGTACCTTAAGATGTCAAGAAGGATGTGGAAATCACTCCTACATCCTCCACTGATATCCGGAGAATCGAAGAAAAATACCTTAAGGATCAGGAGGAAAAGAAGACACATCTGTCCACTCTTTCCCTTAGATCTTCAAGTACACCTCTATCAATTTCCCTTCTGGATTATATAACAATGTCGGATAACACCATGCTGCCAACCAAATCCACTGCCGCTGCTGCATTTGATGTTCAAATTGCACAATCTATGATGTTGCAAATAGAACAACTTGCTCAGTCTTCAAATCGTCGGACAAGTGCCCATGATATTTCAATTCCAGGAATGATTCAAACTACCCTGACTAATCTCGTGACACCTCTAAAGTACACCATTGATGAGCTTTATGCCAGAACAACAGTATGCAAATGTAACAAACGAACTCTAAATAAGTTGAAAACATTGAAAAAGGATATTACAGAACTGAAAACTTAGGTAGAGCATATAAAGTCCATCACCAAATTCAACCTGATAACTGGACATAAGTTAGATATAAAGGAAAACAAAGATATTCGCTAGGAAGCAAGAGATACTGACAGTGAGGAACCAATGGAGACATAAAATCAGATGGGTGCATAAGTGCTAGTTTCTATGATAAATAGGCCCACTATCGTCCCTAATAAGGTAACCTCCCTAATGAAAACCGTGTTTCTGACACTCCACGCACAAATATTCAAGTATATCGAACAACAAATTAACCAGGATATTCTCTTACCCTCATATCTATATTTCTTTACTTTCACTTATTAATATTTTATCAATTGCATTTGAGGACAAACACTCTTGTTTGTGGTGGGGTGAGGCCCACCTAGTTTTGTTTATTTTTCTTATTTTCTGTAATTGTGTTTTGTTATATAATTGGGTTTTGTGTTTTTTAATTGTTCTTTTAAAACTGTTTTGCGATTGTGACCCTTTAGAAAAATTTTCATTTTGGGAAATTTTTTCCACCACTTGTGTTGAAAGTTGTTGTTCTTGTAAAAATTCAAGTCTCGGTTTTTATCAATACCGATGACTTGAATAGTTCTTGATATGCATTGAGTTTACGTTATTTTTATTGCATTTCACTAAAAGAATTGTGTGTGTCCAAGGCATTTTTCTATTGGTTTTTATGTGTTCTTATCATGTTTTGCAGGGAAGATGTTTAGGCGCGAAAGTTAAGAGATATGTGGAAGTATTTTTTAAAAGGGCATCTATGGAGGTGATTTAAGGATCGTATGTCCATTGACGTTCCGTAGATGGTGATTGTAGATCATTAAGGCAAGGCATGGAAGGAGAATTATGCTTTCTAACTATGTGTGGAAGCACGACGACCATTGAGGGTCCGTAGATTGATCTACAATCCATCCTGGTAATATGTCGTTTGCTTTAGATAAGATGATTTTTTAAAGCTGAAAATATTTTTTAAGTCCTGGATGACGAAAGGGACTCACGGACAATAGATTTATTGATGATCTGTGAGTCAGTCTCGTGGAACAAACACGCATGCGTAAATAAACATTCCTTATTTTCTTTCATATAAATTTAGGACTTGTTTTCTATAAATAGGGTATGTAAACCCCAATTTAGTGGCTAGACATTCTTATTTGAGTTCTACTATCAACTTGGAAGTTAATTTTTTTTCAACTTGATCAATTTATTTATTTTTTGAGTTTTGTTTTAAAGATTGCAGTTTGATATTCAAGTGGGTTTTCTTGGTTTTTCTCATTTATATTACTTAAGTTCATGATTATTGCAACTAACTATGTATTCTATTCTTTCTAGTATAGTTAACTAAATCCACAACTAGGATTGTGGGAACAATGAGCGAATAAAGAAGTATGAATAGTAACTAAGTAATTCTAGAATAGTGTTTTTGTACACATTGATAATTCTTTCATTTAGAAGTATTTTTAACGGTGGCCAACGTTAGAAATCACATTGTTGCTACTTGATGAATCAATGAGGTAGTCAATACGAAAATAATTATCAACATAGATTTAGTGTGTTACTATCTAACAGAATTGACGTAGATTGGTGCGAGTGTGAAAACTAAGCCATATATCGATGTGAAGTATAATAAGGGTTAGTAAATTATACACACGTAGCCTGATAAGGGTACATGGTGAAATTATATCGATGTCAGAAAAAGAATTTAGCGATACATAACTTATCGCTTTGCTTGTAATACACTAGGAAAGAATTGCTAAGACGCGCTAGTTTCTTTCTCATCTTGATAACTTCTGACATTAACTTTGCTAATTGATTACTCATATAGTTTCACAAATTTGTTACACAAATCCCCCCTTTTAGTTACTTGTTTTTGAAATACCATGGCTAAACAAAGATAATTGTAAATAGAACTTATGTATAGACCATATTTCCTGTCGGATTGACCTCAACCTGCATGTTGGGTTCTTTCTTTTATAACGATCGCTTATGATTCTTTAGGGAGGTGTAAGTCAAACGTATCAAATTTTGGCTTCGCTGCAAGGGATTAAGGCTTTTAAATTAAGTTTAGTTACATTATTGAAACATTAGCCAAATATTTCTAATTTTGTTTTTTCATTTCTATTTTTGTTCTATCAGGTTCTTATTCTAGTGTATGTGAAGTAAACAGAGCCAAAGAGAACCACTCACTCCCTATGATCTACAACTTGACAGATATTGTGGAGGATAAATAATCAAGGAGTTCCTTCCGCTCCTCTAAGAGGAAATTAGGTGCCGATTATGGCTTTCTAGACAAAAGGGTAGTTAATGTGAACAATGAAGATCCATCTCACAATAGATTGGGAGATGCACTGAGGGTATAAAATCAACCAGGGACTCGACCACATGAACAATTTATGGTCAACCTAAATATTACTGAATCTGATGGACATTGTGTTCTACCGCCTTTACATCAGGGGCATACATTTGTGGTGACTAATAGCTTGTTGTAGATGCTAAAAACAAGAGGTTTATTTTCCGGGTTTCCACTTGATGATCCACATTCTCAACTTATGGAACTTATTCATGTCTGCAAAAGATGCATCGGGCACCGAATTTGGATATGAACGTTATTGGGTTGTGGGTGTTCCTACTATCATTGATCAGAGATTCTCATGTGTGGTTCATGAACTCTCTTACAACTCAATCTGTATATGAGACCAGCTGACAGAGGCGTTCTTAACAAGGTTCTTTTCTATGTCCAAGAATCTGAATAAGAGGGATAAACTCAACAACTTTGTGGCACTACCTTGAGAGTCTGTGAGTAGTTCTTTTGACAGTTTCACGACCTTCATGAGAGGTTTCCCAAATCACCTTATTGATGATTAGTATCTTAAGGAGTACTTATATCGGGAATAGGATAATATCGATAAGTTAGTACTTGATACCATTGCAGGAAGTTCTTATGGAAAACCCAAATGGACATAGATATCGGAGAAAGTGGATAAGATATCTCGGAATAACAAATATTGGAGCACTAGAAAAGTAAAAATTCAAAGGAGCACATTTGCCATCTAAGCTACGAACAATCAACCCTCAGATGAGATTCGCAAGGAGATGGCGCAGATAAGGGAATAACTAGGGTTGGTGTTAAAGCATGTGACTGTAGGAGCGGAGAAGGTAAATGTCGTGAACTATTTCACTAGAGATCCACCATCGGGAGATTAGTATTACGATTAAGAGGATGCTTATGATGCTTATGATGAGATGGGTTTTTTTGATGAGATGCCCAAGGATTCAATCTGGATAATTGGCGCCAATGTCAAGTAAACCAAGTTCGAAACTATGAAAATTACAAACGAGAGGGTCAATATGTCTGGGATGGGAACTAAAATTGCAACAATAATTACAACCAGAATATCTATGGCAATAGAAACAATCGAGTTTGACCTTATGTTCCCTCTATAAACAATGAACCTTCTCCTAGGGAAGCATGAGGTAATATGGATCGTGTTGAGGATATGACACAAAGGATGATTAGGCAGTTCGATGTGGCTGATGAAAATGTGAAAGACACAAGAAATTACTTGTATGGTTTTTGTCAAAATTTGATGCCCACATAGTATAAATCAAGCATCTTGAGTTAAAGATGAATCAGTTGTCTACAATAGTGAATTCATGGGAACCTGGCACGCTTCTTAGCAAAACAATCCATACTCCAAAGAATAATGGGCATTGAATGGCGGTCACTACTCGAGGGGGTTAGTAAATTATTGGTCCACCTATGTCGTTTGGGATGGAGACTGATACTAGAAAAGATAATGAGGTTGCAAAGGTTAGGAGGAGAGTCTATGAAAGCAACAAACAAGGAGGCGGAAGTAACTGAGAAAATTGTTCCTATACCTAGAGTTGCACCTCCCTTAAGATATAGGTTAGAAAAGAAGACTAAAGAAAGTAAATAAGTATGTTGAGCAACTTTCCATTAATGTCCTTTTGCTAGAAGCTTTGGAGAAAATGCCTGGGTATGCCAAATTCATGTAAGACATGGTGACAAAGAAGAGGACAATAACTTTTGAAGATGATGATAGATTGAAACATTGTAGTCAATCACTACAAGGTCCTTGGTGCAAAAGAAAAAGGACCATGATGCTTTCACAATTCTATGTACGATCGGGTTTTTACATTTTGTTAAGGCATCGTGTGATTCTGATGCTAGCATAACCCTCATGCCCTTGTCTATTTATATGAAATTGGGTCTGGGGATCCAAATCCTAATGCGATGCGGCTATTGATAGCAGATTGGACTGTAAAGAGGCCCATTGGAGTACTCCATTATGTTCTAGTGAAGGTTGAGTCATTCATCTTTTTAGCAGATTTCATAATTGTTGATTCTAAGGTTAATCTTAAGGTTCCCATCATACTTGGGAGACCATTCCTTGTGAGTGTACGCATCTTGAAAGATATAGAAAAGGGGAAGATTTTTAGAATGATTAAAGAAGAAGCGAGATTCAATGTTTAAAGGTCCATGAAGAATAATGTTGATGTCCAATCCGTTTCTATGATAACTGATATAGTTGAAAGTGTGTCCGAAATTAAAATCGAAGAGAGGTTGGGTAGTGAGTCACTTGGAGTGGTTATGATGAACTTCGAGAGTGATGATATTGAAGATTATGATTAGATGGTATCTGCATTTTAAAGATATGAATACCAGTCAAAAACCGGAGAGATTGGAGTTAGACAAGAAGAATTGTGAATTCCCACCCGCAAGTCCGTCTATTGAGGAAGAACTAATATTAGAGATTAAAGCTCTACCTCCGTACTTTTGTTATGTATTCTTTGGTAGTGATGAAAGATACCGGTTATCGTTGCGAGAAATTTGAATATTGAACAAGTAGAATGCTTTGTTAATGTGTTGAAGAGGTTCAAAACATCTATTGGGTTGCCTATTATGGATATTATTGGTATACATCTCGGTATTTATTGTCATAATATCAAACTCATGTCAGATCATAAGCCTAGTATAAAGAACCAAAGAAGGTTGAATCCAACTATGCAAGAGGTAGTTAAAAAGAGATCATCAAATTGTTGGATCCTATGGTTATTTATCCTATAATATATAGTTTGGGTGTGTCTTGTTCATTGCGTTCTCAAAAAAAGGGTGGTATGATTGTGGTTCGTAATGAAAGAAACAAGCTTGCTCCAATGTGCCCCATTACTGGATGGACATTTGCATGGATTACCAGAAGCTAAGTGCTTGGACAAAAAAGGATCATTTTCCAATGCCATTCAAGGATCGGATGTTAGATAGACTTATAAGTAAGGGTTGATATTTGTTTCTTAATGGTTATTTGGGCTACAATCAGATCTATGTATCTCTGGAAGAACAAGAGAAGACCACCTTGACTTGACTTTATCAGACTATCGCATTAAAATGGATGCCATTTGTGTTGTCCAATCCTCCAGTGACCAACTAACATTTTATGATGTCCATATTTCCGATATGGTGGACGAGACTATTGAGGTGTTCATGGATGATTTCTTTATTCTAGGTGACTCATTTGATTATTGTGTGGATCATCTGGCCACGGTACTTAAAAGACGTGAATCTCATAATTTGGATCTAAATTGGGCGAAGTGCCACTCTTCTGTAAAAGAAGGTAGAGTATTGGGTCACCAAGTCTCTCAAAAGGGTATTGAGGTTGATAGATCTAAAGTCGTTGTGATAGAAAAGTTTCCACCACCCATCCTTAAAAAGGTTGTTAGAAGTTTTCTTGGGCATGTTTATTTCTGTAGAAGGTTTATAAAGGATTTTTCAAAAGTTGCACATCCATTGTGCAAACTACTCGAGAAGGAGTGTAAGTTCTATTTTAATGATGCTTGTCTAAAAGAATTTGGAGAGTTGAAGGAGAAGCTAGTCTCTGCTCCTAATATAAATTCATTGGATTGGGGTGAACCATTTGAGGTAATGTGTGATGCAAGGGGAGTTCCGCTTGGTGTAATATCAAGACAGAGGAGAGGAAAAATTCTCCATCCTATTTACTATTCTAGGAGGGACCTAAGTGTATCCCAAAAGAATTATATGTCAACCGTACAAGAGCTTCTTGTAGTTGTCTTTGCCTTTGAGAAAATTCATTCCTGCTTGCTTTTTACAATGTCATAGTTCATACTGACCATTCTGCATTGAGTTATTTGATGGAGAAAAAATATGCGAAACCTAGCTATTAGATGGGTATTGTTGCTGCATTAGTTTTATATTGTGGTAAAAGATAAGAAGGGGACCGAAATTCAAGTTCCCGATCATTTGTCCAGGTAACAGGAAGATTCTATGCTCAAGCATAGTGATAAGGCTGAAATTAATGATGTATGTCTAGATGAATAGGTATGGGCTGCCTCTCATTGTCTCATTTTGTGGTTTACAAGCATTGCCAATTATTTGGAAATCGATTTGGTTGCCCCGGCTTGGCTTTTAACCAAAGGAATAAGCTTATGCATGATGTAAAAAAGTTCTTTTGGGATGAGCCTTACTTGTATCGTAATTGTGCTGATGGGATTATTCGTTGTTGTTTTCACTGAGGTTGAGTTGTTGAGTGTTATTTAGGAGTTTCATTAATAGCCCATGGGTGCGCATCATAGTGGTATCCGTACAGAGCATAATATTTTGCAATGTGGTTACCATTTGCCAACCATCCACCAAGATGCTCATGATTTTTCCAAGTCATGTGATCGTTGCCAAAGAGAAATTGGGATTTCAAAAATGCAAGAGCTTTCCATGAATCCTATATTGGTGATCGAGCTATTTGATGTATAGGGCATCAAATTTATGGGCCCTTTTTTAAATTCTCATAGGATGAAGTATATTTTTGTTGAGGTTGATATGTGTGAAAATGGGTAGAAGCAATTTCACTCCCCAACAACGAAGGAAAGAGCGTCATCACATTCTTGAAGAAGAATATTTTCTCCAAATTTGGAACTCAAGGGTGATTACTAGCGAGGTTCCACCTTTTGTAACAATTTGTTCAAAGTTTTTTTAGAGAAGTACCGTGTCAGCCACAATATAGCTACCCCTTACCATTCACAAACTAGTGGGCAAGTTGAAGTATGCAACAATGAAATAAAGAAAATTTTAGCAAAGACTGTGAATTCTAATAGAACAAATTGGTCAAGGACGCTTGAAGATGCGCTATGGGCGTACCATACTTCATACAAGACTCCCATAAGTATGTGTCCATACAAATTTTATATGGGAAGACTTGTCATTTACCGGTAGAGCTAGAGCATAAGGTTGTATGGTCCATGATGAAGTATAAGTTTGATTGGAATGCCCCAACAAAAGAATGAATGAATTAAGCACGCTTTAGGAGTGGCGCATAAGAGTTTATGAATGTTCATCCTTCTCGAAAGAAAGATGAAGGGGCATCATGATCAACGGATTCAAAAGCGTGAATTTGTAATATGTGATCTTGTGCTTCTATTCAACTCAAGGTTGCGTTTGTTTCTGGGGAAACTCAAGTTAAAATGATCGGGGCCATTTTTTCTCACCAAAGTGCTTCCCTATGGTGAGGTTAAACAGGAAAATAGTGAATGAACAAGATTCATTGTGAATGGGCAAAGAATCTAAATTTGTCTAGGAAACACTAAGAGTGTGAAATAGGTTGTCGAGGCCTACTATTTTGAAGAAGTCTGAGTAATCAAAAGGCCTGCATTGTGCCGCGTCGTTAAATCAACCACTGCTTGGGAGGCAACCCAAGATATACAATCTAGCCAAATGTAGATTTTAGTTTACATTTAAGTAGTACTTTGAAGGATTAATTAATTCACTGTATTCAAGTAGTTAAATGCTTTGAATTTTTTTATTAGTGTTGGCTAGATATAACATAGGGTCAGTGTCTAAAAAAATCTTCAGAAAATATATAAAGAAAGGCCTTACTTTTGCTACATGTGGCGAGGCAAAATCTATAGAAAAATGGTATGGTGCAAAGGTCTACAGAGTCCATCAACGGTCCATTAGTCATCCAGCTAAGTCCCTCATATTTTCTAAGTCAAAGAGTAATCCACGGTCCTAATCTATGATACTAGATCGACCCACGGAATATTCGCGGGGTTTCATAGGTCCACACCTGAGTTGTCTGACCCCACCCTAACTTCTCTATTTAAAAATTTCATTGTCAAATTCTTTCCATCTTCCTTCATTCCCCTCTCCCCACAACCGTTTCAAACTCCTCCAAATCTCCTAAATGATTCCCAACTCACCCTTAAATTTCTCACATTCTCTTTCCAATCCATTCCAATTCCTTTTCCACAAAACCCCACATCGTCTCCCCCAAATTCTATCAATTCCCACCTCTAAAAATTTCATTGTTTGGTCTCACAACAAGTAAGCAGTTAGTTTTGGTATTGAAAAGCTTTTGTCTTTACAAAATCACACCTCTCCTAAGTACTTGGAAAGTAATGGACTTCCCATCACTTTGAATTCGATTCGTATATTGAATATAGAAAGTCGAGAGTTGGATCTTGAACTTGAGTGTTTGATAAATGATAATACATGATAAAAACAAACTTGTAGCCACCACCCTTGGTATGACAAATAGTGACTGTGTGTAGTTATACTCTGTAAAATTGTGTGTGAGTATAGTCTAAATATAAGTTCTGACTAAGGGTTCCAGATTTTGTTTGAAACAATTGCAAAAATTGTATAATTGGAATAATGAGAATGAAAAACTAACATGGTTAAACATTAAAATGCATGGTAAGCCTAGAATGTTTGTCAAAAATGGTCGTATATGTTGACTTGAAATTCAAAGCATGACTGAAAACTGGAACAAATCCCATCCAAGAGACCCTATAAACGGATGATAGATAAATCTACAGACCATCGATCTGGTCGGTTGATGGATGCACTACAATAAAATCCACTAATATGAAAACACAGACTTTGGACTATAGTCTGTAGATCAATCTACGGACCGTTCTGTACATCCATGGCTTCCATATGAAACCAATGTTGTGATCCTCTAATCCACGAGGTGGGTTGGAGGTGGGGGAGTGGTGGTCCACGGACCATAAATCTATCTACGGACTGTAGATCCTTTCCATCGATGACCAGTGAAGCTAATGTTTGAAAACTTTTCATGTCTTTGTTATTGACCGTTCTTAGTTGTAAAATTAATTAGTGTGTGTAGTTAAATTGATTTGGTACTAATCACTCTTCCATAGGTACTATGGAGCGTAAGAAACAACTTGTCTACACAAAATAGGGTAAATCCAAATCATTTACCCCTACTTTAAAGTTGGTCAATGAAGACGGTGATTACGAAATGGATCCGACATATGTACCTTCCAACATACGGACCTCTCCCACTGCACCATGGGCCACTAAATGAACCTCCCTGAGGTGATTCTTGACATAATAAGTGGCTCCCAATCTGATGAGGAGCACACTGATCAGGTCATCAACTGGTCTGCTTCCTGCTCACAGGAGGGCTCCACCACCAGCTCCGAGTCTGCCCCAGCTTTTGAGTCCGCCATGAAAGTCTGCCACAACTTTAGGCTCTAGGTTCGCTCACACTTTAGATTCCTCCATGCATTCAGCCATAGGTTTTAGGGATAATGACCAAGAAGCCTCATATTATGAGGCCACTAATTCGGAATCAACACCAGTACTAAGGGACTGTGACCAAACTTCGGTAGCCGGAGAGCAAAATAAATTTTAACACCCCAGAAGTTCTATGATATAGACTAGAGCTGACCTATAAAATGATGTTTTCAGACTTAGACTAATGTAATAAACTTTATTTAGAAGTATTAGAACATAAATATCAAGGGACGACCATGACGTCACGAAACTAGTGACTGTCTTTAGGTTTTGTGAATGTTTGGGAGTGTCGTGTGAATTCTAAAACTTGTGAAAATAATTTAATTAGGTAAAACAATATTTATATGGCCAAATCATCCATTTACAACCCCAAAAGATCACCCAAGCTCTGGCGAAAAGTCTGTAAAGGTAGCTTGAGAGCAACCTATTTTTGATGGTGATGGCACGTCGTGCAGCAAATATTCAGTAGGAAAAAATTTCATCGTAGTGAGGGGATGACAGGAACCTCAGTGCCTCAAATTGGATTCCAAAAAAATATTTTGAGGTGCTCCCGCGATGCACAACCGTGTCCCAGATTTGATTGCATAGTTTTTAAGTCAAATTGACCACACAAAAAGGTTTAATTAAGTGAGGAGTCTTTTGGGTATTTTATGAGAGGGCAATATATTGATTTTAGGTTTGTTTTCAGTCATGTTTACCCAGCCATGTCAATTCCCCAAATTGAAATCAAAATCAATCTTACTTCTCTATAAATTCTCTCTCTGGCCAACCTCTAATGAAGAGCGAATGAAAGCTTGAAGAAAAGACCAAGTTTCCAACTTTTCACTTCAAATTCCTGGTCTATAATCAAATAAGGTATGGGGATATTGATTCTTTGATTAGTTTCTCCATGAATCCCTTAAACACTGCTATTGTTGAAATCTATATTGTGACCAAAACTAGGGCTTGTGATCTAGCCATGGGTTCAACTCAAAAATCGTTTTATTTATGTTATGTGCCTTGTATTATGAACTAGTATTAATTGATTATTTCTATTGTTAAAATATTCCAAGAACCCATGTTCACCCTATGACTTTATTTCATGAAATGTTGACGGTTGAATAGAGTATGTATGAACATAATGTATTGTAATTAATGATTATCTTGTCATAGAATCTTGTTTGCATGACTATTTGATGTAGATGGGGGTGATAATTATATTTGATTCCTAACGTTGAAAAAGGGTAAATTCTGGTTTTTTTTTATGTTTTGAAGAATATTGTATATAGACTTTGAATTTGGTTGCAAGGTACAAGGCTTATGAAAGGATACAACAAAGGTAGTGTGGGATAGTTTCAACTCTATTGAACCTTACCTATTCTGTGGAATGAATTATGTATAATGAAATTAGTCTCTTGTTTTAATTTAAAGTATAATCCTCATGGAAACACTATAAAGGAGATTGTGAAAGTGCTACCCACATATATGTGTTGATTCTAGGATGAAAGTATATTCTCACCTAATGAATCTAAAAGTTTTATGTTGAATTGTATTGAATAAACATGAACTTCTCTTCACACATGTAGATACAATAAAAGAACTAATGGTTGTAGTTGGAAAAGTAAACTAAGCACCGAGAGGATATGGGAAATGAGGAAAAGACACTCCTGTAAATGCAAGATGTTGGGTCATCCTAGCGATACTCATGAGATGGGGACTCCCCCCCATTAATGCAATAATTAGAGTCCCTATAAGAAATCTCCTTATCCCTTAACTACGTGCCCCAATGGGACTTAGCTAGTGCATCCACATAGTTGCTATTATGTAGTTTCTACGTTGACAAGTATAACACCCTTTTTTGGTGTTGGTCTTTACGACACCGGATTCCATGTATGATTTCATTGCCTATGTAGGTTATGGTTTATATTCCCTATATAATAAGGTCGTGAATGAGGTATGATCTATCCTATTATATCCTAATAATTTTACTAAGTACAAGTGGGGTTATAAGACTTCACTTGTTTATTTCACTAGTATGTTTTGAAGGATGTTACACGGAATTCTTTGCAGTCATGAAGTAATAAGAAAATATGTATATATTATGGACAATTGTTTAAGTGAACATATCCTTATATACCAATGTTGCTCATGATGCATGTAATTCACTTATTCTTATTGGAATGATGAATACAAATATAATATGTGTGGATAATGTGATTGCTTGGTAGGGTTGGTAGTATAGGATGATAACATTACATTTCAAGTTCTAAGATCATGCCTTCAATGTAGGTTGGAAAATGTTGGGGTGTTGACTTATGTGTTTTCTTGATGCTATCAATGGCTTTCAAAATTTCATAAATGCATACTTTACATGTAAATGTCCCTTTCTTGTGTTTTAAAGGTTTGTATGTGTTTATCCATACTAGTTCATTATTTGTACTAAACTATTTCTCCCATTTCTATTATGAGTATAGGCTCTGACTAATTGTTTGCTCCTACATCTTTGAAGATAGCTTGGACCTCTTATCTCCAAGACTTGTGGTAGGTCCTCAAGAATCCGAGAACCAATGCATCGACGCCACTCAATGATTTCTCCATTGAATTAATAGTCTTAGTAATCTATTCGTATGTACATTGTTCTAAACACTATTGTGTCTAAAAGACTGAGGACCCTATTTGAAGTCTTTTGTTGAGCTTATACAAGTAGATGGTTGAACTCAAATAAATAAATGGTGCATGTGTGAAAATGATATTAGATTTGTACTGTTTTGCTTAGGAAAAATGAAGTTTGAACTTCTATTGAAAAAGTTTTAAATTCCGCATTATATCAAGTTCTTCAGTGACGATTACTCTAAGAGCTTGTGTAAACCCCTTTGGGTCAAGTACGCAAGTAACATCTAGAGGGTATTCTCCGGTCATTATAAAAGTGGTATAAGAGAATAAGCTTTTTGTATATTAGTAGGGTTGATGTCAAACACACAACGTCTAGTAGCGTCTTATTCATATATGTGAAGCGTGCCACCATTATGAATAAGAGGCTATGAGATGATTAGGAACTTCCTTTATTCATTACTCTATTATTGTGCTTAGAGTCCTAACTCTATCTAACTTTGCACTAATAATCCTTTCTTTATGCTTATAGGCCATGAAAATAATAAGAAATAATATTAGGAGGGCCGACGAGGAGAATCTGAATGAGGCGGTTCCCCATCTAGCTCCTCAAAACCCTAACGCTCCTATTGGAGAAGGTGATATGTCAAATCTTGAGATAAGGGATGCCATCCATAGTTTGGCTCAAGTTTTGGCAAACCCAAGTTGCTAGAGATGCTAGGGTGCAAGTGAACCCTAATGCTAGCACCACCGCATCAAGGATAAGGGATTTCACAAGGAAGAATACCCTACATTATTTTGCTCCAAGTTGGAGAAAGACCCTTAAGAGTTCATAGATGAAGTATTCAAGGTGGTAGATTCCATGAGAGTGAATTATCAAGAAAAGGTGGAGCTATCCACCTATCAACTTAAGAATGTTACTCAAGTTTGGTATGATCAATGGAAAGATGAGAGGCCGGTTTGAGAAGGACGGATTACATGGGGGGTATTCAAAATGGCTTTCATTGATTGATACTTTCCGTTGGAACTAAGGGAATGAAAAATGCAAGAATTCTTTATACTTCGTCAAGAGTATATGAGTGTGAAGGAGTATAGCCTGAAGTTCACTAAACTATCCAATATGCTCCTACTATGGTGGCGGACTCTAGGGAAAAAATGAATAAATTTGTTATGGGGGTATCCGATCTTGTGGTGAATGAATGTAGGTCAGCTATGCTAATTCCAAGCATGGACATTTCTCGTCTTATTGTCCATGCAAAACAAATTGAGGATAAAAAACTCAAGCAAGTTGGTAGGGAGTTGAAGAGGTCAAACCCCGATGAACGGAATTTCTCAAAGGCTAGGTTTGAGATACAACACAAACCATTGTTCAAAAAGAAGCCTTCTAATACAATTCCTTCAAATGTTCCGAATCCAAATAAAGGGAGGAGAACTACCTCCAAGCCTCAAGGAGGAAATAAAAGTTGTCCTTTTGTTGAATGGACTAGTTGTGCCAAGTGTCTTAAAAAGCATGAAAGGAAGCGTCTTAACGGTATGGGCTTTTTTTATGGGTGTTGGAAAAGTGGCAACCAAATTAAGGATTTTCCAATCCATGCGGCCAAAGGGATAAAAGGTACCCAAACTGCCACTAATGCTCCAAACTTCGATGCTCCCAAAAAGAATTGCTTCTACGCCCTCCAATCTCGAGGTGATCAAGAGATCTCTTCAGATGTTGTTACAGGTATGTTATAAGTATTTTCCACTGATATTTATGTGTTGATAGACCCTGGTGCCAGCTTGTACTTTTTAACCCGTTTATTGGATATAAGATTTAATATGCTTCACAATGTTTTCCATGAATTTTTTTTAGTTTCTACCCGGGTGGGTAATTTCGTACTTGTTAAAAGAGTTTATAGGAGTTGTCGCGTGTCTTTTCCCAATAGATTCACATTGGTGGACTTTGTAGAACTCGATATGTTCGATATTGACGTCATTTTGGGGATGGATTGGCTACATTCTAGTTTTATTCCACCAATTGTAGAACTTGGGTAGTAAAGTTTCAATTTCCATATGAACCCATTTTACAGTGGAAAGGAAGGAAACCTTTCTCAGAAAAGCTGAATCATTTCATGTCTTAAGGCTTGTAAGCTAATTTTTATGGGATTTCTCTATCATATTGTGACAGTCAAGGAT
This sequence comes from Solanum pennellii, assembly GCF_001406875.1. Taxonomy (NCBI): domain Eukaryota; kingdom Viridiplantae; phylum Streptophyta; class Magnoliopsida; order Solanales; family Solanaceae; genus Solanum; species Solanum pennellii. The sequence goes on from NC_028646.1 coordinate 35,091,422, forward strand.
CTTGAGTTTGAGACTCCCCCGTTAGAGTCAGTCCCCATAGTAAGGGATTTTCCGAAAGTCATCCCTGATTACTTACCCTAAATTCCTCCTGAGCGCGAAATAAATTTTGGCAACGATTTAATGCCGGATACAAAACCCATATCAATCCGTCCTTACCAAATGACCCTAGTTGAGTTAAAGGAATAAATGCTCAACACAAAGATTTACTAGATTAAGGCTTTATTAAACCAAGAATATCTCCGTGGGGTGCCCCGGTGTTGTTTGTGAAAAAGAAAGATGGATCTGTTAGAATGTGCATCGACTACCGACAATTCAACAAGGTCACTATAACGAACAAATATCCTCTTCCTAGGATTGATCATTTGTTTAATCAACTCCAAGGTGTGAGTTTCTTTTCAAAAATTGATTTAAGGTCGGGGTATCACCAACTAAGAGTTATAGAAGTTGACATACCTAAGATGACTTTCCGATCTAGGTATGGTCATATTGAGTTTTGAGTCACGTCTTTTGGTCAAAAAAGTGCCCTGGGGGCTTCCATGGACATTGTGAATCGTTTTTTAGGAGCTATATTGAGTTTTTTGTTATTGTATTTATTGATGACATCTTGATACACTCTAAGAGTGAGAGTGATCATGTGAATCATTTGAGGGCACTTTTGCAAGTCCTCAAGGATAACCAACTCTTTTCTAAATATAGTAAGTGCAAATTTTTGTTGAGATCGGTTGCTTTTCTTGATCACATTATCTCTAATGAAAGGCTAAAAGTAGATCCAGAAAAGACAGAAGCGGTAAAAAGTTTGCCATATGCCATTGAGCCTTACTGATATTCAAAGCTTTTTGGGTTTGGCCGGATGCAATAGGATTTTTGTTGAGGGGTTTTCATCAATTACGTCTCCATTGACGACCTTGACTCAAAAAAGGCTAAGTTTGTATGGTCAAAGACGTGTGAGAAGAATTCTCAATTTTTGAAATACAAGCTTAGCTCCGCTCCTGTATTGGCCTTGCGGAGGGCATGAAAAGGTTTGTGATACATTGTGATGCTTCTCGTGGGTTATGTCCTCATGAAAGATGGAAAGGTGAAAACATATGCCTCTAGATAACTCAAGTTGAATGAGAAGAACTATCCAATTCATGATTTTGAATTATTGTCCGTAATGTTTCCTTTGGAAATATGGAGACACTACGTATATGGGTTATATATGGATGTGTTCATCAACCATAAAAGTCTCCAATATGTGTTCAGTCAAAAGGAGTTAAGTCTCCAGAAAAAGATATGGTTAAAACTTTTAAAGGACTATGATATGAGTGTTCTTTACCACCCCTACAAAGACAATTTTTTGGCAAATATATCAATGGGTAGATTGTCCCATGTTCCCAATGGTAACAACGAGCTAGGACAGGACGTGCATAGATTGGCCCGTTTAGGTGTTCGGTTAGAAGATGCTCCAATCGGAGGAGTCATGATTCGTCATAACTCTGAATAATCTTTAGTGGGTGAGGTGAAGTTGAAGCAGCATCCTTATCTTCTAGTGATGGAGTTCAATAAATCGGTTCTTAGAAAATCTAATGAATTTTTCTCTCAAGGGGAGATGGGGTACTTAAGTACCAATGTAGGTTGTGTATGCCGAATGTGGATGACTTAAGAAGACAAATTATGGAAGAGGCTCATGGATACCGATATTACATTCATAAGGGTGCCACAAAAATGTATGGTGACCTACAAGAGATCTATTGGTGGGAAGGATTGAAGAGGGATGTAGCGGAATTCATGGCCAAATGTCCTAATTGTCAACAAGTAAAGGACGAAAATCAGAGAACGGGAGGCTTGGCTCAAGATATATTTATTCTTACTTGGAAGTGGGATGATGTTAATATTGATTTTGTTGTAGGCTTGCCTCATACACGGAGGCAAAATGATTCGATATGGGTTATTGTTGATAGATTGACCTAGTCAACCCACTTTATTCCCATAAAAGCTACTCATTCCAAAGTGGGCTCGGTAACAAGGTAAATCTTAGTACCACTTTTCACCCAAGAACGTATGGTTTGGCGGAATGAACCATCCAAACCCTAGAACATATGTTGAGGGCATACGACGTCGACTTCAAGGGTGATTGGGATGATCATCTCCATTGGTAGAATTCGCGTACAATAATATCTATCAATCGAAAATATACATGGAACTATTTTAATAACCTTATGGTAGGGTATATTGATCTATGATTGGGTGGTTCGAGATAGGTGAGTTTGCACTTCTTGGTCTCAAGATAGTCTATTAGGCTACTGAAAAGGTTGGCATGATAAGAGATAGGTTAAAAACAACCTATAGTCTAAAAAAGTCATATGAAGACAATAGAAAAAGGGACCTTGAGTTTGAAGTAGATGATTGGTTCTACTTGAATATTTCACCCATGAAAGGGGTGATGAGGTGTGGTAAAAAGGGGAAAATTAGTCCCCGGTATGTGGTCTTTATGAAATAGTAAAACGGGCTGAGAAAGTTGCTTTTGATTGTAGTTACCAAATGAATTATCATTATTTCACCTAGTATTCCATGTATCCATGCTCAAGAAATGTATAGGCGTCCCAATATCTAATCTCCTGTTACAAGGGTTAGGGGTGAATGAGAACCTTTCTTATGAAGATGTTCCGATCGATATCTTAGATCGTCAAGTCAAGAGATTGAAGAACAAAGAGGTTGCCTCCATAAAACTTCTAAGGAAGAACCATCTATTTGAAGGTGCAACATAGGAGGCATTCATTTTAAGTCAGTTTAAAGTCATTTTAACCCATCAAAATCAATTCTCCAAATTAAAATCAAAATCACCCTCACTTCTCTCTAAATTCTCTCTCTACTCAACCTTCATTGAAGATCAATTAGAAGATTGAAGATGTCACATCCGGGAAGTACCCCTACATGTAACCGGCGTCGTCGTCCTCGAAGAGGCCAGGACTAGTTTAAAAAGTGGGGAAAATTATAACTTTTCTTTTACATCTACTTCATGAGTTTACTTTGACCTCTCGCTTACACATAATATATTCATAGAGAGTATTCATAGACTCCTTGTATAAGAAGATTACATAGTGTTTTACTTTTATGCCACATACAACATACCTGATATAGTCTTTAAAGGGATGTCTCATATTAAACCATCTAACTAAATAGAACAATACGGACATAGCCCTTACACAAATGTAAAAGTGCCATTTGGGGATTACAACATTGTCTTAAAACAACATGAGTGAAATGACTGTCTTTAGACTATAACAATGTAACATAGGTAGAGTGATAGAAAAGGCATCATCTTTGAATATGAGGACATACCCACACATGGACAAATGATCCAAGACTTCGTTTAAAGTGATCATGAATCCTTCAACAACCGGAACGTAAAATGTTGTGTAAAAAGGGAGAAATGAGGTTAGCACATCACTAGTACTAAGTATAGGATCATAAGCACATACAACATAGATATCATGCCAAAGAGGGACATTTATTCAAAAGCACCCAAAGTTACTTTAGGAATACCTTATGCACTTTCAAGAACCAATATAAGTCAATAAACACATATTACTTATGTTAAGAACATGTACATCACAAGACCAACAACACCAATTATAGTCAAATCAACATACATATCAACATAATTGAGCACATAATTAAGAAAACTCAATCAATAAGTTGTAATATCAACAAGCATGCATAAGAGTTAATAACATCATAAATTAAGCAAGACTATCACTTATACACCCCCATCAATTCCAAGAGTGCAATGACTAAGTAAGTCCCCACAACCTTACTCAACAATGTAAACCCAACAAGAACTATAATAAATGTCCATCTTTACATACTGTATCATTAAGAGTAGACATTATCATACTTTAGCAATAAAGACCAACCACATGTTCATAAGTGAAAGCAATATGATGTAGTGTTATTAACATGTAAGATAAACATATATATATATATATATATATATATATATATATATATATATATATATCATTTACATTTATAAGATTATAAGAACATTAGAATATCCTTCTAAGACATCCCTCAAGGCTAACTAGTGCAATGTATAGGTAGAGTCTCATACCCCTACCTAGACAAAGTCAAACCCCTCAAGTAATCCTAGTTAGAGTTCACTTTATCACTTAATTTTAATTTTGGTAACATCTTGCCTTAACTGATATAGACCACTTGAGCCAATGGAGAATCTGATGTGATGGAACCGTACACCGAAAGAAGGTGGACTACTTGCCAATATAGTACAAAAACATGAACATAACATCTATGTGGATCCACTACCTAGTATTCCTATGGGAGCAACATAGTTCAAGAACTAGAGATGTGTTTGGGACCCTCTTTATGCTACATGAAGTATAGTTTCCAATATCATGAGTACATTAGTGAACCTACCTTCCCTATGTGGGAAGGGAAAATCCTCAAATCTAGTTCACTCGGTGCAAAGTTAGAGTCCCTTTTGAAATACCTTTCATTACAATTGTAACTTAGTTTAGGTCATAAGGTATACCCCTTATATAGTCATAGTCAAATTTGAATAGGAATTGCATGATAACACCTTTCATTACAACCCTCATATGTGAGATTAGCACATTAATATCATTATATCATTGTAAGACACATAAGTACTTCATCACCAACCTTATATCATTACATCTTCAGCATTATATCACACTCAGATAATCAAAACATTTCAATTCAACATCATACCAACCCTAATCAATCTCATCATAAGGTATACATCAATATAACTTCATCACTAAACACAAGTAATCAAAATTGAAGTAAAGGTTTTAGATCACAAGACTTACCCAACATTTTTCACAATCCATCATCAAAGGTTTTTCCATAAACCACAAACTTTAACTTAACAAATAGGTGTAATATAATCACACAATAGTAATTAACACAATAATGAAGTCAAATGAATCTTTAGACATCAATTCATCACTAGTTCATAACCTAGGGCTAGCGACTTGGGTCAATTTGATGATATACTTCACAATCCTTGTAAACTCATAAAGAACTAGAATAATTGAATCATAATACATCATAATATAAGCATAATAATCAAAACAGACCATATACAATACAATTTAGAAGATCATATTCGAAATAGAATAAAACCCATAAGAATTCATCTTTTTGAAAACCAATTTTAAAGGAAACATTTATGGAAAGGAGTCCCAAAGGCAAAATTATACCATACCTTTCTAACAGATGAATATTGATGGGGAAAAGTAGTCTTCTTGCTGCCCTAGAACCCTCTTTGACTTTAGTCTTCAATGGAGTTGTAAGACCTCCAAAATGAGTTAATGTGTGTAGAGACTAACATTTGTCTTAAATTTGGTGAAAATATGTTAATTAAGTGTTTTAAAGTATGAATGATTGAATTAAATTCATTTGGAAGTGAAACGTCCAAGGCGTTCGAAAGTTAGCCCTTGAGTCATGCATGTGTGACTTGAGTGTGTCTAGCATGTTTGGATGTTTTGGGTGTGTTTATTTTTAGTGAAACTATTATGTATGGTGCTTGACATCTTAAGGTATCTATTTATGGTTGAAACTTTCGGGTACGAATCCCCAAGGGCCCCGCAAAAGGCCCTCAAGGAGGACACAAAGGCTGTTGAGACACTGCCTTGTCATTGTCAATCGATGGAGCCTAATGACGCCTTATAGGTGTGTTGATGCCCCGTCAATGGGAGGGGTTCATTGTTCATGACTTATCCTGGTGAAGGCTCAAGTCAGTAGACAAGCCCTACACCCAAACAACAACAAGTAGTACGGTCTGTCGATGGATCTACTGGGCGTCGATGTGTCCTTCGATGGAGGATGTGACATCACTGCTAGGAGAATATTTTCGTTAAGAGGTGAATGGGAAATTTACCCCACGTCTTAACCGGACCCTAGGTGGTTTATTTGGTTTTTTTTGGTTATATTTAGTTGGGCAATAAAGTGACAACCCCATTCCCAATCAATAATTAAAAATTAGACTTCCCTCTCCCAAAATATCGTTCTTGAAACCTCCATTCGTGATGAAGCACAAGAACAATTTTGAGCTTGGATCTTTGATTCCCATGGGTTCTTCAGCAAGTTTCAGTGGTTTTATTCTATAATGAGGTATGGTGATCCTAAATCTCTTGGTAACCTTTCATCTAGAGAGTTCTTCTCAATGTTTTCAAAGATAAATTATGATAAAACTTCTCATCTTTCAATCTAGACATGAGTTGATTTCAAAAGCATGCTTCTGATTATTTGTTGATTATATGTTGATTTTAAAGTTAATTTCAATCCAATTCCACTTTGAACCCATGACCCCTCCCCATCCCGTTTTAGCCTATGTGTTGGTTATCATGATATTTATGTTCGGAGGATTATAATGTGATTCAATAAAGTTAAATTGATGGTTAGATACTGCCCATGATGTAATGTGATGATGAATTATGCGTTGTGGGTTAATGTGGATTGATGCTTGAAGACTTGATAAGGATTAGCCTATATTGCTCTACTTCCTATCGGTTGTTGATGTATGGTATTCACTGTGATCTTGATCCTATAATACATGAAAGTAGGGTTTCGATTATGTAAAGTTGGTTGTAGATACTTCCATATATTGTATATTGTTGATGAATTATGATTGATGATCAAGGCAAGGGAAATAGGTGGGTTATCTATGTCTCTCCACTTTCTAATTAATTGGTGATGTAGTGTACTTGTTAGTAGCATGATCTTGTAGTGGCTTATGCATGATTTCATTTATGTTAAAGTACATTTAGCTACTGAACTATACTTGAATTGTTGATTAAAAAGCAGTATTGATCAATGATGATCAAAGGTTGAGGAATTGGTAAGATTGCCTACTTTCTTTACTTATCTATAGTATTGTGGATATAATTTGCCTTGTATGTCATTGGGTGGTATGGTCCACTTATGGTGGCGGTGATTAATCTATTGTCATTATATATTTGATGTTATCATGGACTTAAGGGTTTTTATATTATGAATGTGTGATGATGATGATCACCCTATGTGAAGTCTCATGCCTAGTCTTCTATTTTGGTTGTGATCTAGGTTATATGACTATTGTATAAGCATGTGACTAACTATGTTAGGGATAGGTTTAGGTTATTCCATTAATGAGTTGTGATGGTTGATGTACCCGTACGTACATACCCCTACATGAATGTGTGATTAGCTTTGGTTAGGATTCTTGAATGCAAGTATTGAATTTTGCTTGTCTCCTATGCTAGTATGTGTTGTGTTGTCTATGATTTAAGGTGCATTATGGTCCTAAGATGGTGGCTACCTCAATGTGTTGTGATATCAATTATGTAATCATTCTAAACAATGTACACACACTCACACTTCATGCATGATTACTAATAGTATAGGTTCATGGAGTTTAAATGAAAGGGTATTCTCATATGCACACATGTGTGCCTTGATGGAATATTTCCTAGGTTTTGTTTTCTATGTACATGAATCTGAATGCATGATCATGTTAATGTATGAACATGTGTTGTCTTAAAGTGTTGTGTAAAAGGATTTCTCACATATATGTATACACACACACATGTATGATGATCTAGTCCATGAAGGGGCCTTGAAAGGTGTTCTGAAGTGTAGCCTAAACTAGAAGGTGCTTGAATATTCTATGTCCATGTGAAAGGACTTAATACATGATTTAGGTTGACGAAATCTCATCCATGTATGACTACAAGTTCCATACACTATTCTTGCCCCATAGGGTCTAGCAAGTGATATTACTTAGTATGCAAGAATGTGTTTATTGTCTACTTTAAATAAGTAGAGAACCTTCCTTTGGTGTAAGGCTTTACAACACAAAATTCCATGTAGCACCCATGGTGTTACTATCGGTTAATGCTATAGTTTCCCTAAAGTAAATTGGAAAATGGAAGTTTAGAACTAGATCCTAACTAGGATAACCTAAGGGAAGTTGATTAGTGTAGGTGGCCGTATGGGACTTCACCTATACATTGCACAAGTAACTCTTCAAGGGAGTTATAGAAAAGTGTCCTTATGTATATGTATATCTTTATGTCTTAATGCATGGCATTGTAGTATTCCCTACTTGTGGTGATGATATACATGGTATGAGTCCTAAGGGGTCTATATGATGAGGTCTCTCCCTATGTGCATAATGTTGGTCTTATTGGCTATATGAATGAAGGTCATACTTGGGTCACATGTAATTTACTATAGTGTTATGTTTGACGTGTGAAATACATGTTATGATTTTTGTGGTCTATGATAGGTTTACTAAATATGTGTGAGGTTATGGGGCTTCACATGTAAATTGGACTAGTATACTTAGATTAGGATTGTGAGTAATGTCTTATTTTAAGTGAATTGTGACGTACGTGTCTTGTCATATGAAATGGTCCCATGAATGTATGTGTTGAGTTGAAAGGTTGTAGGTATGGTTTCCTTGTGGCCTTAAGGTGGTGCTTGAGTATGGATAGTGATATGGGACATTGTCTATACATTGCACCAAGTGTAACTAGAGGGTTACTTGGGAAAGTCAAGAAGTTAGAATAAAAAGAAGCTCACTGTAAAGAGGAAAAGAAGGTTACTGTAAATGGAAAAGAGCTTAGTGTAAAGTGGTTTTAAATTTCCCTAAATGAAATATGTGATATTATATGATGTATGACTATTGAATATGCCTATATGAAGTATGTAAATGGTATAATTATTTTTGTATTAAAGTTTTATGAAATTTTCACAAAAAGGCATGATCATGATTTTAAGTAAAATGTCCCTTCTAAATGCATGTTTTTGCATGGTTGCCATATTTAGTGCATTCTTGTACTAACTCCATTGTTCTCTACCTTTTTACACAAATTGTAGGTTATAGATGCTTAAATAATGTCTTTAATGGTGAGAAGCTTGATATGTGATTTCCAAGCCCAAAGGAAAGGAAATCCTTAAGTCCAAGGATTTCCTATGTCATTGTTTTAAGTAAAATCTAAAAATAGCTTAGTCATATTTTATGTGGGAAGGGTTGTGTACCTATTATACTCTAATGATGTTGAGTATATGATGGATAAAATACACTAGATTCTTTACTATGTATTATGATATTTTATATATAATGGAAGCATTATTCTAGAATATGAGGTGGTAAGAAAGTTTTAAATTTTCCGCTAAATTTACCTATGAAAATGAGATGAATGATAACTATGGGCTTGTTTTAGACCTCCAATAATACTTCCAAGAGGTTAAGTACGCCATGTTACTTCTAGGGGGTGCTCCCCGGTCGTGACAGGAGTTTCTTTGGGAGAGAGAAAGTAGAGAGAACGAAGAGCAATTATGTTTTGGGAATTCAGAGGTGTTAAATTGTGTTTAGACTTAGGGTAAATTGTATAGTTAACTAACTAACCTAATTAATAAACAACTAAACAATAATTAATCCCCAAAGTAAATAGATTAAATAAATTAACTAACTAAAACTTGACAACAAAATAGTAGCACTGAACGATGAGAAGCCGACCTACGGGTCGTATGTCAGTCGACGGCAAAGGACCCCTATGTGCTGCACATCCGTCAATTTGGTCAGAGACTTGATCAAATGATCCCTTCATTAAAATTTACAAGTGACCATAGTCGGTAGCCATCGATGCCAGGTCGATTGAACCATGCCTCGTAGCTTGCCCCTCTTCGATGGCTAGTGTCTTAGGCAACTTTTAGCCAAAATGCAAGGGTCCTCCTCAAGGACCCTTGGTTTATCCTTTGTTATTTTTACCCGTATGTTTCGACCTTAAACCAAGTTTAATACATGCTTAACATCTTCCCACAAAATTTCATTAAATTCAAACTCCTAAATCCCCGTCAAATAGGCTAAGAGGTACACTAGGACCTTTTTGCACTAGTCTTCGATGTTTCTTGAAATTTTTACTCTTAAACTTTGTAAGTGACTTTTATACACTATTATTGACCTTCAAACAGTGATACAAATCTTAGAAAGTCTTGTGAGGCTCTAGATTACATTTTCGACTTTCAAAGTGTTACAGAATAAAAGACCAATTTTCCAATTTTCTAACATTGAACTTGAAATTCGTGGGATATAATCAAATAAGGTATGGGGATATTGATTCAGGGATTAGTTTCAACATGAAGCCCTTCAAAACTTCTTTTTTTGAAATCGATATTGTGATCAAAACTAAGTCTTGTGATCTATCCATGGGTTCAAGTTACAAATCATTTTCTTATGTTATGTTCCTTGTATTATGAATATATTGGGATTAATTGATGATTTCTATTGTAAAAATCTTCCAAGACCCATGTGCCTCCTATGACCTAATATCCTCAATGTTGATGGATGAATTGAGTATGTACGAACATGATGCATTGTAATTGATTATTATCTATTCATAGAGTCATATTTTCATATCTATTGTGCTATAGATGGGGGTGATCATATACATGATTCCTATCCTTCAAAAAGGGTAAATTATAGGGTTGTTTATGTGATGAAGAATATTGTACATCGACTTTGAATTTTCTTGCAAGGTACATGGCTTATAAAAGGACACGAAAAAGGTAGTGTGCGATGGTTTCCACTCTCTTTAACCTTACCTATTGTGTGGAATGAATTATGTATAATTAAATTAGTCTCTTGTGTTGATTGAAAATATAGTCCTCATGAAAACACTATAAAGGAGATTGTGAAAGTGCTACCCACATATGTATGTTGATTCTAGAATTAAAGTGTATTATCACCTAATGAATCTTAGAGATTTAAGTTAATTGTAAGGAATGAAGATGGATTTATATTCACACATGTGGATGTTGTAACATTCCAAAAGTTCATGACTTGTCTAGGGCTTCACATGATGATCTAAGACACAACAACTGTTTCTAAGCCGAAAATAAGGTATTTAAGATAATTAGGATGTTTTAGAGTCAAAACGTCAAAGAACGTCCATTACATCAGGTAAATTGTTAAAGATTAATATGTGTGCCTTGGCATGTCTCATGGGGTTTTAAGAGTCAAAAGTTAGTGAAATTTAAGAAAAATGGTAATAAATAGAGGGTTTTTAGGGTCGAAACTTTTTTGTACGAATCCGCAAGGACCACCTTAGGGGTCCTTGAGGAGGACCCATGAATTGACCCCAAAACTGCACCATTTCAAAGTGTGCAACCACAAGCACCAATGATGATCCATTGATTGAACGACACTATGTCGATTGGACAACGCTCCGTCATTTGGGGTTGTTGGTTAAAACTTAGTAGAATTCCACGAAAGATCCAATCACCAAGTCTTTGTCACCAACACCCGCTTGCAAACACAGGAAGTCGATAGAGATACAAGGCGTCGATGGGGTCTCGTTGATTAAGACCCCACTTCACTGTCCAAAGATTTTTTTGTTTGGGTGTTTACCGGATTAATTAATTAATTAATTAAGAGCTTAGGTCGGTTTTAGTTGATTAATTAAGGACTACATAAGTATCCTAAGTAAACTAACTAACCAAACACCTCATTAATTCCCAAACTCCCATCTCTCTAACATCTCTCTAGTCTCTCTCTTCCCCAAATTTAAACCTCCATTGAAAAACACTAGAACTTCAATTCAAGGACAAATTAACAAAGGTTCTGATCTCAAATTTATGGGAAAATCATCATTAAGGCATGTTTTCTTTCACTCTTGGGATTCCTTTCCCCTAGAGGCCTTTCCAAACATGATTTTAAACTTCCCCAAAACTAGGGTTTTAATCTAGACATGGGTTCACTTTCCAAAACGAAATTTATAATCAATTGTGATGAATTATAGTATTTTATCATTGTTTAACTAAGGATTCATGGTCATTTATTGTTAATCAATCAAGATTGCCCTTTGAACCCTTGTCCTTTCCTACACTCTTCATGTCTTGTAATTATATAGAAGTTGTAAAGGATGATAGCTATATGATTGAGTAGAATAGTAATTGTTATGTACTACTTCTTTAATTTACCTTGTTTATGCATTGGCTATGTAATTCTTTGTAATTGAGGTATGAAGACAATGAGAGGGCCATAGTGTATAAAGGTTAATTCTTCTAGAAATCGATTATGAAGTATGATTTAGATAGATTGCAATTCTTATACGTCTAATGTGTGGATGTGATGTTGATAGAAAGTATTCCTTATCCCTAACCCTAGACAATTTGAATTGCCTATGTAGTACACAACCATGAAAAGATATGATTATCGTATGGTTTAAAAAACTTCACATCACTGTGATAAAGTGTTGAGTGAAACGTTAGGATTGAAAAGAACTTCTCGTCATTGTGATAAAGCGTAGAGTGAAAGGTACACTCACATGTATGTGGTCTTTCTAAAGTTAAAGGATAGTTCTCACTTATGAATAACTATGAGCTATTATGATGAATTATTTACATAGGTTTCTAGAAGAGACTAATGTGATCTTGTATGAAGAGTGCCATAACTACTAAAGGGAATAAATTTTAAGGACCAAAAGGGCATGTAAATGAGATAAAGGTCTCACGTATAGTAAGTCCGGCTTCCCATATGGGTTAACTCACATTTAGTAAGTATGGATTCCCAAGTATGTGTTGTCTAATGAGATGGAAACCTCCAGGTTAGTAATTAAAGATTTCTAGTAACAATATCCTTGTAACTATGTGCCCACATAGGACAATAGATTAGTTTATCCACCTAGATATCTATGTAATATTGTTATAACATAGGCAAGTGTTAACCCTTTCTTTTCGGTGTGGGAGGAGAACAACAGATTCCATGTAGCTCACATAGTCTAATGTCAGTTATTGCACTATCTTCCCTTGTATAATATTTTAAATGAATATGTCATGTATGTGAACTATTATTAGGGCTTGTCTTAAAGGTTACTACACAGGGTGAGGGAGGGTATGAAACTTTTCTTTCTCATTGCACATGTGGGATTCTAAAGGATGGTCTTAGTAGTTTTATTGTATGTCTATGTTGATTTAATTTTAATGTAAGTAAAGTTATATATGAACTTATGAATCAATAATGTTATGTTAAAGTATATGATTTTGTTGTTTACATGTAATAATTGACTTAATATGACGCTTAGATTTGGATAGGGTTATGAGGTTCTATTCTTGGCATTGCACAAGTATTGTATTGGGTTGCCTATGTGTTGGGTTAATTATTGTTGGGTTTATGTATAATGTTCCATATATGTGCATGTGGATTTATTTAATTTAAAATAAGGTCTTGACTTAATTGGGCCTTTTCTCATGCATTGATGATTTTATGCATAGGAACCATGATTAGTACATGTGTTTTGCACTAACCCATATTCTTCTTTTTCCCCAAATATTGTAGGTTCCGACCATTCAGTTCCTAGGAGGCTGATTGAAGAAAACATGGATTCTTTCTTCCAAGTGTTGGTAGGTCCTCATGTTTGGGGATATTACCTTTTATACACTCTAGCTTTGAACTTATATAGTCTTAAAAACATTGTTCATTCCTTTATCAATACGAACATGGATGTAAGACTATAATGACATATTGACTTTGTATTGACTATCTACAAAATCGTACTCGTTTAGATGGTTATTGTGAGACGAAATATTAGACTAATTACTATGTATCTTATGTTTTCTAAATGAGAAGACTTTGTATGCTTCATATTCGAGGAGTCTAACTTAACTCCACATGTAGTTTGCGAGAGGTCTATGTAAACCTCACTCTCTCTCTCTCTCTATATATATATATATATATATATGAAATTTTTTAATTTTCTGTACTTTTTGACCTATGAAATATAATGATGAATGCTAAGAGGTTAGTCTTTGTCCTTTTTGAAGACGACGACGCTAGTTATGTCTAGGGTGTGCTCCCTGATTGTGAAAATCATAGTAAAAGAGCATGAGGTTGTAAGTGAGCTTAGGATTGATGTCTCATTAAACCACATAAAGGTAGAATCTTGTTAGTGATTGTGAAGCGCGCCACAATTATGAGTGAGGGGATATGTGATGCTTAGGAAAGTTCCACTTTGATGATGTTCTCGAAGTCGTGCCTCTAGAGTTTTAAATCTACATTTCCTCATCTTCTAATATCCTTCTTTCGTCTATAGGCAATGAATATAAGAAGGAACAGCCCTCTAAAGGTTGAGAAGAATAAAAATGACAGGGTTCCCCTCCTGGGTCCTCAAAACACTAAAAAATCCTATCGAAGAAGGAGCTATGACTAATATGGAGATTAGGGAGGCTATTCAAAAATTGACGCAATTGTTGTCCACTCAAGTGGCTAGGTATAATAGTGTACAAATGGGGCCCAATGCTAGCACCACCACATCAAGGATAAAGGATTTCACAAGGATTAATCACCCTACTTTTTTGGTTACAAGGTGGAGAAGGACCCATAAGGATTCATTGATGAAGTGTTCCAGGTACTAGATGCTAGAGGGGTGTCTTCTCAAGAAAAGGGAGAACTAGCCGCCTACTAAATCAAAGATGTGGCTCAAGTTAGTATGAGCATTTGAAGGATGAAGGACGTTAGAAAAGGCCGAATTACTTAGAGGGCTTTCAAGAAGGCTTTCCTTGATAGGTTTTTTCCCTTGGAACTAAGGGAGAGGAAAATGCAATAATTTTTTAACTTACGCCAAGGGGGTATGATTGTGAAGTAGTATAGTCTGAAATTCACTAAACTATCATAGTATGCTCCTACTTTTGTGGCGTATTCTTGGGCGAAGATGAATTTTTTTTTATGTGGGTATCCGATCTTGTGGTGAATGAATGTAGGTCAGCCAATTTAATTCCTATCATGAATATCTCTCATCTCATGGTTCATGCAGAACAAATTGAAGAGCAAAAGCTTAAGCAAGTCTGCAAAGAATTGAAGAGGAAAAGGGCAGAAGATGAAAATTTTTCTAAGGTTAGGTTTGAGGTGCAAGAATTGCCATGGTTGAAGAAGAGGTTCCCAATGTATGTTTTTATAACATTCCAAGGGACAACAAAAGGTAAGAGGTTCTCCAATCGATGTCCTTATAATATTCCAAGGTTCAAAAAAGGTAAAGGATCTATATCCAATCCCAAGGAGGCAAAATGTAGTTAGTTTGGTTGACTTGGTAGAACTTGATATGGTTAATTTTAATATAATAATGGGGATGTGGCTTCATTCTTGTTTTGATTCCATAGATTGTAGGAGAAGAGTAGTCTAGTTTCATTTCCCAAATGAACTCAATCCCTAAAATGTCGAATTATTTCATGTATAAATGCATACAAGATGATCTAAAAAGTGTATCTATACCATGTTGTGAGGGTTAAGGTCTTTGAATCAGAGATTCCTCTATTCGAGTCAATTCTCGTAGTGAGGGATTTTCGAGGTCTTTCCCAATGATTTTTATGAAGTTCCTCCCAAATGGGAAATAGACTTTGACATAGACTTTTTTCAGGGTACAAAACCTATCTCAATCCCTCCTTACTGGATGTCTCTTGCCGAGTTGCAAGAACTTATGTTTAAACTCAAGGATTTAATAGACAAGGGTTTCATAAGACCTAGTATTTCTCGTTGGGGCGCTCTCTGGAACCGATAATTTTTTCAATCAATTACAAAGGGGAAGCTACTTTTCCAAGATCGACTTGAGGTTGGGTTATCACCATCTTAGGTTGAGGGGGTAGGACATACCTAAAACGACTTTGTGAACTAGGTGTTGTCAGTATGAGTTCTTAGTCATGTCCTTTGGTCTAACAAATGCCCCGAAGGCTTTCATGGACCTATTAATAGGGTGTTTTGAGATTATGTTGACTACTTTGTGATTGTATTTATTGATGATATTTTAGTGTACTCCAAAAGTGAAGATGAACATATGGATAATTTGGTGTTTGTGTTACAAGTCCTTAAGAAACACCAACTACTTGCCAAGTATAGTAAGTGCGAGTTTTGTATAAGATAGATTGTGTTCCTTGGTCATATTATCTCAAGTGAGGGCACAGAGGTTGATCTAAGGAAGACAGATGAGGTTAAGAAGTGTCCTAGACCTTTAACTTCAATAGACATTAGGAGTTTCATGGGTTTAGTTGTGTATTATAAGATGTTAGTTGATGGGTTTGCGTCCATTTCTTATCCTTTGACTAGCTTGACCCACAAGAGTGTTAAATGTTAGTGGTCAAATACATGTGAATGAAGTCTGCAAATTTTGAAAGATAAACTTACCTCCGCTCCGGTATATTGTGATGCATCTTGAGTTGATTTTGGTTGTGTCCTTATGCAAAATGGGAAGGCAATAAGCTATGCCTCTATACAACTCAAAGTGCATGAGAAGAATTATCCAACTCATTATCTCGAATTAGCGGTCGTAATGTTTTCCTTAAAATATGGATGCATTTCTTGAATGGTGTTCATGTGTATGT
Organism: Solanum pennellii; assembly: GCF_001406875.1. Taxonomy (NCBI): domain Eukaryota; kingdom Viridiplantae; phylum Streptophyta; class Magnoliopsida; order Solanales; family Solanaceae; genus Solanum; species Solanum pennellii. The sequence continues at coordinate 35,107,802 of NC_028646.1, forward strand.
GTATACTGACCATAACATTCTTAATATGTATTCATTCAGAAAGAGTTAAATCTCCAACAAAGATAATGGTTGGAATCATTGAAAGATTATGACATGAGTAGTCTCTACCACCCAGGCAAGGCCAATGTGGTTGCGGATTCTCTAAGCCGTATGACTATGGGTAGTGTGTATCATGTAGAAAAAGATAAGAAAGACCTTGTGAAGGAGGTTCATAGGTTGGATAGGTTAGGTGTTCGGTTGGAAGATTCTCCAAACTGTGGCTTTATGGTCCACCATAAATCTGAATAGTCGTTAGTGGTTGAGGTTAAGTCTAAGAAACATCTTGATCCTTTATTGATGGAGTTAAAAGAATCTGTTCTTGGAAAGTTTAATGAGTCATTGTCCCAAAGGGGCAATGATATACATAGGTACCAAGAAAGATTGTGTTTACCGGATGTGTATAATTTGAGGACTCGAATTTTGAAAGAAGCTCATGGTTCCCGATATTCTGTACATCTGGGTGCCTCCAAAATGTTCACTGATCTACAATAGGTCTATTGGTGGGACGGTTTAAAAGGGGACATAGGGGATTTTGTAGCAAGGGTCAAAGTCGCCAAGAAGTAAAGGCCAAGCTCCTAAAGTCGGGTGGTTTGACTCAAATAATGAACGTTCCTACTTGGAAGTTTGAAGAAATTAATATGGATTTTGTTCTTGGGTTGTCTCTAACCAGGGGGAAAAATGACTTAATTTGGGTTATTGTGGATAGGTTGACAAAATCCGCTCACTTTATTCCCTTCAAGTCTACTCATTTGGCGAAGGATTATGCAAGAATATACATTGATGAGATGGTGAGTTTACATGGGATCCCTTTTTCAATCATATCGAATAGAGGTTCTCAATTCAAAGCTCGATTTTGTGGATCTTTCCAAAAAGGGTTGGGTACACAAGTGAAGCTTAGAACTAATTTTCATCCCCAAACGGATGGTCAAGTGGAGCATACTATTCAAACCCTAGAAGACATATTAAGAGGGTGTGTGATAGATTTAAAAGGCAATTGGGATGATCATCTACCGTTGATTGAGTTCTCCTATAATAATATCTACCATTCAAATATTTCAACGACACCTTTTGAAGCACTCTATGGTAGGCGTTCTAGGTCTTCGGTTGGGTAGTTCAAGGTCTGTGATTCTTCACTACTTGGTACAAAAATAATCAATGAAGAATTACAGAAGGTTAAGATGATAAGGGTAAGGTTGAAAATAGCCTATAGTCGCAAAAGTCCTATGTCGACAATATAATAAGAGATCTCGAATATGAAGAAGGGGATAAGGTGATGAGATTTGTAAAAAAGGGGAAGCTAATCCCTAGATATGTAGGTTCATATGAAATAGTGCAATGAGGCGGAGAGGTTGCATTTGAGTTGAGACTACCTAGTGAACTAGCTACGATTCATTCGGTATTTCACGTCTCTATGTTAATGAAGCGCATTGATGATCCCGTAAACATCCTCATTTTTTATGGATTAGATGTGGATGAGAGACTTTCTTATGAAGATGTCTGATGGAAATTCTAGATGGCCAAGTCAAGATATTGAGGAGAAAAGAGGTGGTCTTTGTAAAAGTCCTATGGATAAATCATCTTGATGAGGGAGCAACATGGGAGTCCGAGGCCAACATGAAGTCATTGTATACTCACCTCTTTCCTCAAATTTCTAGCCAAAGTTGAGGTTAGTTGAGTGTTGCTTGATTTGCTAAAGTGTGCATAATTATGATAAAGGTTTAGGGTAAAAAATAGTTCCGTACAACTATGCTCTTTTGCCTAACTTGCACTTACTTATGATCTTGTGTATTTTTTTTTAATAAAGTGATATTGAGTATTGGTAATGATCCATGAAATTAAGTGTGAATAAGTGACTCTTGATGTTTTTTTGAGCTCATGTGGATATTGAGAAGGTAGTTTGTTATGTTATATCACGACGCCAGTGTACAACCAACAAGATATGATGTTCTCGAATCGCGACACATCATACTTGACCTATCGGATGTCTTGTAGAAGCCCTTTGACATCAATCATTGCATACATGTATGAGAAGTAGTACGGAACTAAAACTTTTCACAAAAAATAGTAATACTTCAAAATATCTCTTTTATAGATAAAAATATTGAAAGACTAAGTCTCAAAATTTCCATCTTAGACATACAAATATATGGGGATATGACCCATACTTCAACATATTGAAAATAACTAAGTCTATGAAAATACTTTCAATAAGGAAATCTAAACATCATGATGTCCTCGAATATAGTGGGGACATACCAACTCTTCCTTTAATGAACACTAATCCAAGCTTCAACTTCTAGAGTCCTCTCAAATGCCACCTACACCTTTAGACATAGAAAAAATATATAGAATTAGTATATTATAATGTACTAAGTATGACATAATGAATAAAATCATGATAAAAGGACATTTGTATAAAACATGCTCATTTGATTAAAACTTCATAAAACAAGTATAATAGATCACATTAAGCAACATAAGCACATATAGTAGAATTCCACAATATAACATCAATATTACTCCAATTCACATAACCATGAGACCCTACTACCAAAGGTGATTTTAAGGCACACTTGAGTGAGTTAAGAAGCGACTGCATATACAATCCCTTCATACACAACAAAGTGATCCTTTAGATTACCAAAGATAAGATTATTCTAATTTAATATATTCAACTCCCTACCTATAAACATTCTAAGACTCACCTAAGTAAGACATGAAGAGAACTCCCATACACCCTCTCCAAGCCTACCTAAGCAATCCTTAAAGCTACTCTATATAAGTACCTTTTCAGTAACGTACTACTTACTTAAGTCATTATGTTCATTAAATTATCTAGGAGACATTAAAAATTTAAGGACATACACATAATGGTCTTGGAGAAGACCAAGGGACTCACATGCTAATATCAGGAAAGCTTAATCGTGCAATATCTAGATAGTGCCCCATTCCACTACCTAAACTTCATAGAACTTATCCTACACGAGCATTTATATAACATGATTAGAATTAGCAATAAACAACATAGCCCATACTAGCTAGGCATGGAATCCGGAGTCTACCCTACTCCGAAAGAGGGTGTTCTACTTGCCAATGGTAGAACTAGGACACAACTCATGTATGCACATGGTTAAGGAATATGAAGTATATCTTTACACTCTAATCTCCATCTTTAACTAGATGTACTCCCCAAGCATATTCTCTCAGTGCTAGCCTTTGTTCTGATAGAGTAATTCAATAAACGAGCATATCAAGAGGTACAATATCTTGGTCATAACCAAATCATACAACACCTTTTCAAGGAGGGTCCACTAAGGCTGCCTACAATTGTTATTAAGATAGCTCAATGAAATTCCAAAGGATAATTTTCATGTCGTTCCACCCAACAAACTGTAAGTCCATCATTCACACAAGAAGGATACCAATACGACTTTCAACTTGAGGGTATAATAATTTCTTTCTAAAATGTTTCACTTCAATTACCTTCTTTGCTATATTAAAGATCATATTCCATTTATACATATACTTTCATGACAAAGGGTGATCTAACCTACTAAGTCAAGGATTCATATTCACTTTCTTTCATGTATCAAGTAAGGGACATAGTTCTACCTAAACAAGACACACTTCATTGTCATCTTTTAACATATACAATACCATTAATGTTTTATATAGGGTAAAATAAGTATACTTAAACGTTAACCTATACACTTCTATAGAATCATCAATGTAACTCATCAAAAGGTTCATATAGTCAACTAGGAAGATTCATACTTCAACATCAATTGTATACATACAAGGAATCACTATAGCCTATCATGATCACTTATCGTTAACTAGAGAAACAACTGCTTTGACTTCACATCTACACATAAGTAACCAAGACCTGAAAAATACTCACATATTCAAGTTGTTACATGATAATATCATAATTCATAAAGTAATGCCGACGAGACCACATTATTTCACATTTCCAATAGTAATATCGATGAGGCCCTAGTATTTACAAGTATAGAAGATAAGCACCTCTACAATAAGTGGACCATACCAAAAATTATCATAATTCAAAACTATACTATAATATAGAGAAAGTTAGGTCAACATACCACCAATAAAATCTCACAACTTCAATCCGTAGCAAATTCAACAAACTCAATACCTAAGGTTCTTACAACAGCCACTATCTCAAATTCAATACAATAATCCAAATATACAATACATTAAAGATAATACAATGTGAATTTATAATTTTATGACAGCCTACTTACAATTCTAACATGATTTTTTCATAATTCAATAGCCCAAAGATAACTACTCAAGAATTCAATAGTATAGAGACATGATCAAATCACCCATAATATAGTCAAAATATGGAATTCATAATTTGCCTGGATTCATAGAAATTTTAGAATAAAATCATCAAATAAACATCAATTTAATCATAATACATAGATTCAAAATGTTTTAGGCAAGAACCCATGGCTATATTACAATTTAGAAGTTCATCTTTTGAGAAAGTTAGGAAAACCACTTTGAAGATTGCATACTTGAAGAAAAGATAATCAAGGATGAAAACCATACCTTATGTTAATTAAAGCCCATAATATTGATGGAGAAGAGCTTGGAAAATCAGTCTTCTTCCTTGGAGCTTCAGACCTTCATCAATGGAGGTTTTGGAGAAGAGGAATGGAGAGGTTTGGTTTTGAGTTGAGGTATTAGATTTTTTTGGTGAGTTTAGGTGATTAATAAGACTCAATTATAATCAATAATTAATATCTAAATTACCCAAAATACCCCTGCAATTAATGGACATTTTAACCAATTCAAATTTGACTTAAAAAAAACGTGAAAATATTAGGACTTTACTGCACGTCGCGGAGGCACTTTTGATTCTTGATTTTAAAATTTTTTGAGATAGAATGGTTTTTAATGTCCTTGCGTTGCATGAAAAAATTTTCAAATCTCAGTATCGCGTAGCCACTGCCATTTCTTGGCTGGTGCAGAAGCTTTCAAGGCCCATGTTAGGTCCTCCTTGGGGACCCCAAGGTTGGTCACCAGGGCGTCATTCTCAAAAATTTTGACCCTTTACATGGGAAGATATTCTTAGACCATCTATAAACAATGTCACCCTTAAAACCACCCCCCAAAACTCCAGTACAAAACACTACGACACACTAGTCAATTTCGACTAGTTTCCGGACGTCTTGGACGTTCTTGGTCGTTTGTCCTCCAAACTACTCAAACTGACTTCTAACACTATTATTTACAATTTTAGGACTTTAAAACCTCATGGATTACGTGTTATTCTCTAGTTTAACCTAAGTTGTTTTAGTGATGTTACATGTTATGAAGTTGAGCTCTTAAATGTGGAAAGTTGAGTTTTGAGTCACTATGTGAAATTCCATATTGATATGTGAATGTGAGTCTTAAATCATTTTGTAATCTATTGTGGTTATTTTGGAGGATATTCTTGAGTCATTTTCTCCTTACTAAAGATTTTAGTGTAATTCGGGGACGAATGTGTTCAAGGAGGGGATAATATCATATTCCATAAGTTCATGACTTGTCCTAGAGCCTACCATGATGATCGAAGAATCGAAACACCTTTTATAAGGAAAAATAAGGTATGTATACTAATTAGCAAGTGTTATAGTAAAAATGTCAAAGAACATCCATGACGTCTGGTAAATTGTGCAAGGTGTGTTAGTTTTCCTTGGCATGTCTCATGGGGTTTTGAGAGTCAGATATTAGTGAAATTTGGTGAAGAGTACTAAATACGTGTTAGAGTGTGTTTAGGGCCGAAAACTCAGTGTACGACTCCCCAAGGACCACCCTAGGGGTCCTTGAGAAGGACCCATCCATTGATACCAAAACTTCCCCATTTGATAGTGTGCAACCACGTGCACCAACAACGAGCCATTGACTCAACGAAGCTCCATCGTTTGGGGTTGTTGGTTTAAAATTATTCAAAATCTCAGAAATCTTGAAAAACAAAGTCTCTGTCACCAACGGCAGCTCACCATCACGGGCCATCGATGGAGTTACGAGGCATCGACAAGGTCTCGTTGATTGAGACCCCACTTCACTTTCCAAAGACGTTTTGGTTAGGGGTGGTTAGGGGATTAATTAAATAATTAATTAAGGGATTAGGTAGGTTTTAGTTTATAAAATAAGGACTACAAACGTATCCTAAGTCAAATAACAAACCTAACACTTCACTAATTCCCAAACTCACATCTCTCAAACATCTCTCTAGTCTCTCTCTTCCCCAAACTTCTACCTCCACTGAAGAACACTAGAGCTTCAATTAAAGGAAGAATTAACCAAGGTTTTAATCTCAAATTCTTGTCAATATCATCACTAAGGTATGGTTTCTTTTACTCTTGGGATTCGTTTTCCAAAGAGGTCCTTCCAAAGAAGATTTTCAACTTACCAAAAACTAGGAATTGAATATAGACATGGGTTCTCCTTTAAAAATGAAATTACTAATCAATTGTGATGAATTATAGTATGTTTTCATTGTTTAACTATGAACTAATGGTCATTTATTTTTAATCAATCAATATTGCACTTTGAACCCTTGTCCTTTCCTACACTCAATATGTTTTGTAATTCCAAAGAAGTTGTGAAAGATGATAACTATATGAATGTGTAGATTAGTAATTTTTATGTATTTCTTCATGATTTTTCCTTGTTTATGCATTGGCTATGTAATTCTTTGTAATTGAGGTATGAAGTCAATGAGAGGGAAATAAGTTTGAAGGTTGATTCTTCTAGATTTCATTATGAAGTATGATTTACTTAGACTGTTATGTTTATATATCTTGTGTGTGGCTTTATGTTGATAACAAGTATTCCTCATCCCTAACCTTAGGATATATTGAATTGTCTATGAAGTATACAACTATAATAAGATATCATTATTATAGGGTTGAAAATAACTTCTCGTGATTGTGATAAAGTGTTAAGTGAAAGGTTTAGTCATGTATATGTGGTCTTTCTAATGTGAAAGGTTTGTTCTAACTTATGAATACCTATGAGCTACTATGATGAATTGTTTCACATAGTGGTCTAGAAGAGCGTAATGTGATCTTGTATGAAGAGTATGATAACTACTAAGGGAATAAATGCTTAGCAACGAAAGGGCATGTAAATGAGATGAGGTCTCACATTTAGTAAGTCCATCTTCCCACATGTGTTTCTTCACACTTAGTAAGTTCCGATTCCCAAGATATGTGTGTTTCATTTGATGGAAACCTCCACGATAGTAAGTCAAGGTTTCTAGTAAAAATATACTTTACTCCTAACTATGTGCCCACATAGGACTATATCTTAGTTGATCCACTTAGATAACCATGTAAGATTGGTTACACATTAGTCAAGTGTTAACCCTCTCTTTTTAGTATGGAAGGATAAAACTGGATTCCATGTAGCTCACATGATCTCATGTTAGTTATTTCACTATCTTTCCTACTGTAATATGGTAAATGAATAAGTCAAATATGTGAACTATTATTAGGGCTTGTCTTAAAGGTTACTACATAGGGTGAGGAAGGGTATGAGACTTATCTTACTCATTACACATGTGGGATTCTAAAGATGGTTTTAGTAGTGTTCTTGTATGAGTAAATTGATTTCATCTTATGTAAGTCAAATTATATAAGAAATTATGAATCAAGCATGTCATGATAAAGTATGAGATTTTTTCGTATGCATGTAATAAGTGACATAATATGATGCTTAGCTTTGGATAGGGTTATGGGGTTCTTTTCTTAGCATTGCACAAGTATTGTATTTGGTTGCCTATGTGGTTTGTTAATATCATGTTGTGTTTACTTATAATGTTCCATATATGTGCATGTTAAGTTGTTGAACATAAATCATAATTTTGACTAAATCGTGCCTTTTCACATGTATTGATAATTCTATGCATAGAAACCATACTTATGAAACCATACTTAGTACATGTGTTTTGTACTAACCCATATTTCTTCAATTTTCTCTAAGTATTGTAGTTTCCAAACATTATGTTCCTAGGAGGCCAATTGAGAAAGACTTGGGTTCTTTCCTCCAACTGTTGGTAGGTCCTCATGTTCAGGGATATTACCTTTTCTACACTCTAGCTTCGAAGTTATATTGTCTTAAAGGCATTTTTTATTCGTTTATCATTTGAAACCTGGATGTAAGCCTATAATCGCATATTGACTTTGTATTGACTATGTCAAAAATTGTATTCCTTTAGATGGTTAATATGAGATGAAGTATTAGACTAATTCCTATGTATCTTATGTTTTCTAAGTGAGAAGTTTATGTATGTTTAATATGTGAGGAGTCTAAGTAAACTCCATATGTAGTATGCGAGAGGTCTATAAAAAGCTAATTAAATATATATACATACATACATATATATATATATATATATATATATATATATATATGAAAGTTCTAATTTTCCGCACTTTTTGACTTATGAAATGTAATGATGAATAATAAGAGGCTAGTCTTAGACCAGTTCGAGGACGACGACACTGGTTACGTCTAGGGGGTGCTCCCCAGTCATAATAGATACAATTAAAGGAACTAATGGTAGTAAGTCCGGAAAGTATACTAAGCACCAATAGGATATGACAAATGAGGAAAATACCCTCCCATTAATGAGAGAGGTTAGGTAATCCTAACGATACTCATGATATGGGGACTCACCCGTTAATGAAATAGGTAGAGTCCCTATAAGAAATATCCCTATCCCTTAAATATGTGCTCCAATAGGACTTAGCTAGTGGATCCACATAGTAGCTAGTATGTAGGTTCTACCTCTACAAGTAGAACACCCTTTTTCAGTGTGGGGCTTTACGACACAGGATTCCATGTAAGCTCTCATGATCTATATCAGTTATGGTTGATATTTCCTTAATAATAAAGTAATAAATTAAGTATTAACTAGCGTATGATATCCTAATAAGTTCACTAAGTACAAGTAGGGGTATGAGACTTCACTTGATCATCGCACTTTTGGAAGTGAACATATCCTTATATACCAATGTTGCTCATGATGAATATAATTCACTTATGCTTATTGGAACTATGAATGCAAATATAATTTGTGGACAAATTGATTGCTATGGGAATTCTTTGTAGGGTTGGTAGCTTGGGATGCTAACTCTACATTGCACAAGTAGACCCTAGTAAGTGCTAAGGTCATGTCTCCATTTTAGTTTGGACATTTTTGGGATATTGCTAATGCGTTGTCTTGATTATATAAATGTCTTTCTAAAGTTTCATAGATGCGTACTTTACATGTAAATGTCCCTTTCTCATGTATTAAAGGTTTTTATGCATCTCAAGATTGTTAGTGCATTATTTTTACTAACCCCTTTCTCCATTTTCTATTATGAGTATAGGCTCCGGCTAATTGGTTGCTCCTACTATAAGACCCTAAAAATGAGTTAGGGTGTCTAGATCCTCATACGTTACTACATGATTGTCAACATGTTAATTATGTGTTCTGAAGCATATATAATTGATTTGAATAAAATTCGAAGTCAAACGTCCAGGAACATCCAAGACGTTCAAAAGTTAGCCCTTGAGATGCGCATGTGTGACTTGAGTGTTCCTAGCATGTTTGGATGTGTTGGGAGTGTTTGTTTTGGGTAAAACTGGTATAGAAGAGCCTTGACATGTTAAGGTGTATATTTACGTTGGAAACGTCCGGATAAGCTCCCCAAGGGCCCCATAAAAGGTCCTCAATGAGGACCGAAAGTATGCCGAGACACTACCTTGGCACTGTCTACCTACGACCCTCAATCGAGAGCCTGTAGTTTCATCTATGCCTCGTCGATGGTGAGGAAGCAATTTGCACTAATGTTGGATAAGGCTCAGCCAAATGATAGACATAGAACCAAACAACGGTGGCCACCAACAGACCATTGATGGGCTTAAGAGGCATCATTTGGTGGCCGTCGATGCATGTTTTGTCAACTGCCATGCACATTGTTTCAGTTATGAGGTGAATGGGAAATTCACCCCACATCCTAACCACATTCCCTACCCATGATTTAAAATTAGACTTCAATCTCCCAAAATATCCTCTTTAAAGACCTCCATTGGAGATGAAGCTCAAGAACAGCCATGGTTATTGATTATCAAGCTTATTTCGTCAAGGTTTAGTGGTTCTATCCTACATTGAGGTATGCTGATCCTTCATCTCTAGATAACCTTTCACATAGAGAGTTTCTTTTTAATGTTTTCAAAGAGAATTCATGATCAAACTTCTTCTTCTTCAATCTAGCCATGGGTAATTTCTCAAATTGATTTCAAATCATAATGTTAATAAAGTGATATTTATATACTGATTTGAATATTATTTATCAAATTGATTTCAAAACCCATGATCTCTCTCAAACTCGATTTAGCCTATGTATGGGCTTTGTGATCTTGATCTTATATAAATCGATTTGTGGTTCAATTATGTTAAAATTCTTATATCTAATGCTTAGTATGTTTATTTATTGTGAATTGTTGATGAGTGGTCCATGTGGATCAAGGTTTTAAAGTTTGAATAAGATTAGCCTATAATGTAGTATCTTCTGGTCTTGATGCTAGAGTGATTGTTATGAGATTCAATTATAATGAATTGTCTTAGCTACTTCCTACAATGTAATGTGATGATACATTAGGTTCAATTGATACAATGTGAACAGATAAAATTGGATTGGTAAGGATTTATCTAGGTTCTTCTAGCCTATAGATTGATAATGTAATGTACATTGATGTGATCTCAATTATAGGGTAGATGAAGCATGATATAATTAAATTGTTATTTCTTTAGATACCGCCCTATATGTATATTGTTGATGAATTATGAATGATGATCATGTCAAGGGAAATTTTTGTGTGATCTACGTCTCTCTACTTTTTAGTGAATTGGTGATGTAGTTTACTTGTTAGTAGCATGATCTTGTAGTGGCATATGCATGATTTCATTTATGTTAAAATAAATTTAGCTACTTCCCTATACTTGAATTGTTGATGAAAAAGGAGTATTGATCAATGATTATCAAAGGGTGAGGAATTGGTAAGATTTCCTACTTTATTCACTTTTCTAATGGCATTGTGAGGTACGGTCCCCTTATGGTGGCGGTGTTTACTTCTTGTCTATATATATATATATATATATATCTCTGTGTGTGTGTGTGTGTGGTTATGATGATCACTATGTGAAAACCTATGCCTAGTTTTCTATTCTAGCTATGATCAAGGTTGTAATGCTAATGTTATTAGCATGTGAATGGTATGTTAGGCTTATGTATATGTGCTTCCTTTGATCAAAAAATAGTGATTGGATACCCTCACCTATTTTCCTCAATATGAATGTGTGAATGACTCAGGTTAGGAGTCTTAAGTGTAATGTGAAGTTATCGTGTCTCCTATGCTAATATATGTTATGTTGTCTATGTTTGGTTGGGTATTATTGTCCCAAAAGGGTGGCTTCCTCAATTTGTTGTTAATAGCCATTGTATGATCATGTTGACCAATGTACACACACTCATATTTCATGCATGCTTAGAAGTAGTATAGGTTAATGGTGTCTAATGAAAGGACATTCTTATATGCACTAATGTTTACTACTATGCATGTAAAGCTTACGTCTATGATGTATGTTATGTATCCCTTAACTACGATGACTTTATAGGTGTACTATCATGGACAAGGCTATGGGACTTTGTCTATGCTTTACACATGTGTACCTTGATAGGATAGTTATTTAGGTTTGGTTTAATATGTACATGAATATGGATGCATGATTATGTTAATGTATGAACATTTCTGGTCTTAAGTGTTATGTGAAAGAATTAATCACATATATGTATGCACACACACATGTATGATGATCTAGTCAATAAAGGGGCGTTTGGAAGGTGTTCTCAAGAGTACCCTAAATTAGATGGTTCATTAATATGCTATATCCATGTGAAAGGACATCTCACATGATTATGATTAAGGTTGATGAAATCTCATCTATGACTGATGAGCTAAGCATATGAGGGGTTAACTCTCTCCTAAGCTTAATTTTATAACGTTATGTTAATAAAGGCTTTTCAATAAAAGGAACTTAGCTTAGCACCGAGTGAACTTAGATGAGGGGTGGCCCTTCGCAATATGGGAAGCTTGTTCACCATATTCTTCATGAGTTGCGTAATTACAATGCCTAAATAGGCATAAGGGTTTCCATAAGTGGATAACTACAATGCTCTATTTGGCATAAAGAGGGTTTCCACATATAGATCCAAGTTCCATATACTATGTTTGCCACATTTGATCTATCATGTGATATTACTTAATAAGCTAGCATGTGTTAATATTCTACCTTGGCTAGGTAGAGCAACTTCCATTGTTCTAAGGCTCTACAAGACCAAATTACATGTACCACCTATGGTCTTAGTGTTGGTTAAGGAAATAGTTTCTGTAATGAAAAATGGACAATGGAAGTAAAGTAAGGACCCTGACTAGGTTAACCTAAGTGAAGTTGCTTAGTGTAGGTGGGGTATGGGAGTTCACCTATGCATTGCACAAGTAGATCTTGTAGATAGTTCTACGAAGTTTTTCTAATGTATATGACTATGTTTATGTTTCTTATGGACGAGATTGTAGTGTCCTCTATTTGTTGTAATAATATGCCTTGGTATGAGTCAAAATGGGTCTATATGATGTGGTCTCTCCTTATGTGCATAATGTTGGTCTTATTGACTATATGATGAAGGTCTTGCTTGGCATGATGAAGTTGTATATGCTTGTCTTGTTGATATATGAAGTGAATGGTTAAGGCTTGTGGTCTCACGATAGGTTTAATAAGTATGTGTGAGGTTATGGGGCTTCACATGTGCATTGCACTAGTATACTTAGAGTAGGATTGTTAGTAAGGTCTTATAATTGCCTATGCTAAGTGAAGTTAACATATGTCTAAGTAGGTTATGCTGCACTGTAATAATGTTGTAAGCCTTGACTAAAATGTTCCTTGTGACATGTTACACTTCTATGAATATATGTATTGGATTAGTAAGGTTAATGTATAAGTTCTTTTTGACCTTAAGGTGATGCATTGCACTAAGTATCACTAGAGGGTTACTTGGGAAGCCAAGGAAATAAGGAAAGTGTGGCTTACTGTAATTGTGTTAAGCTTACTGTAAATTAATATAGTTACTTTAAGTTGATCCTAAATATGCTTTAAATTCAATGTATGACTTTATATGATGTATGACCATTTAATATGCCTATGTGAAGTATGTGAATTGTATAATGCTATTGTATCAAAGTTTTATGAGGTGTTTCACAAAAAAATATTATGCATGGTTTCAAGTAAAATGTCCCTTTTAAATCGATGTTTTTGCATGGTTCCATACTTAGTGCATTCTTGTACTAACACCATTCTTCTCTACATTTTTACACAATAATAAGGTTATTGATGATTAGAGAATATCTCTATGGTGAAGATCCGTATATTTGTTTCCCAAGATCAAGGAAAGGAATCATTAAGTTCAAGGATTTCGTATGTTACAGTTTTATGTAAATACTTTTAATAGATTAGTTATGATTTATGTTTAAATGGACGTGTCCTTATTATAATCTAATGATGTTGAGTCCAGGATGGCAAAAATAGACTAGACTTTTAACTATGTATTATGATATTTTATTTATATTGGAACTGATGTTATAGAATATGATTTTGATGAAGTTTTATATTTTCCTCTAAATTACCTATGAGAATTCTAAGAATGATAGCTGTGGTCTTGTACAAGACCTCCAAGATATCAAGTACGACATGTTACTGCTAGGGGGTGCTCCCCGGTCGGGACACCAACATATTTGAAGAAAGCTTGGACTTCTTATCTCGGGGACTTGTGGTAGGTCTCAAAGAATCCGAGGACAAAGGCATTTGATGCAACTCTATCATTTCTCCATTGATGTAATAGAATTAGTAATTTTTCCATATGTACATTTGTTTTAAAGACTATTGTGTCTGAAGGGCTAAGGACCCTATTTGAAGACTTTTGTTGAAGTCATACAAATAGATGGTGTATATGTGAAAATGATGTTACATTCTTCCTTTTTGCCTTATGAAAAAGGAAGTTTGAACTTATATTGAAAAAGTTTAAAATTCCGCATTATTTCAAGTTCATTATGAAGTGACGATTATGATAAGGGCTTGTATAAGACTCTTTGGAGGTAGACTACGCCGGTAACGTCTAGGGGGTACTCTCCGGTTGTTACATAAATAGTGTGTTGAGGGGCAGTGGCAGATATATCATGATATCAAAAAGCTTAATCAAGAGGACAAAATGGATTGATTAATCAATGAGTAGAACCAAGTCCTCACTGGGAGCTTAAAAAAATGCCAGAGGTACACCGGTCGTTCGAACACCATATGTGCCACTGGATGTCTCATGAACTTGGTATATATAATGATGAGATTGTGTGGGAGTTTTATGATTCCTATGTTACCACTCTTCGAGCCCACAGGACAATACCCTGTCATTGACACTATGATTAGATGTTTTATGGTGGAAATTTCACATGCCACCATCAATCGGGTTCTCTACGGCCCTAACACTGGTCGCACATATGCACTAAATATCGCTGAGTTTTACTATAGGTGGGACATAGTTCAAAGTGGTACTTTTTAGAGGAATTCTGTGCGTTGGGACGGTGTTAAACTATGGCTAGATAAATACATTATTGCGGATGGTGAATGTGCAGAGTGGGTCACCGCACCACAACTAGGTATCCGCGCTTCTTTAATATTATGAGAAGAAGGGGCCGACATCTTTTTTGTACCAATCCTTATTTACTGCTATATCATTTTTTTGAGTGTATAGTTTTGTTCGAGTGAGCGATCTTTCTATATTTTTGTATGGCATGCCCAAGGCAATGCTTTTTGTAGAATGATCTGGATTCATCTTTGCTATTATCCAACCTTATTGTAGCAGTTGATGCTGGGGCAAGCTTAATATGAGTTTTCGTATAGCTTGTCATTGAGAGGAAAGGATAGCTTGTTTCAAGTGAGTGAGATCTCAGTCTGTACTAAAAACTTCTCTCCCCTATAAAAAGGGTAGCACGAAATCATTCACGTGAACCAACTCAAGACTCGAAGTCCTTTTTCATAATCCTCAGGATATTCTTCTCTATTGTGCTTGGTGGCTCACACTAGGGATTAGCTGAAGGCTTTTCTAAGAAAAAAAGGCATGGTTCTTTCAATTCTGGATGATATAAATCTTCATCAAAGTGCTTATTTTTATAATTCAACAAAAGCGGGTCTAAATGGTATACTTAGTCGTGGAGCATTTATAGAAGGTTTGGACTCAAAGAGGGAGTCGATTCGCGTACTTCACCATTTCCTGGGTCTTTATCACCTTTTCCCATTTCAGGGTATGGGTTCTTTCTCTTTGTTGAAAGTCACAAAAAGAGAAGAAATAGAATTTGCGAATGCAGTGGTGTTGGTTCCGATTAAACAAAGGTAGAATGCCTGGTCAAAGGTGCAATTTAGTAGGTAACATGCGTGTTCGCAAGAATGATAAATAGATGATGCACCATCCTTGCTGCTATATACATTTTCATTGACTTGACATATTCATTCAATTGAACCCACACTCAAAATAGCACCACAAGCTCATGGATCGATGAAATAGAAAAATTCAACATACGCGCAAAGTAGATCGTGCACCTATCATGTGACCCATTGGTCCTAAGCAATGTCTAGCGCGAGAGAAAACCCCATGTGTTTTATATTAAACATATCAAAATAAACAATGGAAGAGACGTCGGTTGTGCGAGATCATTATAACTTGAGATAGCCCATAGTTGTGCTTACACACAAGGCTACCTTTTTCAAAAATCTCCGTAGGACCACCTGCCACTAATCTTCGATCGGAGGGGTTTATTGCCCAAAAGCGTTGGGTGCATGCTGCATGAGGTCAACCTATGAACAAGGTAAACCCAATGGAAACTAAAAAAAGAAGGGTAACATATTGGGAAGACGATGATTCAAAAGGCAAAGGCTCGCCCAGCTGAAGGAAGGGGGTGAGATAGTCAAGAGGTCTCTTGCTTCAAAGCTGGCCCGGCCATAAAGAAAAAAGAGATATTTACCGGTGCTGACTTCTCCAGTGATGGAATAACGTGGCTAGAAGTTGTTATGGAAATCCCTTAAGAGAAGGAATACTTTTCTAAGAAAAGAAAATGCCACTCTAATAGAAAAACCTTTTCATCTCGACAGAGAATACCCCACGCCTATTTCATTCCTCTAATTTATAGGAGAGCTTTCCCCCATCTTTCCCTATGCGGGCTCCTATTACAAAATGAACTCTACCTCGAGGGTGGATCAAATTTACCTCGAATGAAGTGAGAGGGATGAAAATGAAGCTCGACCTACAGGGAAAGGAAGTCGATGAGGAGAATTTTTAATCATTTGAAAAGAGTATAGGCATACTTTAACGATAGTCTTGTCCACAAGAATATATATGTTCATCATAAGCCCACATAAAAATTTTGTGGCCAAGTTCTTTTTGTTAATAGTGCGAAAGAAGGTGCACCCACCACAGATGAAACCAAACTCTCATGGGAAAAAGTCGTCATGGTTGCAGCTTTAGAAGCAAGACAGGAGATTGACTTTGCTCGCATGATGTTGACACAAATTCATGAAATGGCTTTCAAGACCTGTGTTTCCTACGCCTTCCATTGTTTCAATTGTTCAGGGACTCAAGAGTGCCTATGTGGAACTATGATAGGTCGATCCAAGCAAGTAAGACATTGGATAATTGACCTCATACATGATGAAGCAATGTTGGAGATCCTCGTAGAGAGCCCCAGGTTGAGGTATCCCCCTTCAAACAGATCATTCACATACGATGGAGTGGGAAAATGGTGATGATCCCATGCCTCCTTTTCTCAGGAAGCTAGTAGGGTCTCTAGCTCGTCCAAGTCCTCGCCACCATAAGGAGCTTCAGTGATCCCATTGGCTAGAGTATAGAAATTAGAGGGTTGGATGGCCACATTGCTACACCATATCCATCATTGGATCTGAAAGTCAATAGCATAGTCAAAGGAGTGAACTCAAAAAGGGTGGAAAGGCAGACTGAGCAGCATATCTATGTGTCCGTAGGCGCCTAGATATGTTTGAGCTAAGAGTCCTTACATGACTAGTTCTCACCAATGATATTTCCTCTATCCTGAAAGAGTTTGATAGTCTCTAAAATGAAATGGATGACATACTTTCAAGATATGTGGTTTAGCCACAACATGTACTGGCAGCATTATTTGAGTATACTATTCTTGATGCTTTATTCAAAGTGGATGCAACGTAAAAGCCCGATCTCACTCATTCTCCTGACAATGGGACCATTCTACTCGCCATTCCGAGGCTGGTTATGATTCTCAAAATAGGAAAAGGGAGTGTAAGCAGGTGGATATGGCTACAAGATCTTAAATAGTAGATGAGCAGATACACTATAGAACGATTGTCAAGGCTGGTGGAGGGGCATCAAGTATTTTGTCTGTAAGGAGTGATATGAGCAACAATGATGGTGCAGTTAAAGTGAAGATAACAAAACTGATGGTACTATGCCTGTAGATTTTGGCGCTACTAAAGGCCACCCAAATGTTTATCCAACGGGCTCCAAGAAATCGGACCTTCCCACTTTTGATAGGTCTTTAGTGCTTTGCGCCACATATTTTCTTCACCGAATCTATTATATTTTATTATTTTATTATGCATTGGGGAAACTTTCACCCTTTATATTTAGGGTGGGGTGAATCGATTGTGACTGTTTGGTTGATGTGTGAATAACCCAACACATAATCCACTCATGGGTTTTTATAATGTGTGCTTTTTCGACAAGATACTATTTATTTCTGTTAAACCCGCAAGTGTTAGTACCGTATGTGTAGATTAATCTACGGTTTGTACTGGTGTTCCCTTGTTTGCTTCACAGAAGCTGATTTTGGAAGCTCAAAATATCTTCTATGTCTTCGCTGACGGAAAGGACTTACAAACCGTAGAACCATAGACGGTCCGTGAGTCAGTATCGTAGAATGAAAATGCGTGCCTGAATAAAGTTTCCTTATTTTTGTTTCCCTTATAATTTAGTACTTGTTTTCTATAGGGTATGTTACCTCATTTTTGGGGCTAGATATTCTTACTTGAGTTCTACTTTTGATTAAAGAGTTAATTTTTTGCAATTTAAGAAACTTATTGATTTTTCGTGTTCTGGTTTTTACTATAGTGGTTTGCAATTCAAGTTGGACATTTGGGTAATGGTTAAGATTAATAATATGAGGTAAATATTAGTAAATTATACACACCTAGATGGGCCAAGATACGGAGTTAACTTCTCAAGATGTTGTACCAAGAATTTATAGATACATAATTATCGCTTTGCATGTAATACACTAGGAAACAATCTTTTATTACTAGGATTATGAAGTAATGAGCTAATGAGGGACAAATACACCATAGTTTCTTTCTCATCTTGATAATTTCCGAGGTTAACCTTTGCTAATAGATTACACATATAATTTCATAAATTTGTTACACAAATCCCCCTTTTAGTCACTTCTTTT
This sequence comes from Solanum pennellii, assembly GCF_001406875.1. Lineage (NCBI taxonomy): Eukaryota > Viridiplantae > Streptophyta > Magnoliopsida > Solanales > Solanaceae > Solanum > Solanum pennellii. The sequence continues at coordinate 35,126,450 of NC_028646.1, forward strand.
AGAAATACCTTGGCTAAACAAAGATAATTGTAAATTGAACTTAACTGTAGACCATATTCATTCTGGGATCGACCTTAACCTACAAGTTGGGTTCTTTAATTCATAACTATCTCTTATACTTCTTTAGGGAGGTCTAATTTGAGCATATTGGTGTTGTGAATCAGACAAAAAGGAATTGTACGACTACAACAAGGACAAATGAAGTTTGATATGCAATATGTGAACTCTTTGCATCTCGTTGTGATTAGCCATTTATTGAATTGATTTTTTTGTAATGATCAATTCACACTAGAGAAAGTGTGTAGTCTTATTTTACTTAAGTATCTATGCCTTGTGTGATGAGCTTACTTTTTACCTTGCATGAATGAACCTATAATTGGCCTGGTTAGTCTGATTGATTTAAAAAGGTTTCCTCTTGAGATGATCTTAGACAATTTCAAAGAGTGTGAGACAACTTTGATATATACCTCTTTTATGTCTTACCCGTGAGTGTGTGAAACTCTTTCGAACATCCTTTGAGCCTTACCTGTCTTTAGAAGAAACGTTATGAACCGTAAACCTTACATGATTCACCCCTTATACTTTGTGGTTTAAATTTATCCAAAAGCCTAAATTGGTGGTGTGGTGAAAAGGAGAAGGAGAAGTATGGAAGTATAAGAAAAGTCTTTCTTAACCCATGGTGGTGCGGAATAATGGAACCCTCCATATAAAAGAAGAAGAAAGGGAAATAAAGAAAAGAAAAGAATGAAAAAGAAAAAGGTTGTGGAATAAAAGCACGAAAGAAATTGGATTTCCACGGGATCCATGGAGGTGAGTAAAAAAATGTGTTAGAAGCACTTGAAAAATAATTGATAAAAGGAAGAGAATGAGATGTCTTGAGAATACCACATATTATGAGAAAACGTTACTGATCCTAATGACTATACCTTTGCACTCAACACCATTATAGGCCTTACAAAGACCTTTATGATCTTGAGTGAGCCGTTCCTAAGATCGATTGGTAAATAAGGGCAAACCTATGGGTGAAAACATGAATAGTGTTCCTCTTTGTAAGTTTCAGTGCATATGATTCCTGATCTTAAAATTAATTCTTGTGTGTGAATATGGAAATATTCTTTGTATGAGGTCATGTGTATAATTTTTTAGAGCTTGAACTTGCATAAGTATCGAGTATTGTGAGGATAAGAATATTTGGTAATGGTGTGTCACAACTTGAATCTTTGAGTATACAATTGATCTTTGCATGAGTAATTTTAATCTTGTTGTGTATTTTCAAAATTAAGTCTTGTGTAGAACTATTTGAGACATCATATTTAAATGGTTGAACTTGAGTTTTACTTAAGTATAATCAAAATCTTAAGTTGGGGGTGTTGATGAGTCCTTAGATTGGACTGATTTCAGGCCTTATTTTAATGAAATTAGGGTTCTCAAATGCCCACTGTATCTCAATATCTTATGAAGACTCTTATGTTTTATGTATTTAAAGTTTTGGTATAAACATGGACATTTAGGGGCAAAAAGGGAACAAAAAGTATAAAAAGAGCTGAAGTTAAAGCATGAGCATCACCAAGTCACCCGAAAGGATGCATTTCCCCTATGTTCCACTAAGCGAAGCGAGGAGGAAAGTGGATCAAAAAGCAATGAAAAGGAGCAGTCACCGCTTCGCTGAGTTGTTCCGTGAAGAAGAGTTATTTCTCCAATGATCCAGAATACATAGGCATTGAAGGCAAAGTATAAACACCGATAATCTAGAAGAAGGGCGAATCACCGAATCACTCGTCCTTCGCGACTACCCTCGCTTGATGGATTCGCCAACACAAATTCTGATGTTTATAAATACCAAACTCATTATTATTTTTAATGAGGAAAAAAAGAAAGTATCGACATCTTTTGTAATTTTGAGACTTAGTTCTTAAGTTTATTAATTTTTCTCTCAAGTTTTGAGACATTTTTGTGAAATACTTGCATAAAGGAGCTCTTCTTCCTCGAATTGGAAGTGGGTCGTCTTCCTTTTTCTTCATTTTCTCATATTACGGTTTAATTTTTTATACCTATTTTATTCCTTTATAATTTTAGGTTAATTTTGTTTTTACTTGACCCATCCTTGGGGTGTGATTTTTCAAATTTGTGTTGATATTATTGGCGGGTCTTGCTTGCTGATAGGTTAGATGCATTTATTGGTTATTTCACCATGTGGTTATTGGTTTAATTTAATGGGCTTGTAGTTTCAAATACAAAACCAATAATGTATTTTTGGCCTGCTCGAGAGAGAAGTCATGAAACCAAGACCACATGATTGATGGATGTCCTAAGAAGCGGGATGCTATGAGGTTTAATGCGACAGGGTGAACCATAGTTCCATATCCCAGCACTCATCATTGAAAGTGCTAGTGTGTGTGAGGGGTAGGATGATCTTCGTTACACGAGTGGGTGTCTGAGTGGAACCCATTTGATATGGAATAAGTATCACGAGAGGGAACTTACTTTCACCTAAAGCTAAGCTGAATCATCATTATCTTGCTAATTTCCTATTGAAAACATGTACCCAAAAATTTACATTTTTACTATTTTTACCAAACTCCTAACAAACCCTTTTGATATTTTACTTTTTTTATACACATTGAACTTAATTTATTTTTGTTCGGTAATTTCTCAAACTATTACTAAATAGAATAGAATTTATAGTTCAACTGCTTTTTTCACTACCACTCATTTAGGGACATGACCCTAACCCTTGGTTGGGTAACTATACTCGCTTTGATATGTACACATTCAGACTGTAGGCTAGTGTCATTGATCACGATAGAAAATAATCATTGACCAAATTATATATAGATAACAATAAAGAAATTTCCATGTCACAGTCTCTAAGAAAGTCACCTTAAAAGATCTTATAGAGTTATAGAATTTGATACTATTCTAGGCATGGATTTATTATATTCCTATAATTCCTAGTCAATTGTAGAACTAGGATCGTTCATTTGGGATTTGTAGATTAACCTATCTTAAAATGGAAGGGTAGTCGCTTAACATAGACGGGTCGATTTATTTCTTACGTTAAGGCCAAAGAGATGATCCCTAAGGATTATCTCTATCATCTTGTTCGAGTTAAGGATTCAAGCTACAAAATCCCAAATCTTGAGTGAGTTCCAATAGTTAATAAGTTTCTAGAATTGCGTCCAAAAGATCTTTTCGGAGTTCCTTACTAAAGGGAAACAGACTTTCGAATTGAACTCGTTCTATTTCTATTTCACCTTAAAAAATGGCTCCCTCTGTTCTTAAGGAATTAAAAGAACAGTTGAAAGACTTTGTAGATAAGGGCATCATCAGACCTAATATATCCCCATGGGGTACACCATTGTTGTTCTTGGAAAAGTAATTTCTTCTCTAAAGGTGTGCATTGACTATAAACAGTTGAACTCCACAATCAAGAATATGTACCCAATTCCAAGGATTGATGACTTATTTGACCAACTTTAGGAGGCAATCATTTTAAAAGATAGATCTCACATTTGGCTACCATAGATCAGAGCCAGATATAGTTACATCCCAAAAACCCTCCAAAACACTGTATCGTCAATATGATCATAGTTATGTCATTTAGACTAACCAATGCTCCTGCATATTTTATCGATTTGATGAGCATAGTGTTAAAGCAGTATTTGGACTTTTCATTATCATCTTTATTGAAGATATCCTAATTTATTCAAGGAATGCGGGAGACTGTGCAACTCATTTGAGGGTTGTCCTGCAAACTATCAAGGAGCACCAATCATTTTCTATGTTTAGAAATGTGAGTTTTTGTTGCAATCCATTGCTTTGCTTGGGTATATTTGACTATTGAATGGATCTGAGTGGATTTTAAGAAAATAGATGTAGTAAAACAATGGCCCAGCGTACCTCTCTTATTGATATCAAGAGGTTGAAGGGTTTTGATGGTTACTACATAAGGTTCTTCGAAAGATTTTCATCCATAGCTTTTCAATTGACTAAGATGACGTAGAAAAATGTCAAGATTTAGTGGTCAGATGATTGTGAGAAAATTTCGCAAACTTAAAACTAGGTTGACTACAACTTATGTTTTAACTCTACTAGAGGGTTGAGACGATTATGTGATAATTGTGATGCATCCAAAGTCAGCCTAGGTTGTATATTGCTGCAACGAGGTAAGGTAATAGCTAATGAATCTAAACAACTTAAGGTGCATGAGAAGAACTATTCAACTCATGGCATCGAACTTCCAGTAGTGGTATAGAACTTAAGACTCAGATACATTACTTGTATGGTGCTCACATAGATGTGTTCATAGACCATAAAAGCCTCCAATATGTGTTCATCTAGAAAGAGTTGAATTTTTGCCAGAGAAGTTAGCTTGAGTTCCTCAAGGATTATGTTGTGATTGTAAATTATCTAAGGGTAGTGAAGCACATGTTGAGGAAGAAAGACAGGAACTACAAAAATATGTTCACAAACTTTCTTGCTTTGCAGTTAACTTTATGAGCATATAAAATGAAGGTGTAACAGTTAAAAATAGGTCAGAATCTTCATTATAAGCTAAGGTTATGGACAACCAAGATAGTGACACGATATTTCTTTAACAAAATGGAGCAGTTCATCAATAGACAGTTGAGGTTTGCTGCAAGTAGGAGATGATGTGCTTCGCTACTAGGGTCGGTTATGTATTCCTAAGGTGGGTGATTTGAAACAAAATATTATCGTAGTAGCCCATAATCCAGGTACTCTATGCATCCAAGTGCCACTAAGATGTATTGTATTCTGTTTGAAGTGTTTCCGTAGAATGGTATTAGAAGGGATATAGATAATTTTTTGGCTAAGTGACCTAATTGCTAGCAACTGAAGGTAAAATATTAGAAATAAGAAGGCATGACTTAAGATATTTTTATTCCTACTTGGTATTAGGAAGTGATCAACATGTACTTCATTACAGGTTTACCTCGTACTTGTACACGACATGATCTAATTTGGGTGATAGTTGATGAAGTTACTAAGTGTTTGCACTTTTTGGTTGTCAAGAGTACATATTTAGAGGAGGACTATGCTAATGTTCACAAAATGATATATTCTTGTTGCATGATGTAGTTTTCTTTAGTCTATCAGATAGAGGTCCTGAGATTACCTCTCATTTCTCTAAGTCCCTTGAGAAAGGTCTTTGTACTCAGTTTAATCATAGCACAATATTTCATGTACAAATGGATGTCTAGTTAGAGTGTACTATTTATACCTTAGAGGAGATGTTGATATCTTACGTGATCAATTTGAAGGGTATTTGAGATGATCACCTTCCTCTTATTGAGTTTGCCTACAATAATAACTATCATTCCAACACTCATTTGACTTTTTATGAGGATTTGTATGGGTGTAGGTGTAAATCTCAAGTTGGTTGGTTTGATGTAACTGAAGGACAGGACCAGATTTTATTCATGATACCATGAAAAAGATCAGCTTTGTTAGATATACACTTAAGACTGCCTAGAGTCGCAACAAATCCTATGTAGATGTAAGGAGAAAGGATTGGAATTCCAAGTTGATGATAAAGTGTCACCCATGCAGGGGATGATATGAAGGACCTTACATGATCTTGAAGAGAGTTGGTACATTGTCTTATGTTTTAGAGTGGCCAAAAAAACTAGTTGCAATGCATCCAACTTTTCAAATTTCGTTGTTGAAGATGTGTGTGGGTGATAAAGAATCTAATGTAACTATATAAAGTGTGGCTGTGAAGGATAGTCTCACTTTTGCAGAGGCGGTTGAGAATCTTGATCGTCAAGTCTGAAGGTTGAGAAACAAAGTTGTCGCTTGAGTTAAAGTTTTGTGGAGGAGTCAGTCCGTAGAGGGGAACTACTTGGGAATATGAATCAACAATGAAGGCCAAGTATCCTCATCTCTTTACTTGAGATTGATTCCATTCGAGATTGAGGAAATTTTTCATCCTACAAAATTCATGCAACATATTAGGTAAGGTTCAAGGGAGTGGAAACTACCCCACAACACCTCTCTTTAATCCTTTCATAAGCTTGGTACCTTGCAAGCAACTTCAAAGTTCATAGATTACATTCTCCATCATATATACAAACCATAGGATTTACTCTATTTTAAATATTAAGAATCAAGTATCATAATCACCCCTACATTACAATATACATGAAACAAGATTCTATGGCTAGAAAATCATCAATTACAATACATCATGTTCATATCTACTCAATTCATCTAATAACATCCATGAAATTAGGTCATAGGGTGCACATAGGTTCTTGGAAGAATTTCACAATATTAATCATCAATTACTACTAATATATTCATAATGTAAGGCGCATAACATAAAATTTTGGTAAGCTCAAATTACACCTCCCTAAAGAAGTATAAGCGGTCGTAATCAAGTAGAGATACCAATTAGTAGGTCGGGGTCGATCTCATGAGGAAAATGATTTGGTCTTGGTTTTAATCCACAATTATATCCGTTTAGTCAATGAATTTCCAAAAGCAATTAAATAATGTGTTTTTTTTGTAAAACGAGTTCCTTAATCAATATATGTTAACAAGTAAACTAAAATAGATTGCGAGTTTTTATCAAGTTGTGAGAATACCTAGGGTATATGTGTCCCCCGCGGGTTCACAAGGCCATATTCCTAGCAATATCAATTCTTTCAAAGTGTTTTACATGCAAACTGATAAGTTAGGTATCTCTCCTTCGTCCGACATCTAGGGAATTTCACCCCGCACCTTGGTCCGGCTACGTATGTATAATTTACTAACCATTACCTTTAGCTAATATTAAGCATCATAGTCAATGTATGTCAAGTTAATACTTTGCACCAATCAAAACTATCCTATTAGATAATATTACACTAAATCTACATTGATAATTCTTTTCCTATCACTACCTCCTTGGTCTAGCAAGTAGCAACAAGGCGAGTGCTAATGCATGCACTCGTTTCAAAGAATTACAAATAAAAGAATTATTAATGTATGAATAAACACTATTTGAGAATTGCTTAATTGCTAGTTATACTTTGTTAATTACCCATTGTTCCCACAACCCTAGTTATGGATTTTGATACCAATGCTAGTAAGGTCAAAATACATAATATTGAATGAAGAGATAATTAATTGCTAAAGTTTGCAAGAACTAATCTCCAAACACAAAATACAACAAAAACACTCGTAGATGACCCCCCCCCCCAAAACAAGGTTTTAATACTATATATATAAAAAAAACATAGTCCTAAAGAAAAAGGAATTGAATAAGGAAAGTTTTTTCAAGGTATGCGACATCAATCGACGACCCTACTGACGGACCGTCAATAAATTGATGGTCCGTCGAGTGCCTCCGTTTGTAAGGACTTAGCAATATTTTTCACTACTAGATAAAATATTCTCTAAATATAATGATGGACCATCAGTAAGGTCGGTGGATTTATCTACGTTCCGTTAATCATCCTTTGTAGCTCCATACTTAGAATCATGAAAAAGTAAGATATTGGAACCTTCTGTAACAAATTGATGGTTCATCAGTATTGTCGGTCAATCAATCAACGGACTGTCGTTTCCTCTCGTTGTTCCTAACTTGGTCTAATTTCCCTGATCTTCTCCTAAAGACTAAATTTCTCATCGACGGTACCAACTACGGTCCATCGATCAAATGACTGACCGTCGATGGCCTTTGTAGGTTATCTTCTGCACTTTCTCAGATGCCTTCTATGCTTTCATCCTAGACATCTTTCCTTGAAAAAAAAACTATAAACTTGTTAAAACTACTACAAAAAGGCTCTATACACACACAATTCTTAAGTAAAATGAACTAAAAATACCGTGAAACCATGATATATCAACACCTTTAACTTAAATTCGTTGTTTGTCTTTCAGCGTATGACTCAAACAACATTTGTACAAAATTATAATCTTTTAATCTCTAGCAATGACATGAATATCAATCCCTATTGTTTCTTTGATTTAGTGCAGGCATATGCTCTTAGCCGCGACGAGCTAACTCAGGAGGATAACATTATGACACAAACTCACCATGCAACATATACTTCTACTGTTTTGATTCTCACCAAGGTATGAACTTTTTGATACCACAACTATTTCTCTTACTTCAAAAAAAAACCTCATTTTTTACACCATGATTGTGCATTTGGGTACAGGAATCTTTGTTCAACACTCATGCTCAAGAACAAGTTCAAATGCAGTTAGTACTCTTTGCCATAAGCTTGCCTTTATTTCACTGCTTAGGTTCACCATACTAAACTCTAGCATCATGGTAGGACTTTCTTGGCTTGTAACGTAGGTTAAATTTCAGGTGTGGTACATTTGGATACATTATTATTGAATTTTTGCCCTCCGTGATATTACCCCTAAGCTTCATACCTATTTTCATTGCCTTTGACCCCCCCTATTTTTCTTCTTTTCTCTTTTTTCCTTGTTTTTTTTGGGATGTGACTTTTACTTCTTTTGCACCTTTTTTTTCATAAAACTCTTTTCTCTTTTATTATTTTTCTTTTTTTATTGATAATTTAAACAAGTCACATCTTTCGCTCACTTAAGCTTTTCTTTTCAAAATCCGACTCTTTTACTACCCATTTCTCGGTCCTCTCTCATAACAACCACCATCAACTCATGACTCTTCCATGATTTAAGGTTCACAATACCCAAAGTCGGGCCATGGAAAAGACAAGGTCACTTACTGCATTAGCCACCCTCAACTTAGGCTTTTAACCTAAGTCGAGCTTATCATGTCCAAGAAGGGACTAGGGCAAAAACATTAGACCATGGGAAGGTTAGTTGGTAACAAAAAGATTTGGTCAATTATACGCGCAACATATTTTGATTAAAAAGGTACATAAATTCAATTGATTTAATTCTTTTAGGCTAGAAACTGGCTATTTTGAATAAGGGTCTATGATCATTTCCTAGCTTGTAGCACAAATTTCCTTTGCAGGACTAAACGCGCAAGTTCTGGCTAGGTACTTACTACTTGAACACTCAGAATTTTCTTAGACACTCGTGGAACATTGTTGCACTACGAGATTTCCAAAGTTTCCAATTCAAATTTTTGTTGAAGGTCGTGTAATGGGTGCCTATTTATTCCATTATTAGAGCAAAAATTTTCAACTTATCTTTTTCTATACATGCGATTACTATCAAGGACGGGGTATTACTTTTATTTGTCATCATGCTTCATTTTTCGTGCTTCTATATTTGTACAAACTAAGACATGCCGCTTCAACAGAAAATTAAGTAGTCTCTTCGGCAAAAAAGAACACAGGCAAGAAAACCCCAGGAGAGGATTGTGAGTTAGGTTACTCAGACTTCACCCTACCAATTCAGCAGTGTCTTGGGGAAAAAGAACAAAGGCAAGAAAACCCCAGGAGAGGATTGTGAGTTAGGTTACTCCCTTACACGAAGCAAAAAAAAACATGCAATTGTCCCCATTCAATAAATACAATAGGGTGGTAGGTAAGCCAATCTTGTGGTGCATAACACCAAAGAACTATCAACATGTGGGTGGGTCCAATTTCTCAAAAACAACTAGATCATCAATTGGACAAGTTTGAATAGTCCCACAGAGAACTCCACACCATTAGTAGTGTTCCTCTCACTGCTCTTCTGTACCGAAGTGGATGCCCCAACAACCATATTTAGTGCCCTCCACTGACAGATCTCCTCATCTACTAAGGATCCCTTCCTATCTCACTCCAGCCCTCTCCTCTCTTTCTTTTCTCGCACGCTCCTCATCATCGGCCGTCGTGGTATGGTTGGAGTAGGCGCCTATTGGTACATACAAACTGATTAGATAGTGGTTCCACAAGGACTTTGAATTATACCTCTAGAACTGTGTCCTCTGCTAGCTCAGTGGGAGCACTCTCAAGCTTAGCCGCCCTCATCTCAAGAATTGCATCGACATTGGCTTGTAGGCTCGCCAACTCAATCTGTATGTAAGTGAAGTGAACAGTAGGGGATAGGTGTGCTAGAACTTTTAGTTCAAAGGCATCGAGGCATTTGTGAACCGCCTGAATATGTTTCTCGTCCTGCTTAGCCACCCACTTCTCTATGAAATCCTCTTCCTTAGCAATGGATTTCTGCATCAAAGGCTTATTATGGTTGAGCATAGTGTCCATCTGTGCCTCTAACTTCTAAACACATGCTACAGGGACCAACTCTCCATATGGTGGTATAGACCTCGAAGAGCTGGGGTCACTACTAGATGTATGTGATGCTGATTTAGGAGTAGGGTCAGCAGTCTCTGATTCTACCGGGTTAGCCCCATGGTCTAGCTCCATCATATCAGGTAAGTATTTCCTAGTGAGGAACCTCAATCCTGGGCCCTATGCGAGGTTCTGCTACATTTGCCTCATCAAAGATAAGGCCAATATAAACTTTCCCTGCTTGTTTCCAGAGTGTATCACAGTTCAAAATTGGCACTCCGAGTGCCCTGCACAAGTGGAAGATCAGACATAGAAATGGGTAAATAGTGTAACTCTTGAATGCTCTCTCGTGAATCTCCGATATAAGCACCCGAGCAAAGTATATCTACAGTCTTGCTACCAAAGATTCTACCGTTATCGCCCTTTCCCATGTGAGTATATTATGGGCGATACCTGTGTCAGACCGGCAGCCAGAAAAACATGGCTACAAAGGTAAGTGAAGCCTTCTTCAGAAGTGGAATTGAAAGCAATGGCTGATTTTTACCTAGATGATTGGACCGAACCTGATGCGGCGGCATACTCAGAGTCGTATGCTCTGCCTCCTTAAAAACTGGAAACTCCGCCGGTTGGTGAGCCAATCAGTGAGCGCTACACATCAGACAAGGAGGCAGTGACTATGCCGAAAATTGCCTTCCTGGGGTTCCCTTAATAACCTTTGCTTTTGATGTCGGTCTGGTGGAACCTGGGGGACATAAGATGTGTCTTTCTCATTATCAGTCTTCTTTGGTCATTCGATGAGACGGAGCAACCAACTTGGGTTTTTCCCTCTTGGAGTGGACGAGTCCATCTTGGGAGCCACTTGTACCTGTGAAGCAATTGTTAGTATCGTAGTAGTAAGACAACACAATCGATGAACAATTGAATAAAGTATTAAAACTCAGAACTGCAAATCCTTGCTACAGATTTAGGTTGACGGACGCTGTCGACAGCCCATCGATCAATCGATAGTCCATCGATAACTTTCATCGTCAGACACATAGAATTATTTTAGAAAAGGGGTGAAATCATGTAAGACCCCCAAAATAAGTTTGGGTGTCTAGAGTCTAACATATTTTTCATAAGGGTCTAACGTCCTAAAATGTCTTATAATATGGTTTTGAGGTTGTGTGTAAAGTTTGAGGTGATTTGGAAGTCTAACGTCAAGGGACGACCAGGACGTTCGACGACTAGTCACACGTGTGTCTCATGTATCTATACGTGCTTATATTTGTATGTCATGAGATTGGAAAGTAATAAAATGAGTTATAATGATTTTTTTAGGCAGTATATGAAATTTCATGAAGTTTGGAGGTTAAATGTCAAAGAACGTCCAAGACATTCAAAAGTTAGCCCTTGAGACATTCAAGTATGTCTTGATGGGGCCTAGCATGTTTGGACATGTTTTATGTGTGCATTTTGGGTGAAACCTGTATGGAAGGTCCTTGACTTGCCAATGTGCATATTTACATTGGAAATGTCTAGGTATGACTTATCATGGGCTCTGCAAAAGGGCCCACAAGAAGGATCTAAGGGTTGTCAAGACACTACCTTGGTAGTGTCAATCAACTGAACCAAACGATGATCATTTGTTGACAAACGTCTCGTAAATAGGGGTGTATTCGATGTATACTTTAGAATACATTAGGCTCAGCAAAAGAACAGGTCAAGGACCGAATCTACGAAGCCAGAGACGGTCTGTCGATTGACATACTGGGCGTCGATTGGGGCCATTAGTGCAGGCTATTGGAAGCTACCTATGCACTGTTTCATTAAAGGGGTAAATGGGAAATTTACCCCTCGTCCTAACCTGACACTACTACGTTTATTTAGTGATTTTTTGGTGTATTTATGGTATCAAACACGTGAACAACCCATTCCCAATCTAATTACTACCAAATAAACATTCCCTCCAAAACCAATTCTCCCTAGAAACCTCCTTTGAAGGTGAAGCTCAATGAAAGCTTGTATCTTTGATTTTTACGTGTTATTGATCATGTATTAGAGGTTTTAAACTAGAAAAAGTTATGGTGATCCTTCATCTCTAAGTAACCTTTCACTTGTAGAGTTAATCTCAAAGTTTTCAAAGAAGTTTCATGATCAAATCCTTTCTTCTTCAATCTATCCATTGGTTCTTTCTAAAAACTTTTTAATCGATTAATAATGATGAATTGATGATAATGTTGTGGTTTTAATGTGAATAAAAATCGAATTGTATTGTTAACCAATGTCCCTTAAAACTTGACTTAGCCCTTGCATGACAATTGTGATCATGGCTTGTTATTGATTTAAATGTGATTCTATTCCATTGAATTTATCATATGTACTATTATTTATGTATATTGGATGTGAATTTTTGATGGATGATCCTATTGGATAAATGTACGAAGATTTGAACCAAACTATTCAATGTTCTATGTATTCACCATAAGTTTGGCTACATGATGATTGTTTTATCATTTTAGATTATGTTAAGTTTCTTATAGCTACTGTTTTAGATTAATATCATGATTGAATTATGTGTAGGTATCTTGTATTAACAAACTTAATATGGATTGGCATCAATTGATCTATTTTCTTCTAGCCTATCGATTGATAAAAACTATGTATGTGATGTGATCTAGATTTTAGGTTAGATGAAGCATGATTCCTTTTTACTAATGATCTATTTATCTACTGAATAACATTTACATTATTGTTAAAATATGATTGATGATCAAGGCCTTATGGAATTAGTAGTATTGCCTATTTCCTCTACTCTCTCTTGAATGGATAATTTAGTCCCTATGTTGGTATCTTGATTTTGAAGGGCTTTAAGAATGATTTCGTTATTTTAAGTGTATGATTAGATACTTCCCTTGATTGATATTATTTATGAAATATCATCTATAATCCATGCAAGTGAAATTGGTTAATGGTCTATGTCCTTCTACATTCTAGCATGTTAATGATGTGTTGTACTAGATTGTGGCATGGCGTTTTAGTAGCTTATGCATGACTTCATATATGCTTATTCTGTTTCAGCTTCTGCCCTATACTTGAATTGTTGATGAAAGAATAGTAACGTTCAATGATGACAAAAGGCTAAAGGATTGGTAAGGTTTTCCCCACTCTTCTACTTCTCTACTTTTTTATAGTATTGTTGATGAAACCTCGTAAGACATTGTGTGGTATGGTCCACTTATGGTGGCGGTGTTTACCTTATTGTCAATATATATATGTGATGGTATCATTGTATTGAAGGCAACTATATTATTAATGTATTATAGTGATGAATCATCCAATGTGAAGCCTAGTTTCCTATTCTAACTATGATCTAGGTTGTGTTGATAGTGTCCTGAGCATGTAAATGGCTATGTTAAGGTTATATGTACTTCCTTCCTATGATGAGGCCCTATAATGTTATATGTGATGTAAAGCTAAGATAGGTGCATATAGACTAAAGCTTACAATGTTATAAATCTTAAATAAATGAGTCTTATGCTATGGTAACCATTATATGATGTTGTGTTATGTATCATTCACGAGGATGACTTGATAGGTGCACTATTATTTGCAAGGGTATGGGACCTTATCTATGCATTGCACATGTGTACCTTGATAGGATAGTTCCTAGGTTGGTCTTTTAAGGACATGCATAAGATTGTAGGAACATGTTATTAATATGACTTATATGCTATGATATTAAGTGTATGATATTGTGAAGTATGAATATGCATAGTTTCTTGGAGTGTTGATATGAAAGGATTGCTCATATAGGTACACCTATAGACTTATGCATTGATATATGAACATGTGTGAAATTTATGTATTATGTGAAAGGTTTGCTCACACAAAATTACACACACACACATATATGGAGATCTAGTAAATAGAGGGACTTTGAAAGGAGTGCTACTGTGTACCCTAAAACTAGATCGGTGCTTGAATATGCTATAATCATATGAGGAACAAATATCCAAACCCTATGTTTATAAAAAATGTTAATAAGGGACTTTAAATAAAGGGAACTTAGCTTAACACCGAGTAAACTTTACAATGAGAGGTATTGACATCCCTTGGAGGAATATTAACCACTTGTTCCTTATAGAATGTTAACTTCCCTTAGAGGAATACTCAATAATGGATCCACATGAGGTCGTGTCTTGCCTTTGAGGAAGGTTCACCCATGTTTTCTCATGAAGGGAGACCAAATTTCCAAATGACATGTATAGGGATCATACCTATCTCTTAGTTCCATAAACTATGCTTGCCATATGGGATCTAGCAAATTGAATTCACTTCGGATTCTAGGATATATGTTAAGGTTCTACTTTGGCTAAGTAGAACACCTTTCATTGGTGTAAGGCTCTACAACACCAAATTCCACGTTTAGTACCTATGGTCTTAGTGTCGGTTAAGACTATAGTTTCCCTAAAGTAAAATGGACAATGGAAGTAAATGACTAAGACCCTTACTAGGATGGCTTAAGGGAGGTTACGTAGGATAGGTGGAAGTAATGAACCCATATAGTCAATGCAGAATTAGCTCGTTCGGAAGTCCTAGGGAGGTAGCTTAATGGATATGATAATGGTTATGTCTTTATGCATACATTGTAGTAATTTTCTACTGGTTATGAAGATGTGCATGTTATAAGTTTAATGTTGTGAACTTATCCCTATATTGATAATGTTGGTCTTAATGACTATATAATGAAGGTCTTGCCTAGCTTGGGTGAAGTTGCCTTTACTTGTTATGTTGATGTATGAAGTGTTAAGGTTGTGGTCTCATGATATGTCTACTAAATATGTATGAGGTTATGGGGCTTCACATGTACATGACACTTGTAGACTAAGATTGAGGTCATGAGTAAGTTCTTAAAATGATTTATCTAAAGTGAAGTAAATATATGGGCAAACGAACGTAACTTACTGTAAAGCCAATGAAGTCTTGACTTAAATTTCTTTATGATATATTATGCTTATATGATGATATGTGTTGGCTTATGTAGGTTTTATTTATACTTTCTTTGTGGCCCTAAGGTGATGCATTGCGCCAACTATCACTAGAGGATTACTTGTGAAATTAATGAGTAAAAGGAAAGATAGATCATTGTAATGTGACTCTAAAATGCCTTTAAATTCTATATGTGATCTTTTATGATGTTTGGCCGTTGAATATGTCTATATGAAGTATTTTAATGATTCAAATGCTATTCTATAAAGATTTTATGAATATTTACTCAAGAAGGCATGAAGTATGATTTCAAGAAAATGTCCCTTTTAAATGCATGTTTTTGCATGGTTGCCATACTTTGTGCATCCATGTACTAACTCCATTCTTCTCTACTTTTTATAAAAAATTTAGATTATGGATTCTTAAAGGATGTCTCTATAATTGAGTAACTTGATACATGAATTCCTAATCTCAAGGAAAGGGATCATTAAGTTCAAGTATTCCTAAGTCATGTCTTTAATGTAAAGTGTATAAGTTTACTTAGGTATTATGTTTTAAGGGTTGTGCACGTAACGTACTCTAAGGATTTTGTGTCTAGGATGGCAACGAGACTTAAGGTCTAAATATGTATTTATGATATTATATATATATATATNCCGCTAAATTTATTATGATAATGCAATGAACGATAACTATGGGCTTTTAAAAGACATCTGAGAGGTCAAGTACGTCATGTTACTGCTATGGGGTGCTACCCGGATTTGAAAAATGTTGTATCAGATCATGTGGTTTTTGGAAGTCGTTTTAGGTTCTAAAAGTCTCATATTACCACGTCTAGTAGAGTCTTGTAACATTGGTGGTGAGTCACGACACATCAAATGGTACGAGAGGCAATAGGACTATAGTGTTTCCCTTCTTTATCAATCTCATGTTGTGCCATAGAAATTAACTCTATAAGATCTCTCTCTTATGTTTTCTTGTCCAGTGGTCTTTTAGATGTGATTGCTTGGTTGAGATGGTATCCTATATGCTTGAGGGAGAAAAGGTGATTTTAATGCTTATTTTTGTTTTACGGTTTTATGAGTATGTATGAAGGTCACTTTTGACATATTTTGAAGATGTTATGCCATTTATTGCTATATATGAAATTTATGTGAAATAACATGCTACATTGAGGAATGTATGTCATGATAGGATTAAAGCATGCTAGATGTTATTATGGTTAAAATGATTTTTTTTTTGGAATGATATGTTACTATTTGATTTTACATGATAGTAGACTAATGATATGAATTAAACTTGAAATGCTTAGTGACTACCTATGGAAGAACGCTACCCTAAGAATATGTGCTTAAAACTGTTTAATGTTTCCCTTTTGTATATATGTGGTCCTTGATAAGTTTCCTAGTATAGATTGGAGTCCTTTGAATAGACTTGATCCTAGGTGTGATTATAGTATGCATCCTTATGTATGTTGAGTTTGTAAAGATGTGTACAACATATTGTCATGTTTTTCCATCAATTGCCGAAATGTTGCATTTTTTGAATTTTGAAGCATGTTCACTGTAATGCTTGGCAGCTTACTGTAATATTTTTTGGAAATCGACTAAATTGTTGTTTGATTGGATATTATTGAAATGTGTATAGAATGATGCATCTGAGCATGATAATGAATGTAAAAAGGAGATTTACTATTTGGAATGAATAATGAGAGTCATATCGCATGATGATTCATAGATTTGTTTCGAACTCCTTATTATGTTGTGAGTCCCGTAATGTTGGTGGATTGATGTTTCCCCTATTATTGAGGGTAGTATTCTTATCTTCATAGGGTTATGATATGGGTTTGATTTACCTATAAGTTACCTTACTTTAATGTTGAAATAAAAGAAAGAGTCCTTATAGATAAGTCTCCTTGTTGTTTTTCCCTAATGATGTATGACCTTGGTGATGTTGTATTGTTGAAGGACTTATGTGGTTAAATAGTATGAACTTACTTGATAATTGGGGGATAATTTGCCTAAAAGGACAAGGTTAAAAATACCTTAGGTATTCTTTGGTTGACCTACTGTAAGCTTTTCTAAATTGGTAAACAATTTTAAATGATAAAATAAAGGGTGTTAAGTTAAGATCCTCTCAAGGTTGTGTTAAGTTCTCTTAATATGGTCTACCCTAAGTGGGGGATGGTTATGTGAGTAGTAAGTTTGTAGATATTTCTACCTTTTCCTTCTATGTTTACTTAATCTTGAAACTAATTAAATCTAAGTAAGCTTGTTCATGATAGGAGTCTTGTTTAAAGTATGAATTCCCTGACCTTTAAATGTTTTGTATGTCTTGATTAACACTATCTTAATAGTATTTTGAAGATTCTAAAGTACTTGCAAAAGAATTTTGATAAACGGCATGGTTTTCTCATATTGATTACGCTTCTTGATATGCTAGTTGTGCATTTAACTTCATGAGGTATGATAAGAAAATGGTTGTAGTCACTTGTGAGGTGTAATGTTTAGCCTTATTATGGAAAATTGATCTCTTTAAAATGAAAGACGTAGAGTTTCTTGAAAACTATGTGACTTTTATGATTTTGAAAGCATGATTGTAGGTCTACTCTTGAAAAGTGAAAGCATGTCTAGCTATTCTCCTTATGTGTGCCTATGAATTATAAGACTTTCCCGAAAATGACGCTTACTGTTAAGGCTATTGCTATCTTAGAAATTGACATTTTGTGACATGACTTCCTATTTGTGTGATGTGCTTGGCGTGACTTACCATTTTTGACTTCACTAGGAAGAATGTTTGAGCATTCCTTGGTTTAAAAGTTGAGAAATTCTCATTTTTACAGTAAGGATTACCTTTTGTGAATTTGTTTGGGTATGAACTCATGAGACATGTAAGTGTGTTGAAGAGAAGGAAATTCCTCCATGGAAACAATTAAGTATAACATGGTTGAGTATGACCCTCATATCACTAGGTCTAACTAATAAGAATCTATTTTCAATCTAATTAACTCAAGTCGATGTGCATTGAAGTATGAGTGCTTAAATGGCTTTTTGAATATTGTTAAAATCTGCCTATGTGTGACCTTACATGATGAACTCTTTAATAAAATGAAGTGTAATGACCATGTAATTATTAGTAAAAGGATATTCCTCCATTGAACATGATAAGATGAACATGATAAGAGCCTATGTGTTTGATGCATTAAGGAGTGAGTGTGTAGAAATCTTGCTTACTTGTGTTGTATTGAATGATAAATCGTTTGAAGTATGTTACTTGTAAACTTGGTGTATTAATTATATATTATGATGTTATGAATGATATGAACTTCTCTATGATGCATTGAAGTCCTTGTTGTGATTAAGGTGTTCTAAGTTTTATTCGAGGACGAATGTTCCTAAGTGGGGATATTGTAAGACTCTCAAAATGAGTTATGGTTTCTAGAGCCTAACATGTTCTTAAAAATGTATAAGGTACTAAAATGGAATATAATGTTATTTTTGAGGCAGTATGTAATGTTTGAGGTGATTTGGAAGTCAAACGTCAAGGGACGATCAAGACGTTCGACGACTAGTCACCTATGTGTATCATGTGTTTGTACGTACTTATATTTGTATTTCATGATATTTTATAGTTTTAAAATGAGTTATAATGATTTTTATAGTCAGTATATGAAGTTTCATGATGTTAGGAGGTCAAACGTCAAAGATTGTCTAAGACATTAGAAAGTTAGCCCTTGAGACGTTCAAGTATGTATTCATGGGTCGTAGAATGTTTGGACGTGTTTTATGTTTGCATTTTTTGTGAACTTCCATGGAAGGTCATTGAATTTTCAATGTGCATATTTTTGTTGAAAACATCCGGGTACGACTTCTTAAGGGCCCCGTAAAAGGGCCCACAAGAAGGAACCAAGGGCTGTCGAGACACTGCCTTGGCAGTGTCAACCAAACGATGCCCCGTTTGTTGAAAAATGTCTCTTCAATGGGGGTGTCGTCAATGGACATTTAGACTATATTAGTCTTAGGCAAAGAATAACCCAACGACCTAATCGACGAAGCCACAAACGGTCCGTCGATTGACCTACTGGGCGTCGATTGTGGTCGTTAGTTCAGGCTTTTGAAAGCTGCCTGTGCACTATTTTATTAAAGAGGTGAAAGGGAAATTCTCCCCACGTCCTAACCTGAACCTAGTAGGTTTATTTAGTGATTTTAGAGTGTATTTAAGGGATCAATCACCTGAACAACCCATTCCCAATCCAATCCAATTCACACTAAATAAACTTTCTCTCCAAAAACCAGTTCTCCCTAGAAACTTCCATTGAAGGTGATGCTTAAGAAAATCTTGGAACATGGATTTCTATGAATTATTTATTATTATTTATGGGTTTCAACTAGACAAAGGTATGGTGATCCTTCATCGCTAAGAAACCTTTCACTTGGAGAGTTAATCTCAATGTTTTCAAAGAAGTTCCATGATCAAATCTCTTCTTCTTCAATCTAGCCATGGATTCTTTCTAAAATCGTTTTTAATGTCTTAATCATGATGAATATTTTATAATGTGGTGGTTTTAACGTTAAAAGCATTCTAATTGCATTGCGGACCTATTTTCTTTGCCAACTCGATTTATCCCTTTCATGAGCGTTGTTGTTATGGCTTGTTATTGATTGAATTGTGATTCTATTACATTGAATTGCTCATATTTATTGTTATTTAAGTATATTGATGGTGAATGTTTTATGGATGATCCAATTGGATCAACTATGAAGATTTGAACCCAAAGTAGTCTATGTTTTATGTATTTACTGTAAGTTTGGCTTCATGATGATTGTTGTAAGATTTTTTATTATGCTTATTTTCTTGTAGATACTATTTTAGGTTAATATCATGATTTAACTATGTATAGGAATATCTTATGATCAAAATAAATATGTATTGGCATGAATTGATCTAGTTTTTTCTAGCTTATCAATTGATAATACTATGTATGTGACGTGATCTCTATTTTAGGTTAGGTAAATCATGATTCGTTTTGAGTAATGATATATTTACCTACTGCCTAACATGTAAATTATTGTTAAAATATTATTGATAATAAAGGCCTTAGGGAATTCGTAGTATTGCCTATTTCCTCTACTCTCTCTTGAATGGATAATTTAGTGCCTATGTTGGTATCATGATCTTAGAGGGATTTAAGCAATATTTCATTATCTTAAGTTTATGATTAGATACTTCCCTAGATTGATATTATTGATGAAATATAATATATATAATCCATGCAAGTGAAATTGGTTAACTGTCTATGTCCTTCTACATTCTAGCATGTTAATGATGTGTTGTACTAGTTTGTAGCATGACCTTGTAGTAGCTTATGTATGACTTCACACATGAGTATTATGTTTTAGCTACTAAACTATACTTAAATTGTTGATGAAAGAATAGTAATGGTCAATGATGACCAAAGGCTAAAAGATTGGTAAGGTTTGCCAAGTCTTCTACTTCTCTACTTCTCCCTTGTATGACATTGTGTGGTAGGATCAACTTATCGTGGTGGTTTTTACCTTATTGTCAATATATATATGTGGTGTGATCATGGTTTTGAAGGCAACTACAATATGAATGTATGATAGTGATGAATCATCCTATGTGAAGCTTGGTTTCCTATTCTAACTATGATCTAGGTTATGTTGCTAGTGTCATGAGCATGTAAATGGCTATGTTAAGATTATATGTACTTTCTTCCTATGATAAGGCCTTTAATGTTATATGTGATCTAAAGCTAATATAGGTGCATAAATACTCAAGCTTAGTGTAAGAATGTTGTTAGTCTTAAATTAACGAGTCTTATGCTATGCTAACCACTCTATGATGTTGTGTGATGTATCATTCACTAGGATGACTTGATAGCTGTACTAGTATAGACAAGGGTATGGGACCTTGTCGATGAATTGCACATGTGTACTTTGATAGGTTAGTTCCTAGGTTGGTATTCTAAGGACATGCATAAAATTGCATGAAAATGTTTTAAATGACATATATGCTATAATGTTAATTATTT
Source organism: Solanum pennellii (assembly GCF_001406875.1). Taxonomy (NCBI): domain Eukaryota; kingdom Viridiplantae; phylum Streptophyta; class Magnoliopsida; order Solanales; family Solanaceae; genus Solanum; species Solanum pennellii. Next base: position 35,147,642 of record NC_028646.1, read on the forward strand.
TATATGGTGAAGTATGAATGTGCATAGTGTCTTGGAGTGTAGATATGAAAGAATTGCTCATATAGGAACACTATAGACCTATGCATTGATATATGAACATCTGTGACATTTATGTATTATGTGAAAGGTTTGCTCACATACAAGTACACACACACATGTATAGAGATCTAGACAATAGAGGGGCCTTGAAAGGTGTGCACATGTGTACCCTAAAACTAGATAGGTGCTTGAATGTGTTATATGCATATGAGGAACAAATATCCTAAGAATATGTTTATGAAAAATGTTAATAAGGGCTTTTAAATAAAGGAAACATAGCTTAGCACCGAGTGAACTTGAAATGAGATGTGTTGACTTCCCTTGGAGGAAGATTCACCATTTATTCCTTATAGAGTGTTAACTTCCCTTACAGGAATACTCACCTACGGGTCAACATGAGGTGGTGGCTTCCTTTTAAGTAAGGTTCACCCATGTTTTCTCATGAGGGGAGGCCCCAATTGCCAAATGGCATGCAGAGGAATCATACCTATCTCTTAGTTCCATACACAATGCTTGCCACATTGTATCTAGCAAAGTGTATTCACTTAGGATGCTAGGATATATGTTAAGGTTCTACTTTTGTTAAGTCAAACACCTTCCATTGGTGTAAGCCTTTACAACTCCAAATTCCATGTTTAGCACCAATAAACTTAGTGTCGGTTAAGTCTATAATTTACCTAAAGTGAAATCGACAATGAAAGTAAATGACTAGGACCGTAACTAGGATGGCATAAGGGAGGTTACATAGGATAGATGGAAGTAATGAACCCATCTAGACACTGCACAAGTAGCTCCTTAGGAATTCTTAGGGAGGTTGCTTCATGGGTATGATTATGGTTATGTAATTATGCATACATCGTAGTAATTTTCTACTTGTTATGAAGATGTGCATGCCATAAGTTTAAATGTGGTGAACTTGTACCAATATGCATAATGTTGGTCTTAATGACTATATAATAAAGGTCTTGCCTAGCTTGGGTGAAGTTGCCTTTACTTGTTATGCTAATGTATGAAGTGTTAAGGTTGTGGTCTCATGATATGTCTACTAAATATGTATGAGGTTATGGGGCTTCACATGTACATTACACTTGTAGACTAAGATTGAGGTCATGAGTAAGTTCTTAAAATTATATATGTAAAGTGAAGTGCATATATGGGTAAACGGACGTAACTTACTGTAAAGCCAATGAAGTCTTGACTTAAATGTATTTATCATATATTATGCTTATATGATGATATGTGTTGGTTTATGTAGATTTTATGTATACTTTCTTTGTGGCCCTAAGGTGATGCATTGCGCGAAGTATCACTAGAGGGTTACTTAGGAGATTAATGATTAAAAGGAAAGATAGATCACTTTAATGTGACTCTTTATTTGCCTTAAATTCTATCTGTGATCTTATATGATGCTTGACCTTTGAATATATCAATATTATGTATGTGAATGATATAAATGCTATTATATAAAGATTTTATGAAGATCTACTCAAAAAGTCTTGAAGTATGATTTCAAGAAAATATCCCTTTTATATGCATAATTTTTTCATAGTTGCCATACTTAGTGCATTCTTATACTAACTCCATTCTTCTCCACATTTTACACAAAGTGTAGGTTATGGATGCTTAAAGGATGTTTCTATGATTGAGGAGCTTGATATGTGTATTCCCAAGCTCAAGGAAAGGGATTCTTAAGTTCAAGGATTCCTAAGTCATGTCTTTACTGTAAAGTGTATAAGTTTACTTATGTATTATGTTTTAAGGGTTGTGTCCCTAATGTACTCTAATGATGCTGTCTAGGATGGAAAAGAGACTTAACGTCTAAATATGAACTTATGATATATATATATATATATATATATATATATATATA
>NC_028646.1:35149911-35260342 GCF_001406875.1 Solanum pennellii
TATATATATATGAGGTGAAGTTTCAAGCAAATAAAGTGCTATGAAAAGTTCTAAATTTTCTGCTAAATTTATTATGACAATGCGATAAATCATAACTGTTGGCTTGTATAAGACATCGTAGAGATTAAGTACACCTTGTTACTTCTAGGGTATGCTCCCCGGATGAGACAAATCACGTCATCTGATGGAAACAACGGACGTGCATAACAGTCCGTTGATCAATTGACAGACCGTAGTCCACTTGCGTAGTCTGAAATTTAGAATTTTTTTGGAACTAGCTGAAATCAAGTTCTCTGAATGACGAATGTAAAGAATTATCCGTCGATCAGTTGACAGACTGTAATACACTTCCGTGGTTTTGTACTTGAGCATTTTTGTGAAGGTATCAATCAACAAACCCCATTGACGGCCCATTGATCAATCATGGTTCGTGGATAGGGTCTGGTACTTTTAGCCTGAGATAAAATTTATGCTTGTTCAAGTTCCAATATTTGGTTTCTTAAGTTTTTCCTTTTTACACAATCAAGTTTAAACAACCATTTTAACACACCCACGATTAATTCGTGACTCCTAGGGTTGCGATTTCATGTAATTATCAACCCAATTCCGTCACAATAAGGAACCCTAAGTCAGAACATTCAGACATATTGAGAGACACATATTTTAGACAGCCTAATATGCTACACAACCACATTTTATCATTCCTAGAGACATAATTACAAGAAAAATATATGGCATCTAATTAATGTAATGTACTCTCAAGGTCAAGATGAACTTTGAGATTCTTTTAATGAACTATGAACGATAATTTAAAGTTTTAAGAGCAATTGAAATACCTTACTTAGAAGTGGTGTGATTATGAGAGGCTTGGAAGGAGTAGCCTACACGCCCGAACTCTATCATCGGCAGAAGACGAAAAGAAACACTGAGAATTTGGGGGAGAGAGTGTGTGAGAATTTTGGGGGATTGATGGGAGAGATTGGAAAGATGGGAAGTTTATTATGGAGGTAAAATATAGGGTTATTGAAGGGTTGAACCGTTTAAGGAAGGAATTTGAAAGAAAATAGAAAGAGGGAATGAATTTGAAGGGAATGTCATTTAAAATTATCTGCATAGTCGAGTCGGATCACTAGAAATTTTGGACCAATGAAACCCCATCGAGGTCCGTCGATTTCGGACCGTCAATCACTTAGAGACTTATAAAAATTTAGATACATACCTGGGATCTAGTGACACGATAAATGGTTTGTCGATGGAACGACGGTTCGTTGATGGGGTGCATTGACCACTACACCAGATCATTTTCTACTAATTTTTTCTTTTGCTCCCTGCACATGTAGCATCAATAAGGCCATTATTTTTGTGTTTTTCTGGACACTTTTACGACATGGACCTTATACTAATTTCTATCTAACACAATCACACAAGCAAAAAAAAATGAAATAATAGGAACAACTAAACAAGACTATGAGTAATTTAACAAGGAAAACTAAACATATAGGTTGCCCGAGAGTAAACCTTGGGTTGCCTCCCAAGAAGAGCTTGATTTAATGTCGCGGCACGACGCATTCCTCTTGATTTCACAGACTTCATAAATATGATAGGCTTAAACAACTTCATGAACACTCTCCGCATGCCCCAGCTAGATATTTATCCTTTGTCCATTGACCGTGAACTTTGCGACATTCTTTTTCTCCCACTCAACCGATCTATGTGGGAAAACTTTAGTTATGAGGATTGTCCCTTTCCACTTGAACTTGATTTTTTCGGAAATAAGCCTAGCCTCGAGTTAAAAAAAAGTACTAAAATCGCCAACCACAAATTCTTGCTTCTCAATCCTTTGGTTATGATACTTATTCATCATATCTTTGTAGATGGATGAACTTTCATAGTCCTTAAGGAAAAAATCATCAAACTTATTCAACCCATTTATTCTATGTTCTGCTGCTTCAGTTAAATCCAACTCCTGTCTCTTCATTGCCCACTTCGCCTTACGTTTTAGCTCTATAGACAATTAACAATGTAAAACCTTGAAAATCCAAGACTCATGGAAAATCCTAACATAGGCGGAATAATGTCTAAACACTGTTTCTAAGTCCATTTTAATGAATATAGTTCATTTAGAAGGTTTAAGAACAAAAATGTCAAAAGACGTCCGGGAAGTTAGTTCAAAGTGATGTTAGTGTGACTTAGCCTTTTTACTAATTTTTACAAGTCGAAAATGTAAGAAAGTGGGTTGAAAGGTAGATAATGGTTGTTTGAGTTTCTTCAAGATTTGAATGTCTTGGTACGACTCCCCAAGGACCAGCCAAGGGCCCTTGAGGAGAACCCCTGCAGTTTGACGCAACACTGCCTGGCAGTGTGCATCGATTGGGAAAATGGCAGTCGATAAGTGGATCGACGGGACGTCGAGGCCACCTTCAATACACACTTAGAGATATTTGTGAAGGCCCTTGTTTTGCTAGGTACTGTTATAAGAGATGGAGAGGGACGACCGGGCGTCATGGGCTTTATGGAGCGTCGAGGCCACCATCATACCATACTTAGAAAAGTTGGAGGAAGCCTCGCCTGCGAAGTATCTGATTTAGAGGACGGTAGTGAAGGACGGAGGAAGGACTGTCTGACGACCCACCAACGGACTGTCGATGGGGTCTCATCGGTGAGGGTCAAATTTCGCTAATGGATTTTAATGATTTCACTTAAATTAACAAAATGGTTTAGGTGTTAGTTATTGATTAAAGGGAAACTAATTAAGTTAATTAATACCCTTTATAAATACCATTAACCCTCATTAACATAAAGCCAACTCTGAAAATAAACAATCTTCATTCTTTCTTATTTCTCTCTCTACAAGAACTCATCATTGAAGGCTAGCAAGAACTAGGGTTTGGGTGCTGCATAAGGGTGAATTCTTCATCAAATTGTTGAGAAACATTAAGTTATGGGTTCTATTCACCTTTGATATCCTTTCCTCAAAGGATTTCTTCAAAATGGATCTCACATAGTTGAGTTTGCTTATGGGTTTCATTCAATTACGAAATTGAAGTTATGGATTGAGTTGCGAGTGAATTCTTAGGGTTATATTGAGTATATTTTCTGTAATTCAACTTGTTCATGATAACTGTTTATTTTTTGGTAAAATTGAAGAACATGATCCTGTATCCCTAACCCTAGATAGTGATCTTAACTCATGTTGTACGTTGATCATTCAATTTAGTTGGTTGTTGATTAGATTACTATGCTATGGTTATATTATGGTTAAATTAAGATGAATTATAGGCCTATCATTCTATTTGTTGAGATGTGATATAGGTTATGGATTATAATATGAAATTTGCCTATGTATTTTGTCTAAAGTTGTGATCTCAAGATGAATTGTGTTATAGAGATGCAATTGGCATTTTTATTCTATTGGTTATCATTGTGTTATGATGTTACTCCCCAATTTAGGTTGAGTTATTGTTTGATGGTAAGACCTTGATAATAAGCTATGAGAAAGACTTGGTAAGTCATAGAATCTCTATCTTTACTTCCAATTGTGATTAATTTTTGTCAAGCCGTGATATTACATTGGAGTATGCCTTATATTAGGATTATAGCATTGTATAATGTTGAATTGAAATGTCTTGGTTATGTTGTGGGGTTGATTAACATGTATGTACTATAAGGATGGTGAAAACTATCAATGTGCCTTAAAATGTTATGAAATTCTAAAGTGTTAACCTCACTTATATGAATTGTGATGAAAGGACTTAAACTCATACAATTTTTTTTGATCTATTGATGATGAGGATTATATAAGAGGTAGACCCTATGGCCTAAATTAAGTTATGATTGATAATCAAAGGGTTAAAGACATTTCAAAAAGGGACTCTAGCTTAGCACCGAGTGAACTAGATAGAGGAGTGTCCCTTCCCATATAGGGAAGGTAGGAGCACTACATTACTCTTGATATTAGAGATCATAAGGCATGATGCATAAAGAGGATCCTAACTAAATCTCCTAGTTCTTTAACTATGTTGACCCTATTGGAATATTAGCTAGTGGATCTACGTAGTTGCTATGTTTTATGTTTTAGTACTGCCTTCTTTTGGTGTGGGGTTTTATGACACCGGATTCCAGACTAGCTCATGAGGTCTATGTCGGTTAGGGAAAGATGTTCCCAAAAGGTAAAACGAATTAAAGGACTTGAACTCTAACATGGATAACCTAAGGGGTCTAGCTTAGTCTAGGTAGGGGTATGGGACTCTACCTAGACATTGCACTAGTAAGTCTTGAGGAGAGTCTTAGGAGGATGTTCTTATACATTTATATCATGATAATATATGATGTATATATATGATGACCATGTCATATTTTTGATACTATTTGTTGATTAGTTCATTTGTGAATATTCCTTTGTTTATAATGATAATATAAGATGAAATGTAAACCTAAATGCCATGATATGTAAAGTTGTACATTAGTCATGTTTTCTTGTTGAGGATACTTGATTGAGTAAGGTAATGGGTCTTTGCTTGGTCATTGCACTTGTTGACTTAATAAGAACTTGTGAGTAGTTGTCTTGCTTATTATCATATGTTTAACAATTAGTCATTCTTGTGATATTATTCCTTTGCGTTAGGGTTGTAGTAAGTCATGACTCGAAGTGTGTTGGCATAATGTTACTTGTTGGGATAGTAAGCATGTTTGGTTGATTATTATGATTTGCTTGACTTTGCATTAAGCCCAAAAAGGGATACACTAGCATGTTTTTATAGAAGTCCCTTTTTAGCAAGTTTTACTTGTGTCTGTGCATTACATGTCATACTTAGTATTACATGTCATACTTAGTACATGTGGTGTACTAACCCCATTTTCTTATTTTGTCCCATACATTTTAGATTCTGGTCGTTGAAGAGTTTTGAAGGCGATATCATTGAAGGCTTGGATTCCTCCTTTTATCCAAGTAGGGTAGGACGTTAACTTTTGAGGGCAATGCCATCTTCTAGCTTTTTTCTTTGTTATGAGCTTATTAACTCTATCATTCCTTTCCTTATTATTTGAATATTGTACTTTCATATGACCTATACATGGTCTTTTTGAATTGATGTAAGGGTTATGCCCATATTGTGACATTCGTTTAGATAGTATGACACAAGACAACTGTTGAGACTATTTATATATATGTGTGTGTGTGTGTGTGTTTGAGTGTGTGTGTGTGTGTGCATTATAAGTAGAAGGCTATGTAACATCCTATATGAAGGGTCTATGTATACTCTATATGAATATATATTATGCGTATGTAGAGATCTATGTAAACCTCAGAGTAGAGCAAGTTAAAGTTTTAAATTTTTCTGCATTTTTCAACCTATAAATGTAAAGACATGAAACTAAGAGTCTGGTCTTAGTCCTTGAAAAGGACGACGATGCCGGTTACATCTATGGGGTAAACCCGGATGTGACAAACTTTGTATCAGAGCATGAGGTTGAATATCGTTGAGTTATTTCTCTCTCTCTCTACCATGTCTATGTAGGTTTGTATTCATAATTGTGAAGCGCGCCACACTTATGAGTAGGAACCTTTATGATTCTTAGGAATCACTCTTTTCTTAGAAATATTATATCGTGCCAATAGAGTATACTTATGGTGTGCTTTTGCATCTAATCATATTGTTGTGCTCATAGGAAGCATGAACACTCGAAGGAATGCGGCTCGAAGACTTGAGGAGGAAGTTGCTAATGTGGGAGCTCCTCCCCGTGATGAGAAAGTTTCTCCACTTGAGGAGAACACTAATGTTGATCAAGCCTTGACTAACCCTCCTTCTATGATGGAAGCGGAGATGAGGGCTATTCTTGCTCAAATGGACAAAGCTTTGACTACCCAAGCACAAGCCGCAATGGTTCAAGCCCAAGCTATGACGACTCAAGCCAACTGGGATGTTGCTCCTCGTCCTTATCAACAAGTAACTACTATGGCTTCCCGTCTAAGGGACTTCACTCGTATGAACCCTCCTACTTTATATGGGTCTAATGTTGATGAAGACCCCCAAGAATTCGTTGATGAGGTCTACAAAGTGCTATATGCTATGGGGGTGACTTCAAGTGAGAAGGCTGAGTCGGCCTCATATCAACTCAAGTATATGGCCCAAACTTTGTATGTGCATTGGAGGGATAATAGGTCGTTCATGGGTGGTCCGGTAACATGGGAGATCTTCAAGGCGGCATTTCTAGATTGATTCTTCCCTAGAGAGATGAGGGAGGGGAATATGAAGGAGTTCATCAATCTTCGTCAAGGAGGGAGAAGTTTTAATGAGTACTCTTTGGAATTTTTTATGTTTTCCAAAATATGCTACTTCCTTAGTCTACGATCCTAGAGACGAAATGAGCCATTTTGTGAAGGGGGTGTCGGAGGACTTACAAGAAGATTGCCAATCGACCATGCTACATGACAACATGAACATTTCCCATCTTATGGTTTATGCAAGATGGGTTAAGGAGGCAAGATCTAAGAGAAAAAGTAGAGATTCTAAGAGGGCTCGGTCATTTGATGGAGGAACCTCAAAGAATAGGTTCGAGACACAAGATAAGCCTAAATTTAAGAAGCTGGGTTCAAATCAAGTTCCTAAAAAATTCCCAAGAGCTAGTGCTGATACGGTGTCTAACCCTAAATTTAAGAAGGGAAAATGTTCCAATTCACTAAAGGAAAAGCCAACTTGTGGAAAGTGTTGTAAAAAGCACTATGGTGAGGGCCTAAGGGAACGGATAATTGCTTTAGTTATGGCAAGAGTGGTCACAAAATGAGAGATTGTCAAAACTTAAAGAGTCATGACACGTGTAGCGGCCAAGCTCAAGAAACTGCTTCTAGTGATGCTCCCAAGAAGAACCGCTTGTATGCTCTCCGCTCTAGGGGTGAGCAAGTGACCTCTCCCAATTTGGGTACCGGTATGTTAAAAAAATTTAATCTTGATGAGTATGGTTTACTTTATCCGGGTGCTACATTGTCCTTTGTTACACCACTAATAGCTAAAAAGTTTGATGTTCTACCCGACATTTTGAATGATCCCTTTCTAGTGTGTACTCCAGTGGGAGAGTCAGTTGTTGCTAAAAGAGTCTATCGAAATTATCAAATTTCATTGTCCAATAGCGTTTCTTATGTCGATCTAGTAGCACTCGATATGCTTGATTTTTATATTATATTGGGTATGGATTTGTTGTATGCATTTTTTGCATCCATTAATTGTAGGACAAGAGTGGTGAGGTTTAATATCCCAAATTAACCCGTTATTGAGTTGAAGGGGGAAAATTCTATTCCTAGAGGTCGTATCATATCTCATATAAAAGCATGTAAAATGATCTCAAAGGGTTGTGTCTATCATATAGTAAGAGTCCATGATTTGGATTCCGAAATTCATTATATTGAGTCGGTCCACGTAGTGAGTGAATTTCCTAATGTTTTTCCTAATGACCTTTTCGGTATTCCTCCCGAATGGGAAATTGATTGTGGTATCGAATTAGTATCGGACACAAATCCCATTTCTATCCCTCCATATCGTGGCTCTGACCGAATTGAAAGAGTTGAAGACTCAACTCAAGAATATGCTTGACAATGGCTTTATAAGGCCTAGTATATCTCCATGGGGTGCTCCGGTGTTATTTTTCAAAAAGAAGGATGGGTCATTGAGAATGTGTATTTACTACCGTCCACTCAACAAGGTCACCATTAAGAATAAGTACCCTCTTCGTCGGATTGATGACTTATTTGACCAACTCCAAGAAGCGAGTTACTTTTCAAGATAGATTTTAGGTCAGGGTATCATCAACTTAGATTGAGAGGATAAGATATACCGAAGATGGACTTTCGGACTAGGTATAGGCATTATGAGTTCTTGGTCATGTCTTTTGGCCTGACTAATGCTCCGACGGCAATTATGGACCTAATGAATTGAGTATTTCAAAATTATCTATATTCGTTTGTCATTGTCTTCATTGACGATATCTTGACATATTCGAAGAATGAAGAATGTCATATGTGTCATTTGAGGGTAGTTATGCAAACCCTTAAAGAACATCAATTGTATCCCAAATATAGTAAGTGTGAGTTTTGGTTGAGATCGATTACTTTTATTGGGCATATCATTTCTAGTGAAGGAGTTGATGTAGACCCAAGGAAAATGGAAGCAGTGAAAAAATGGCCTAGACCTTTGACTCCGACGAAAATTAGGAGTTTCTTGGGTTTAGCAGGCTACTATCGGAGGTTCGTGGATGGTTTTGCGTCCATTGGGTCTCCTTTGACTACTTTCACCCAAAAGAGTAGAAAGTTTGAGTGGTCGGAGGCATGTGAGAAGAGTTTCTAACTTTTTAAAGATAATCTTACTTCCGCTCTGGTGTTGACCTCACTAGAGGGTACAAAGGGTTTTGTGGTGTGCTGTGACGCATCCCGAGTGGGTTTGGGGTGTGTGCTTATGCAAAATTGAAAGGTGAGAGCTTGTGCCTTAATTCAACTAAAGATGCATGAGAAGAATTACCCCACTCATGAAGTTGAATTAGCAACCGTAGTGTTTGCTTTGAAATTTGGAGGCATTATCTGTATGGGGTTCATGTGGATGTTTTTACCGATCATAAGAGTCTCAAGTATGTGGTAACCCAAGAGGAGTTAAATCTCCGACAAAAAAGGTCCCTTGAGTTGTTGAAAGAGTATGATATAAGTGTCCTTTATCACCCTTGCAAGGCTAATGTAGTTGCGGATGTCCTAAATCGGATGACTATGGGTAGTGTATCCTATCTTGATGAAGCCAAAAAGGACCTATCAAGGGAAATGCATAGGTTGGCTAGGTTAGGCATGAGGTTGGGTAGTGCTCCGGATGGGGGTGCTGTAGTTCATCACAACTCAGAGTCATTGTTAGTGGTTGAGGTGAAGTCCAAACAACACCTTGACGTAGCCTTGATGGAGTTGAAAGAATCAGTTGTTGGCAAGATCAATGAATCATTCTCCCTGGGGGGATGGTGTGATAAAATACCAAGGGAGATTGTGTGCTCCCGATGTAGATGGGTTGACGGTTCGGATCTTAGAATAAGAGCATGGGTCCCGCTTCTCAATTTATCAAGCATCGGCAAAAATGTACCATGACCGAAGGGAAATATATTGGTGGGAAGGTCTAAAAAGTGACATAGCGGAATTTGTCACTAATTGTCCGAATTGCCAGCAAGTAAAGGACGAACACCTAAAGTCTTGTGGACTACTACAAGATATCCAAATTCCAACTTGGAAGTGGGAAGACATAAATATTGACTTTGTAGTAGGTTTAACTCGGACCTAGAAATCCTATGATTCCATATGGGTGGTTGTGGATTGATTGACTTAATCCGCTCGCATTATCCCCGTTAAGTCTACATATTTGGCGGAGGATTATGCAAGAATATTCTTAGATGAGATTGTGTGTCGCCATGGCATTCCATTATCCATCTATCGGATCAGGGTGCACAATTCACATATAGATTTTGGAGGTCGTTCCAAAAAGGGTTAGGTACTACGGTGAAGTTGAGCACCGCTTTTCATCCCTAAACGGATGGTCAAGCGGAGTGTACGATACAAACCCTTGAAGATATGCTTAGATCTTACATTATTGATTTTAAAGGTAGTTGGGATAGGCATTTACCTTTAGTGGAGTTTGCCTACAACAACTGTTTTCATTCATCCAGTTCCATGGCTCCCTGTGAAGCCTTGTATGGTAGGAGGTATAAGTCTCTTATTGGATGGTTTGAAGTGGGTGATCCATCACTTCTTGGTCCTGAGTTGATTTATAAGACTTTGGAAAAGGTTCATATCATAAGGAACCGGTTGCAAACAGCCTATTTTCAGCAAAAGTCTTATGCCGATAATTGGAGAACGGATTTGGAGTATGAAGAAGGTGATAAGGTGTATTTAAAAATTTCACCAATGAAAGGGGTCGTTAGGTTTGGCAAGAAAGGGAAATTGAGTCCTTGTTATGTGGGTCCCTATGAAATCTTGCAAAGGGTTGGTACGGTTGCCTATGAATTGAAACTTCTTAGTGAATTATCTTCGGTTCATCCAGTTTTCCATGTTTTGATGTTGAAAAAGTGTATCGGTGATCCCGAGTCCATTATTCCTATTGAGGGTCTTGGTGTGAAGGATAACCTCTCTTATGAGGAAGTCCCGGTTCAAATTCTTGATAGGCAAGTAAAGAAGTTGAGGAATAAAGAGGTGTGTTCCGTAAAAGTGTAATTGAAAAATCAATTAGTTGAGGGTGCTACATGGGAGGCCGAGGCCGATATGAAATCCTGTTATCCACATCCTTTTGAGAATTAAGGTTAGCGATTCTTTTTAATTTTATAAATATGACAAAGATTTTTTTTTCTTGAATTTTGGGTGAAGTGTTGCAAAAAAAAAGGCATTTTTGAAACCCTCACAGTAAGTCTTATAATGAAGTCACTGTAGTATTGCGATTAAAAACATGAAATTTTTCTTTTTTCTTGCTTCAGTTATGTTGTGCATTTTGATAGGGTAGTCTTCATGAAATGATATGTAACATGTTGTTATGTGGAACTTTGTGCTAGTTACTCATGTGTTGTATGTTGATCTCATAAGTTTTGTGAGAATGAATGTCTCATGATGAAGTGTTTTGAGCCTTAGGTGTGGTAATATGAGTTCTGATATTTGTCTTGTGGAAGTTACATGATTTATGTTAAATTGATATTGTTGATTTGTTGGGCTACTAGTCTTGGGTTTATTCCTTTCTTTAAAAGAGTTTTAGTGTCATTCGGGGATGAATTTTCCTAAGGGGGGGGAGATAACACGGATGGCATAAAGTATAAACACTGTTTCTAAGTCCATTTTTAATGAATATAGGTAATTCAGAAGGTTTAAGAACCAAAATATTCAAAGATGTCCGGGAAGTTGGTTCAACGTGATGTTAGTGTGTCATAGCCTTTTTACTAATTTTTAGAAGTCCGAAATGTATGAAAATGGGTGGAAAGGTAGGAAATGGGTGTTTGAGTTGTTTCATGATTGGAACGTCTGTGTACGACTCCCCAAGGGCGCTTGAGAAGAACCCCTACAGTTTGATGCAACACTCCCTGGCAGTGTGACTCGACGGAGTATACGACGGTCCATAAGTAGCACGACAGGGCGTAGAAGCCACCGTCGTCACACACTTTGAAATATTTGTGAAGGCCCTTGTTTTCCTAGGTAAAGTTACACGCGACGGAAAGGGACGACGGGGCATCATGGTCTCTATGGGGCGTTCAGGCCACCATCATCCCATACTTAGAAATGTTGGAGGAAGTCTCGCCTGCAAAGTCTCTGATAGAGAAGACAATAGTGCAGGACGGAGGAGGACTATCCGTCGACCTACCGATGGACTGTCAATAGGGTCTCATCGGTGAGGGTCCAATTTCACTAATGGATTTTAATGATTTCATATAAATTAATAAAATGGTTTAGGTGTTAGTTAGTGACAAAATGGAAACTAATTAAGTTAATTAATCCCCTCTATAAATACCTTTAAACCTCATTAACATAAAGCCAACTCTGAAAATAAACTCTCTTCCTTCTCTCTTATTCTCTCTCTACAAGAACTCATCATTGAAGGCTAGCAAGAACCAGGATTTTTGGGCTGGAAAAGGGTAGATTCTTCATTAAAGTGTTGAGAAACATTAGGTTATGGGTTCTATTAAACTTTGAGATCCTTTCCTCAAAGGGTTCCTTCAACATGGATTTTAAAAAGTGGAGTTTTCTTATGGGTTTCATTCAATTACGAAATTGAAGTTATGGATGGTGCATTCTTACAGTTATATTGAGTAGATTTACATGTAATTCAACTTGTTTATGATAATTGTTGATGGTTTGGTCAAATTGAAGAACGTGATCCTCTATCCCTAACCCTAGGTAGTGATCTTGACTTATGTTGTACGTTGATCATTCAATTGAGTTGGTTGTTTATTAGATTACTATCCTATGGTGGTATTATGGTTAAATTTAATTAATTATAGGACTATCTTGCTAGTTCTTGAGATGTGATATAGGTTATGGATTATAATGTGAAATTTTCCCATTTATCTTGTCTCAAGTTGTGATCTAAAGATGAATTGTGTTATAGAGATGCAATTTGCCTTATTATTCTATTGATTATCACTGTGCTATGATGTTACTCCCAAAGTTGGGTTGATTTATGGGTTGATGGCAATACCTTGATAATATTAAATTGGAGTATGCCTTAATTTATCAATGTGCCTTAAAATGTTATGAAATGCTAATGTTTTAACCTCACTTATATGAATTGTGATGAAAGGACTTAAACTCATATTGTTGATACTATATGCTGATTAGTTCATTTGTGAATATGACTTGGTTTATAATGATAATATTATACTAATGTAATCCTGAATGCCATGATATGTAAAGTTGAACATTAGTAATGTTTTCTTCTTGAGGATACTTGATCGAGTAAGGTTATGGGGCTTTGCTTGGTCATTGCACTTGTTGACTTAATAAGAACTTGTGAATACTTGTATTGCTTATTATGATATGTTTAACTCCTAGTCATTCTTGTGATATTATTACTTGATGTTGGGGTTGTAGTAACTCATAATTCTAAGTGTGTTGGGATAAGTGTTACTTGTTGGGATAGTAAGCATGTTTTTGACTTTGAATTAAGCCCAAAAAGGGGTAAAATAGCATGTTTTCATAAAATTCCCTTTTTAGTATGTTTTACTTGTGTATGTTCATAAGATCTCATACTTAGTACATGTGGAGTACTAACCCCATTTTCTTCACTTGTGCCAAACATTTTAGGTTTCGGTCATTGAAGAGTTTGGAAGGCGATATCTTTGAAGTCTTGGATTCCTCATTTCATCCAAGTAGGGTAGGTCCTCAAATTTTGATGGCAATGACATCTTCTAGCTTTGGTTTTTGTTATGAGCTTATTGACTCTATCATTCCTTTCCTTTTTATTTGAATATTGTACTTTCAGATGACCTATACATGGTCTTGTTAAATTGTTGTAAGGGCTATGCCCATATGGTGACATTCGTTTAGATGGTATGAGACAAGACAATTGTTGAGACTATTTATATATATATATATATGTGTGTGTGTGTGTGTGTGTGTGTGTGTGTGTGTGTGTGTGTGTGTATGTGTGTGTGTGTGTGTGTGAAATAAATGTAGAAGGCTATGTAACCTTCTTATTTGAAGGGTCTATGTATATTCGATATGAATACATATTATGTGTATATATAGGTCTATGTAAACCTCCAAGTAGAGAAAGTAAAAGTTTTAAATTTTTCCGCATTTTTCAACCTATCAATGTAATGACATGAAACTAAAAGGTTAGTCTTAGTCCTTGAAAAGGTTGACAATGCCGGTTACATCTAGGGGGTAAACCCCGATGTGACAGACAAGTCTTCCCATATATAAGTTTGTATGAAGAGATACCTATGGGAGTCTTATATGTAGTGCGGTAGGCCTAAAAAGTGTCACATCCGGGTAGCACTCCCTAGAAGTAACCGGTGTCGTCCTCCTCGAAGAGGACTAAGACTAACTTCTTAGAATACGTTATTGCATTTCATAGATTAAATTAACGGAAAATTTAAAACTTTTTAACTACTTCTACATTGAGGTTTACATAGACCTATCGCTTACACATAATATATATTTAGCTAGTATACATAGACTCCTCATATAACAAGATTACATAGTCTTCTACTTTTATTTCACATAAATAATATAGCAATATCGATTCATAATAAGTCTAGAATACGTCTAATATTGAACCATCTAAAAACGAGTACAAAATTTTGTATAGCCCATACTTCATTACAACAAAGAGCCTTATATAAGCTATACAACAAACCTCTTCAAATGAAAAGGAAAGAAACTAGTAGTCGTATAACTAGAACAACATCAATAGCTTTATAATGGCATCGTCCTCGCAAAGTGAGGACCTACCGAACACTTGCGAAATATCAAAGTAGTCTTCAAAGGTCTTCTATAAGATCAACAGCCAGAACCTACATTTTGTAGTAAACATAAAAGATGGGATAGTACACACTTGTAATAAGTATGATTATCTGCACGTAGAACAATTGAAATCATGCTAAAGAGGAAATTTGTTCAAAACCATGCAAATGTACTTTGAAAAGCCTTATGCACAACCATGAAGCCACATAGGCCAACAATTACATAACCCATAAGTCAAACCCATATACAACACAATACTAACATCATCAAGTATAGTAAAGTCAACATATGTAAGTGTTCATAACATCATAATATAATCAAGACCCTTACCCATAACCCATAGTTTAGCCTACGAGTGCAATGACCAAGTAAAGTCGCATAATCCTACCCAATCAAGTAAACCAAACAAAGGAAAATAAGCAATGCCTAACATCACATAACATAGCGTCAAGAGTAATCCTCCTCATACATTTGCAATATAGACCAACAATATGTTCATAAGTGAAACTAATATCCATTAGAATCAATAACATGAAAAGTCAACATATACATAATAGTCACTTTATAAGATAATAAGAACATAAGAACAACCTCCTATGGCTTCCCTCAATTAAAACTAGTGCAAGGCATAGGAAGAGTCCCATACCCTTACCTAGGCAAAGTCAAACCTCTTTAGTCACCCTAGTTAGTGTTGACTTCATTACTTTATTTTACTTTCAAGAACACTTCCTTAACCGACATAGACCACAAAACCAAAGTGTGGAATCCAGTGTTGTAAACCTTACACTGATGGAAGGTGGTCTACCGTTCAAAGTTGTACCAAACATGAACATAACATCTACATGGATCCATTAGCTAGTATTCCTATGGTGGCAACATAGTTTATGGATCTTTGGGGTTTTCATGGAAATATCACTCTATTTTCTTTTTGGACTATGAGGCTATCCACCCCGTGATGACAATGATTAATGGTAAATTACCTCTTTTGGAAGGCGTCACCCCTCATCTACAAGTTCACTCCGTGCTAAGATAGAGTCCCTTTTGAAATGTCTTTAAGACTTTATTAATCATCATATCTAGTTTAAGTCATAGGGTCTACCCCTTATATATTCATTATCATAGCTCAATAGGAATTTCATGAGCATTTTCTTTCATTTCAATTCACACATGTAAGGTTAGCACATTTACGTAATAACATTATGATAAGGTACATAGGTAAGTCATACCCATCCTTATATCATTACATCTTATCCAGCAACTCACAAGCCATAAATCAAAGCATTTCAATTCAACATAATACATACCCTAATCAATCTCATCACTTCAACGTAACTTCATCACAAAAGCCAAGTAATCATAATTGAAGTAAAGGGTTGAGATCACAAGACTTACCCCAATCTCCTTCATAAGTCATCATCCAAGGTTTTACGATCAACCATCCAATTAAACGAAATAATATGTGTAATATCATCACACAATAGTAATCAACACAATAATGAAGTCATATGCATCATCCCTATCACAATTAACCTCAGTTCATAACGTAGGGTTAAGGGGAATAGGGTTAATCATTAATTCTTCAATAAATTGATCCAATAACAATAATAAATTATCCTAGGAAGTCCATGAATGAATTATAATAGATAAAACAAGTATAACAATCAATACATTCATCGATTCCGATCAATTTATAAGCAAAATCCAAGATTTGGGGAATTAGGGGAAAGGACATGATCTACTTGAAATTCCCTTAATTAACATAAATTAGCCAACAATATACACTTAATTAGTCATAATTAATAACAATTAATCGTAATCAACAATTAATTTGATGTTTGGAAGAAAACCTATTAGAATAGAAAAACCTTCAGAATCGGGTGTTTTAGAAATCAACTTTGATAGAACTTCTTGGGGAAAGGAATCCCAAGAGTAAAGAACCCATAACTTAATAAAGATTAATCCACAAATTTTAAGTGAAATCTTAGTGAAATTTGTCTTCTTCTTCAAGCTTTCTTGCTTCTTCAATGGAGGATTTTAGGAGAGAGAAAGTAGATATAGATGAGAGCTTTTGGGTTTTGTTTTACGAATTTGGTTTAGGTGAATGAAAAAAGACTTAAAAATCACCCTTAGGCTATATATAATAACCCCTAAAATTACCCAAAATACCCCTAACTTAATTGGGTTATTTTGTGATGTCAAAATGTTTATAATACAATTTCAACGAATTAGGGAAGTGGCTGCGCGTCGCGGAGCTAATTAAATATTTTATTTTTGAAAACCGGTTTGAGGCAGTGAGCCTCGTAGAGTGCATGTGTAACACGGAAACTATTTTCCTACCATGTGTTGTCTGGGCGCCGTGCAGCAGCCATCACAATCTTGGCTGCACGCGGGCTTCTTTGGCAGCCTGCTTGCCCATGTTACGGTTCTCCTCAAGGACCCTTCGGGTTTTCCATGCGGAGTTGTTACTGGACATTTAGACCCTAAATACTATATATTAACTATTTAATGTATTCTTACCATTTTTAGACTTCATTTGACCCTCCTAATCCTTCACCAAAGTAGGGATGCCAACTAGTTCAATTTCGCTAGTTTCCGGACGTCATGGACGTTTCTTAACGCCTTGAATCTTAAACTTCCTAAATGGTTTATAAATATAATTTTAGGATTATAAACAGTGATTTAAAGTTTAATTCATCATGTTAGTCTCTATCTTAGATCATTGAATTTTTGAGTGATACATTATCCCACCATTAGGAACATTCGTCTCCGAATGACACTAAAATATATTATAGGGAAAGGATAGACTCAAGACTAGAAGTATAAGAAACAACCTGCATATAATCATCATGAGTCACAGATCATAGGAGTAATTAACAACTCCATTCAACACATAATCATGGCATTAAACATAGCAATTCAAATCTCAAGTCATTTCACATAAGAGCTCAACTTTCATAATACATATTGAGGAAATACCTTATCAACACCAACCATAAACTCAAAATGACACCAAAATTTTTACCATGCTATTATTATCAATACAACATCAAAGGAATGAAAATCTTAAGAAGGCAAAAGCATCTATTTCACATAAATGCAATTTAACACAAAAAGCTTCTTTCACGAAAACTCATTTTTACACAACCTTTATCAAAATATGCACATTTTTGGAAAAACATGTCCTATTCAATTTATTCATTATTTTTGTTATTAATAGGAACAACTAACCTTCGTTATCAAAGATATGAGGATTACGGGACATAATGTCGGCCTCGGCTTTTCATGTTGCTCCCTCAAGTAGGTGATTCTTCCATAACACCTTTTGCGGAAGCCATCTCCTTGTTCCTCAACCTCTTATCTTGTAGATCAAGGATTTCAACCGGAACTTCTCACAAGAGAGGTTATATTCCACACCTAGACCCTCAACAGAAAGTATTGAATCGGGATCACCAGTGCACTTTGTAACCATGGATACATGGAAAGCCAAATGAATCGAAGATAGCTCACTACGTTATTTCAACTTATATGCAACCTTTCCCATCCTTTGTAAAATTTCATAGGGACCACATAACAAGGACTCAACTTCCCTTTCTTTCCAAATGTTACCACTCTCTTCATGGCTGAATGTTTTAGATACACCTTATCCCCTTCTTAAAATTCTAAGTCCCTTCTCCTATGGTCGGCATAAGACTTTTGCCGGCTATTGGCTGTTTTAAACTAGTTCCTTATCATACGAACATTCTCCATTCGAGACCCAAAAGTAAAGACTCTCCCCCTTCAAACCATCCAATTGGAGATCTACATCCCCTACCATACAAGGCTTTGAAAGGAGCAAATATAGATGAATGGTATATATTATTATACGATAACTAAACTAAAGGCAAATCCCTATCCCAATTTCTATTGAAATCATTTATGCAAGCTATAAGCATATCCTTAAGGGTTTGAATAGTGCACTCCTCTTGACCATCCATATGTGGATGAAAAGCAGTGCTTAGCTTCATCTTGGTACTGAACCCTTTTGGAAACGACCTCCAAAACCTAGATGTGAATGGTGAACCCCTCTCTTATATGATGAATAACGGAATACAATGGCGACACACGATCTCATCTATGAAGATACTTGCATAATCTTCCGCCGAGTATCTGGACTTGATGGGAATAAAATAAGCAGATTTTGTTTACCTACCCGAACCACCCATATAGAATCATGTTGTTTTTCTGTCGGAGGCAACCCTACCACAAAGTCCATATTTATGTATTCCCACATCGAAGTTGGAACTTGGATTTCTTGAAGTAAACCACTTAGATTTTGGTGCTCGTCTTTCACTTGTTGGCAATTCGAACGTTTTGCGAAAAATTCCGCTATGTCCACTTTCAAGCCTTCCAACAAAAACACTTCCCTAAGGTCATGATACATCTTTGTAGAACTTGGATGTATGGAATAACGCGAAACATGAGCTTTTTCAAGAATCTTGTTTCTCAAGTCATTAACATTGGGAAATCGTAACCTTCCTTGATACTTCAAGACACCATCCCCCCCCCCAATGAGAATGATTCATTAAGCTTACCAAGAACAAATTCCTTCAACTCCATCGATGTTGATCAAAGTGTTCTTTAGACTTCACCTAACCACTAAAGATGATTCGGAGTTATGATGGACCATAAAACCACAATTAGGAGCATCTTCCAATCTAATATCCAATCTAGCCAACCTATGAACATCTTTCACTAGGAATTTCTTGGCTTATTCTACATGAGAAACACTACCCATGGTCATACGACTTAGAGCATCCGCAACCACATTAGCCTTAACGGGGTGGTAGAGAACACTCATGTTGTAATCTTTCAACAATTCCAACCACTTTTTTTGTCGAAGATTTAACTCTTTTTGAGTAAACACATAATGAAGACTCATGTTGTCATTATACACATGAACATGAACAACATACAATTAATGCCTCCATATTTTCAAAGCAAATACCATGGGCGCTAACTCAAGATCATGAGTTGGGTAGTTCTTCTCTTGCACCTTATGTTTTCTTGAAGCATAAACTACTAGGTTTCCATGTTGCATAAGGACACACCCTAAGCCCACTCGGGATGCATCACACTATACCACGAATCCCTTGGTACCCTCTGATAAAGTTAACACAGGAGAGGAGGTAAGACTATTTTTCAAGATTTAGAATATTCTTTCACATGCCTCCGACCACTCAAATTTCACTCTCTTTTGGGTCAAGGTAGTCAAGGAAGATTTACTAGATGCAAAACCATCCACAAACCATCTATAGTATCCCCCTAGACCCAAGAAGCTTCTATTTTCGGTTGGAGTCAATGGTCTAGGCAAATTCTTGACCGTCACGATTTTCATTAGATCAACCTCAACTCCCTTACAAGAGATGATATGACCAAGAAATGCCACCGACCTAAAAAACTCGCATTCGCTATACTTGACAAATAATTTGTTTTCCTTAAGCACTTGCAACACCACATGTGTTCACCTTTTTTTTAGAATATACAAAGATATCGTCAATAAAGACAATGACAAATGAATCTAGGTAACCTCGAAACATAATATTCATGAGATCCATAAATGCCATAGGGGCATCACTGAGACCAAAAGACATTACTAAGAACTTGTAGTGGCCATATCTAGAACGAAATATCGTTTTTGGTATATGTTCACCTCTCACACTAAGTTGGTGATATCCCGATCTCAAGTCAATCTTAGAAGAGTAGCTTGCCCCTTGGAGTTGATCAAACAAGTTGTCAATTCGAGGGAGAGGATACTTCTTCTTAATCGTGACTTTATTGAGTTGGAGATAATCAATGCACATTCTAAGGGACCTATCTTTCTTCTTCTTAAACAATACCGGAGCACCCCATGGAGAAATACTAAGTCTAATGAAGCCTTTATCTAGTAAGTCTTTGAGTTGAGACTTCAACTCTTTCAATTAGGCCGGAGCCATTCGATAAGGAGGAATTGAAATGGGGTTGGTATCCGGTATAAGTCAATACAAAAATCAATTTCCCGTTCGGGTGGGGTCTCGGGAAGATCATTAGGAAAAACCTCCGAAAATACCCTTACTATGGGGACCGACTCAATGGGAAGAACTCCGGAGTCTAAATCATAGAATCCATAATATGGTATAAACACCCATTAGAGATAATTTTACAAGACCATAGACAAGAAATGATACGACCTCTAGGAATAGAATTTCCCCCCTTCAACTCTAGACGGGTTCATTTCAAAAATTAAACTTGCAATTCTTTTTCTACAATATCGACGGAAGAAAAATAATCATGCAACCAATCCATTCCCAAAATGAAATCAAAATCAACCATATCAAGTTTTATTAATTAAACATGAGTAAATCCATTGGTCAACATTATAGGACAATTTCTATATACCCTCTTTGCAACAACTTAATCACCTACCCTGGTATTTACCGTAAATGGTTCCTTTAGGACATTGGGCATCATGTCAAACTTACTAGATATCAAGGGATCAAGAAAAGATAATATACCACCCATGTAAAGTAAATAATAAACATCAACAGAGAAGACTTGTAACATACCGGTCACCACATCGGGAGAACTCTCTTGTCCACCCCTAAAGCGAAGAGCATAAAATCAATTCTTCTTTAGAGGATCCACATTAGATACACTAGCTTGATCTTGCTCGTTACCTTTGCCTTACCCCTTCACATTATGGAAATACCTAACCTTTTGTTCACTCTTGCCGCGCTGAAAGAAATTGTTCGTCCCAACAAGGCAATCACCATTATGCTCTTTGCCACACTTTCCACAAGTTGGCTTCTTGTTTGGTGAACTAGTACCCCTGCCATTTAAAGGATTTTGATTAAACAACCTATCATAACGATTCTTAGGGAACTTTGAAGGAACATGATTAGAGAACCTTTCTTTGAACCTAGGCTTGTCTTGGATATCAAGCCTACCCTTTGAAGAACAACCATCATATGACCTTGCCCTATTGGAATCTCTATTGTTCTTCTTAACCCTTGCCTTCTACACTTGTTGAGAGTGAACCATACAACGATAAATATTCGTATTATGATGTAACACATCCGAACGACATTCTTTTTTCAACTCAGAGGATACTCACGTCACAAAGCGTCTCATCCCAACCCTCGGTTCGAAAACCAAGAAAGGGGCATATTTTGACGACTTAGTAAATTTCAACAAGCACATTCATACCTCCTTGACGAAGGTTGATGAATTATTCCACCTTCGCATCCCTCTTTTCTCTTGGATAAAACCTATCAAGAAAATCCTTCTTGAAAATTTCCCATGTCACCGGACCACCCTAAAAGGCTTATTGTCTCTCCCTTGGATGTACAAAGTTTGGGCCACGTCCTTGAGGTTGTAGGTGGCTAACTGGGCCTTCTAACTAGTAGTCAACCCCATACCATATAGGATTTTCTATACTTCATAAATGAACTCTTGGGGGTTTTCCTCCACTTTTGACCCATAGAAAGTAGGGGATTCATCCTTGTGAATTCCCTCAAAAGGGAAGTCGTGGTGCTAACATGTTGGTTTCCTCGGCGTACCACATACCAGTTAGCTTTGGTCGTCATGGATTAAGCTTTAGTAGTGATAGCTTGTGCTTGAGTAGTAATGGCATGGGCCATTTGGAGAAAGGATGCCCTTATGTCCCCATCCAACAAGGCCGGAGGATCGACTGGAACTTGATCATCATTAGCAACTTCTTCAATAGGACAATCATGATTGCCACGTGGAGGAAGTCCAGCATTAGCAATATCTTCATCCAGTCTTCGTGCGGCTACCTTTCGAGTATTCATAACTATAACCACAATAAGAGGCTTTATTGAAAGCACATAAAAAGTAGACTCTAGTGGCACGACATTGAATTTTCAAGAAAATGCAAATCTTATAAACATCATATAGCTTCTCACTCACAAGTGTGGCACGCATAACAATTATGAATAAAAACCTACATAGATGTGGTTTATTGAGACATCAATCCTAAGAATATTTAACCTCATGCTCTGATACCAAGTTTGTCACATCCATGGAGTACCACCTTGAAGTAATCAGTGCCGTCGTCCTAGAAGATAATTAAGAATAACCTCTTAGCATACATCATTGCATATCATAGGTTAAGTTAACAGAAAATTTAAAACATTTTAACTACTTCTACATTGAGGCTTACTTAGACCTCTCGCTTACACATAATATATTTAGTGAGTATACATAGACTCGTCAGATAAGAAGATTACATGGTCTTCTACTTTTATTTCACATATATAATATATCAATATAGATTCATAAAGACTCTAGAATACATATCATATAAAAACATCTAAAAATGGGTACAACATAGGGTGTAGCCCATACTTCATTAAGACAAAGATCCTTATATAGGCTATACAACAAACATCTTCAAATGAAAAGGAAAGAAACTAATAGACTTATAATTACAAAAACATCAATAACTTAATAATGACATCATCCTCGTAATGTAAGTAGTTATCGAACACTTGGGAAACATCCAAGTATTCTTCAAAGGCCTTCAATAAAATCAATGGTCGGAACCTATATTTTGTAGTAAACTTAAAAGATGGGTTCGTACGCAATTATACTAAGTATGAGTAAATGCACATAAAACAATTGAAATCATGCTAATGAGGACATTTTTTCAAAACTATGCTAATGTACTTTGAAAAGCCTTATGCATAATCATGAACCCACATACGCCAACAATTACAAAACCCATAAGTCAAACACATATACAACACAAGACCAACATCATTAAGTATAGTCAAGTCAACATATATGAAAGTTCATAACATCATCATATAATCAAGAACCTTACCCATGACCTATCAGTTAGCCTACAAGTGCAATGACCAAGTAAAGCCCCAAAACTCTACTAAATCTAGTAAACCAAACAACGGACCATAAGCAATTCCTAACTTCACATAACATAGCATCAAGAGTAATCCTCCTCATACTTTAGAAATATAGACCAACAACATGTTCATAAGTGAAACTAACATCATATAGAATCAATAACATGTAAAGTCACCATATGCATAATAGTAACTTTATACGATAATAAGAACATAAGAACAACCTCTTAAGGCTTCCCTCAAGGCAAACTACTGCATGACATATGTACATTCCCATAAACCTACCTAGCCTAAGTCAAACCTCTTAAGTCACCCTAGTTAATGTTTATTTGATTACTTCATTTTACTTTCGGGAACACTTGCCTTAACCGACATAGACCACAACATCTAAGTGTGGAATCTGGTATGTAAAACCTTACACCGATTGAAGGTGGTCTACCAGACAAAGTAGTACCAAACATGAACATAACATCTAGGTGGATCCACTAGTAATATTCCTATGGTGAAAAAATAGTTTATGGTGCTTACAAGCAGTCATGGAAATATCACTCTATGCCTTTCTTTGGACTTTTAGGCTATCCACTCCGTGAGGACTATGGTGAACCCTACCTTTCCTCTTTAGGAAGGCGTCACCCCTCATCTACAAGTTCACTCGGTGCTAAGCTAGAGTCCGTTTTGAAATGTCTATAAGCCTTAATTAATCATCATATATTAGTTTAT
Organism: Solanum pennellii; assembly: GCF_001406875.1. Taxonomy (NCBI): domain Eukaryota; kingdom Viridiplantae; phylum Streptophyta; class Magnoliopsida; order Solanales; family Solanaceae; genus Solanum; species Solanum pennellii. Next base: position 35,173,486 of record NC_028646.1, read on the forward strand.
GTCATAGGGTCTACCCCTTATATATTCATGATCAAAATTCAATAGCAATTGCATGAGTATTGTCCTTCCATTACAATTCACACATGTGAGGTTAGCACATTGACATAATAACATTATGATAAGGCACATAGATAAGTCATCACCATCCTTATATCATTAAATTTTGGCCAACAACTCACAAGTCATAAATCAAGACATTTCAATTTAACATCATGCCAACCCTAATCAATCTCATCATAAGGTGTAATTCAACATAACTTCATCAGTAAAGACAAGTAATTATAGTTGAAGTAAAGGATTGAGATCACAAGACTTACCCCAATCTCATTCATAAGAAATCATAAAATCTTTTACCATAAATCATCCATTTCAACCATATAATGGGTGTAATATCATCACACAATAATAATTAACACAATAATGAAGTCAATTGCATAATCCCTATCGCAATTAACTTCAGTTCATAACCTAGGGTTATGGACAATAGGTTTCATTATTAATTCTTCACAAAGTAGATCCAATCCCAACAATACATTACCCTAGTAAATCAATGAATAAATTAGAGTAGATAAAACAAGTCTAACAATCAATATATTAATCAATTTATAAGCAAGATACAAGATTTGGAGAATTTGGGGAAAGGACATGATCTACATGAAATTCGGTCAATCAACATAAATTAACCAACAATATACACGTAATTAGTCATAGGCAATCACATTTATTCATAATGAACAATCAATTTGAAGTTTGGAAGAAAACCCATTAGAATAGAAAAACCCTTGAAATTGGGTGTTTTAGAAATCATCTTTAAAAGAACCTCTTGAGGAACAGAACCCCAAGAGTGAATAATCCATACTTTAATGAATATTAATCCACAAAATTGAAGTGAAATTATAGAGAAGTTGTTCTTCTTCTTAAAGCTTTCTTTCTTCTAAAATGGAGGATTTTGGAAGAGAGAATGTAGAGAGAGATGAGAGCTTTTGTGTTTTGTTTTGGGAATTTCGTTTAGGTGAGACAAAAATGACTCTCAAGTTATATAAGAACCCCCTAAATTACCCAAAAGACCTCTTACTTAATGGGGTCTTTTTGTGAAGTCAAAATGCTTAAAATACGATTTCAATGAATTTAGGAAATGGCAGCGTGTCGCAGGGATTATTCCAAATTTTACTTTTTGAAATACGGTTTGAATTAGTGAGACTCATTGAGTGCACGACTCGCGAGGCAACTCTTTTCCTACCATGTGTTCGCTAAACGCGGGCCTCTTTGGCACCCTGCTTGCCCATGTTAGGGTCCTGCTCAAGGACCCTTCAGTTGGTCCTTTGGGAGTCGTTCCCGGACATTCAGACTCTCTATACTGTATTTTAACTATATAATGTATTTGTACTAGTTTTAGACATCATTTGACCCTCCCAATCCTTGTCAAAACGTAGGGACTTCAACTATTCAATTTTACTAGTTTCTAAATGTCATAGACGTTTCTTTGCGCCTAAACTCTAAAACTTCCTAAATGGTTTATAAACATTATTTTAGGCTTAGAAACAATTTTTTTAATTTTAATTGATCATGTGAGGCTCTAGCTTGGTTTATGGACTTTTGGAGTGTTACAAAGAGCATCATCAAGCCTCCTTGACCAACCGTTCTATTAGCATTCACAGTTTTTTGCCAGAATTTGCTTGACCTAACGATTGGAAACCTCAACTTGCTTGCTAGTCTGTGAATTGTAAGGAGTAGCAACATTATGGAGGACCCCATATTTCTCCAATAGCCGTTTGAACAATTTATTAAAGAAGTGAGAGCCACCATCACTAATAATGGTCCTAGGTGTACCAAATATGGAGAAGATATTGTTTTTTCAAGAATATGGTGACACTCTTTCCATCATTATTAGGAAGTACAATTGCTTCCACCCATTCTGAAACATACTCAACCGCCACAAGAATATACTATATCCCATGAGAACTCACAAATGGGCCCATAAAGTGAATGCCCCAAACATCTAATATCTCGATCACTACAATAGGATTTAAGGGAACTTCTTGCCTCTTTTAAATTCCTCCATATCATTGGCATCGATCACATGTATTGGCAAAATCGTGCGCATCTTGGTGAATGCTTTGCAAATAATACCCAAACTGAAGGATCTTATGCACAGTTCGGATACCACTATGTTGCCCACCCACAGGCGAGGAATGACACGCCTCCAAAATGCTAAACATCTCAACCTAATGTATACAAAAACTACTTATCCCATCGGCACAACTCTGATATATGTAAGACTCGTCCCAAAATATATTTTTCACATTATGCATGAACTTTTTCCTCTAGTGGAAGGTAAAGTCTGACGATACTATATCACTTGCCTGATAGTTCTCAAAGTCTACAAAACATGGGACCAAATCCTGAGGCGCGACCAATTCATATTCAGCCTTTTTCCTATTCACACATAACTTGATCCTCCAATCTATACAAGTGGTCGACAACTTGGTTCTCAGTCGCCTTTCTATCTTTTACCTCAAAATCAAACTCTTGCAGCAACAGTACCTATCTGATCAACCTTGGCTTCACATCCTTCTTCGCTATCAAGTACCTCAAATTTTAATAGTCGGTATGCACTATGATTCTCGAGCCAAGCAAATATGGGCGAAATTTCTCAATGGCAAGCACCACCGCAAGAACTTTCTTTTCAGTTACAATGTATTTCTTTTGAGATTCATTAAGGGATTTACTATCATACAAGATGGGGTGAATGAATTCATGCCTTCTTAGTCCCAATACCACACCAAGTTCTACCCCATTTTCATCACACATAACCTCAAATGGTTCACTCCAGTCTTGTCAAATAATACTGTGCGTAGACACAAACTTCTCTTTTAACTCTCCAAATGCTTTCAAAAAGGCTTCATCGAAATAGAACTTACATTTCTTTTTTAGCAATTTGCACAAATGGTGTGCTATTTTCAAAAAATCCTCTATGTACCTCTAATAGAAGACAGAATGCCCAATAAAACTCCTAACACCTTTGATAGATATGGCTGGAGGGAGTATCTCTAATACCTCCACTTTGGCTTGATCAACGTCTATCCCCTTCTCTTAAATAGGATGGCCCAACATACCTTCTTTCACCATAAAGTGACATTTTCCTCAATTTAGTACCAAATAATAATCCTCACACCTCTTTAGCACCTCCATAAAATTACTCAATCATAGATCAAAGGAGTCTCCCACTACAAAAAAATCATCCATGAATACCTCAATAGTGTCCTCCACCATATCAGAGAATATTAATATCATACAACGCTGGATGGTCAACAATTTGTTACATAATCCAACGACATCCTTTTGAATTCAAAAGTCCCATATGGACAAGTGAGTATTGTATTTTCCTGATCTTCCGGTGTAATAGAGATCTTGTTGTAGCCCGAATAGCCATCAAGAAAGCAATACCAACCCTTTCCTTCAAGTCTGTCTAAAATCTTATCCACAAAGGGCATCGGGAAGTGGTCTTTCTCACTCCAAGCATTCAAATTTCGGTAGTCAATGCAAACTCTCCATCCGTTCACTAGTCGCATCAGAACAAGCTCTTTACATTCATTAGGTACCACAGTCATCCCACTATTTTTAGGAACACACTAAACAAGACATACCCAATTGTAGTCCGCAATAGGATAAATAACTCCAGTATCCAACCACTTAATGATATCATTTTTCACTACATCTGGCATCAGTGGATTTAACCTTCTTTGATGCTCAATACTTTGTTTGAGATCGGGCATTAGTTCTATTTTTGGGAACAAATATTAGGAGGCATCCCAACAAGATCTGCAATAGTCTAACTGATGGCACTCTTGAGCCTCTTCACTACCTCCATTAAGCATCTACATTTTGCCCATTCAATTCAGATGCAATTATTGCCAGAAAAGTGTCATCTCTACCCTAGAATACATATTGCAGATGAGGTAGTAGGACTTTATGCTGCAATCTTAGAGCCCAAACAATAGATGGTCTAGCAGGTGCAGACTCTCAATGCTTCATATCTAACTCTATTTTCTTCGTCTTTGGCAGATATTTATTTCGTTCAAGTGCAGCCACTAAGGAGTAGTACTCCTCAGTACCATCTCTGTCGAAATTCATGATGACTGCTGCTAGTGCCTTAACACCTAGTCGCTCTTTGATTCGAACCTCGAACACACTTTCAACCTTTTAGGATATAGCAGATACCATTTGGATCTCATCATTCTGCTTCATGGACCTAAAAATGATTAAAGTTGCTTCTTTATTGTTCAACCTAAACTTCATCTGCCCCTTTTTCATATCGACTAATGCAAACCAAGTGGCAAGGAATTGTAACACCCCATAGCTAAAATACACAAAAAAGTTAGTTTTGTAGAAAATCTGCAGGTGCAATAAACAAGATCATTGATGGACTGTGGCCTGAACCACGGTCCTTCCTGCACAACCATCGATGGGATCAAAAACTCCCAAAAATCTCAGCCCAGGAAAATTGGTTAGGTAATGGTCGACTGGCGGACTTTCGGTCCGTAGGTAAGATAAATGTCTGTAGTCCATGAATGTCTATCAAAACTCCATTCACCAACTCTCTGAAAAGAGATATGGATGACAAGCATGGTCTGAAGGTTTTACCATAGGTGGGAAATTAGCAGACAGTTTCGGGGATATGCAGTTGGGTCAACTTCAAATGGTCATAAGTCTTACAAAAAAATGAATTTTGTGTCCCATTACTTACCCAAATATAGATAATTTAATTAGAGCTTTCCATAGCCACTAACCTTGCTAAAATCAGACCTCCGACTAAAAAGTTATGTCCGTTTTAGTAAAGACCTGTCGAACAGGCCCAACCGACGGACCAAACGATGGGGCGTCGGTCAATCCACAAACCGTCAGTCCTGCCCGTCGATTGGTCTGACAGATGCATACCCAAGGGTATTTTGGTCTTTTCCCACTTCATTTAAACCTTAAGTTACGTCATTTTGACCATAAATCATTAGATTTTAGTCAATTTAATCCTAGAAACATAACCAAAACATATCAACGTCAAATCATTAAATCAAAACATAGAAAATTAGGAGCAAGAGAGGAGAAAAAACTCAAGAACCCTAATTCAAGAATGAAACAAGTTCTAGCAGATCTAACCCCGAAATCTTAGTATTTTTGTATGGATTTCATCACTAGGTATGTGGGTTTTCACTAGTGGGCAGGGTCCCTAGTTTTCAGTCAGATTCTTGATTCCTTATCATCATTAAACGTAGGGTTTCTAGAACCTTGATAGAACTTCATGAATTAATTAAATATGTGTTCCAAATCAGATTATTATGTTACTACTCAGATTATCACATTAATTTCAGAACCCTAGCTTTGTATTTCTTTAGTTATTGAAATTCACATACTAGGTCAGATATTTTAGACACATGAGATATACATGCCTCAGTTATAAATGCATAATTACCAGATTTAGTGTTGCGTTCTTAGTTTGCATATTGAATTTTGAGCTATCCAATACTTACAAAAAGTAAGACATAATCAGTTAACTTACAGAATTTATTGGAAGTAGCATAATACCGAGTTGGACTAGGGTTTACCGTAACCAATAGTCCCAGAACTACTAGCCAAGTAGGTTGTAAGGCCCCTCTGTGTGCAATCAGTTTATTAATCACGCCAGCATGCCTTTATACCTTTTGCAGGGCATATTGGATCCTCTCGATGGGGCGTATACATCGGACTCCACATTTAGCTCATGTGGTTTTAATATAGGTTATTAGTAGCTCCCATAGTTCAGTCATACTCTTTGCATTGACCATTTATTAGTATAATAAGTTTTATGTTTAAGCATGTTATAAATTGGTCATTCCATCCAGTTAGCACAGAATTCAGTTTATCATGTAAGATTATTATGCTTGCTTTTATGCTTGTTCAGTTAAGGTTTACTCTATCTTACATGCTCAGTACCTTTCAAGTACTGATGCATAAATGCGCTACATCTTCTCGTGATGTAGGTTCAGGTTCTTAACATCCAGATTACGCATAGATGATTTCCAATCTCTTGTTCAGCAGATATAGTGGTGAGTCCTCACTTTATGAGGACAACAGTCATAAGTGTAATTTCAGTCTTAGTCATTAAGTTTATTTTTTTGCTAGATTTAGTTGGGGGCTTGTCCATGTATTTCTAGCCTAGTTTATAGGCTTATTTCAGACATAGTTAGTTTCAATTTAGTGTTGAGTTAGTAACTTCATTGTATTAAACTCATCAGTTTTCATATATCTAAGTTATAGAATATGGGTATTCCACATCTTTTCATTATAAGTTATGATATAGATTCTATATCAATTTATTATCTTTAGTATGCTCATAAATTCCTGCAAGGTTAGCTTGGGATCACTTCTGGTCCTAGGTTTCGTGTCCGCGTCTCGGGGGTAGCTCGGGGCGTGACAAAACTTAGTATTAGGGCACTAGGTTTAAGTGTTCTAGGATGTCTGAAAAGCCGCACTAAGTAGAGTCCTTTTCATGGGTGTGAAGTGCACCATATCTAATTAGAGGGAGGCTACAAAGTGTTTGAAAAACTTCACTTTCTTGTTACTCTTATCGTGCGTAAGTTATGATCTAATTCAATTTTAACTCGATGTTGAAAGTTAAGATCATGCCTTCTCGTAGAGAATATGCATGGAATGCTAATGCACGCAATGCTATCGCAGTTCCTCTAGTACCAGATAAGAAAGTTCAAATGTAGAGTTTCAGAATGCTAGTTCAGCTTTTGGCTCAGAGTATGACAAACAAGAACAATCAGCAAGTTCTAGTTCCTACTAATAGAAATGATCGATTAATGGCAGCGAGAGTGTGTGATTTTATTAAGATGAATCTGCCTATGTTTTTAGGGTCGCAACTTGGCAGGGACCCACCTAAGATCATTGATGAGTTCAAGAAAATATTTGGTGTGATGTCGGTAACTGGTAGTGATAGATGAGATTTGCATACTACAAACTCAAGGATGTAACTCACATATGGTTCACTCAGTTGAAAGACAACAAACATGATTTTGTCTTTTGTAACTCAGTATGGCAACCAATTCAGGGTAAGTCCAGAAACTCCCTGAGAACCTTCCTCAGTCTATAATCCAGTCTGTGACCCAATTATAGCTAGACGGGTACAAAAAAATTACACTGTCACTGTATCTTAGAAAGTCACCTCAGCAGATCCAGTAGAGTTAGAAATGGTAGACTTTGACGTCATTCTAGGCATGGATTTGGTCACATTCATGTTATGCCTCAGTCAATCGTAGATTTAGCATTGTTCGTTATCAGTTTCAAGACGAACTAATCTTAGAATGGAAGGGTAGTAGCTTAGATCCTATGTCAATTTATTTCTTACCTTAAGGCCAGAAAGAAGATCTCTAAGGTTATATCTATCTTATAGTTAGGTTTAAGGATTCTATCCTTGAAACCCAAACTCTTGAGTCAGTTTCAGTAGTTTGTGAGTTTCAAAAAGTGTTTCCAAAAGATCTTCCCGGAGTCCCTCCCAAAAAGGAAGTCAACTTTGCAATTGATCTCCTTCAAGATACCCATCCCATTTCTATTCCTCCATAAAAAATGGCTCTAGAAGATCTTAAGGAATTGAAAGAGCAGTTGAAAGAACTTCTAGATAAGGGATTCATCAAACCTAGTATTTCACCATGGGGTACACCAGTGTTGTTCGTAAAGAAAAATGATGGTTCTGTGTGAATGTTGATTGACTATAGACAGTTGAACAAGGTCACAATAAAGAAGAAGTCTCCCATCCCCAAGATTGATGACTTGTTTGACCAACTTCAGGGTGCTAGCCATTTCTCAAAGATAGACCTTAGATCGGGTTATCATCAGCATAGAGTAAGAGATAGTCACATTCCGAGAATAGCCTTCAAAACTGGGTATGGTCATTAGGAATTTGTAGTTTTGTCGTTTGGACTAACTAACGCTTCTGCATCTTTCATAGATTTGATGAGCAGAGTGTTCAAACAATACTTGGACTTGTTCGTTATCGTGTTTATTGATTATTTCCTCATTTACACTAGGAGTGAGGAAGCACATGCACGTCTTTTGAGAGTTGTTCTGCAGATTTTCAAGGATCGCAAGTTATTCGCTAATTTTAGCAAATGTGAGTTCTAGTTTCAATACGTTGCTTTTCTTAGTCACATTGTATCTAGCAAAGGGATCCGAGTGGATTCACAGAAGATAGAAGTACTGAAATAGTGGCTTAGACCTACCTTTGCTACAGATATCAAAAGTTTCTTAATTCTTGCGGAATATTAAAGAAGGTTCGTGGAAGTATTTTCATCCATATCCTCACCATTGACTAAGTTGACTCATAAGATGGTCAAGTTCCATTGGTCAGATGATTGTGAGAAAAGCTTCGCAGAATTGAAAATTAGATTGACTACATCTCCTTTCTTTATTATACCAGAGGGTTCAGATTGTTATGTGATCTATTGAGATGCATCCATAGTTTCCTTGGTTGTGTGTTGATGCAACAAGATAAGGTTATAGTGTATGCCTCTAGACAGGTTAAGGTGCATGAGAAGAACTATCCAACTCATGACCTATAGCTTGCAGCAGTGGTGTATGCACTCAAGATATGGAGACACTACTTGTATGGTGTTCATGTAGATGTGTTCACAGATCATAAGAGTCTTTAGTATGTGTTCACCATGAAAGAGTCAAATTTTTGCAAGAATAGATGGCTTGAGTTCCTAATGGATTATGATATGAATGTGCACTATAATCCTATTAAGGTGAATGTAGTAGCCGATGCTCTTAGTAGATTATCTATGGGTAGTGTAACCCATGTTGAGGAAGAAAGGAAGGAGCTAGGGAAGGATGTTCACAGGCTTTCTCTCTTAGGAGTTCGCCTTATGAGTATATAAGACAGTGGTGTAACAGTTCATAATGGGGCAGAATCTTCTTTCGTGGTGGAGGTTAAGGAGAAGGAAGACAGTGATCCAATCTTGCTAGAACTAAAGGGTGCAGTCCACAATTAGAGAGTTGAGGCTTCCTCCCAAGGGGGATATGGTGTACATCGCTACCATTGTAGATTCTGTGTTCCTGATGTGGGCGAGTTGAGACAGCATATTCTTGCAGAATCCCATAACTCTAGATATTCTATTCATCCAGGTGCCACTAAGATGTACCGCGATCTGCGGGAAATCTATTGGTGGAATAGCATGAAGAAGGATATAAAAGATTTTGTGAGTAAGTGCCCCAATTGCCAAAACTTCAATGTAGAACGTTAGAAACCAGGAGGTATAACTCAATAGATCGACATTCCTACTTGGAATTAGTAAGTGATCAATATGGATTTCATCACAGGGTTACCGCGTACCCGCATACAACATGACTACATTTGGGTGATAGTTGATAGGATGACTATGTCTACTCACTTTATGGCGGTCAAGACTACATATTCGGTAAAGGACTATGCCAATCTTTACATTAATGAGATTGTGAGGTGACATGGAGTTCCTTTGTCTATCATCTCAAATAGAGGTCCGCAGTTTACCTCTCATTTCTGAAAGTCATTTTAGATGGGTCTTGCTACTCAAGTTAACCTTAGCACATCATTTCATCCACAGATGGATGGAAAGACAGAGCATACCATTCAGACCCTAGAGGATATGTTGAGGGCTTGTGTAATCGATTTCAAAGGTGGTTGGGATAATCACCTTCCTCTTATTGAGTTTGCCTACAAAAATAGCTACCATTCCAGCATTTAGATGGCCCCTTATGAGGCTTTATATGGGTGTAGATGTAGATCTTCTATTGGTTGGTATGAAGTAGTTGAAGTAGCTTTGATAGGGCCAGACTCAGTTCTTTATGCTATGGAGAAAGTGCAACTCATTAGATATAGACTTAAGACAACCCAAAGTCGTCAGAAACCTTATGGAGATGTAAGGAGAAGGGAACTAAAGTTCCAAGTTGATGATTGGGTTTTTCTAAGAATATCACCTATGAAAGGGGTGATGAGATTTGGAAAGAAACAGAAGCTCAGTCCTAGATATGTAGGCCCTTCCAAGATATTGAAAAGGGTTGGCAAGGTGGCATATAAGTTAGAGTTGCCAGCTGAATTAGCAGTAGTGCATCTGGTTTTCCACATCTCACTCTTCAAGAAGTGTGTGGGTGATGCAACCTCTATATTGCCATTAGAGAGTGTGACAATGAAAGATAATCTTTCGTATGAGGTTGTACCAATTGAGATTCTTTACCATAAGAATAGAAGGTTCAGGAACAAAGGAGTCCCTTCAGTCAAGGTTTTTTGGAGGAGTTAATCCATAGAGGGAGGTACTTTAGAAGCAGAAGCGGACATGAAAGCCATGTATCCTCACCTGTTTCATTCCGATTCTACTCCACCTTGAGGTACTAGTTCCTCTTATGTTTTCCAGTAATTCATGCGTAAATTCAATCTTAGAATCATGTTCCCTCAATTTGTACTTGCATTTTCAGGGTATTTGCAAGTACTCGGAGCTCAATTCAGTCAGAAACTCATTTCTCATTGTTTAGTAGTGGGGTTTGAATCTCTCTCCCTCTATTTTAGTAATATTAGTCTTCATTCAAGGACGAATGTTCCCAAGGAGGAGATAATGTAACACCCCGTAGCTAAAATAGACAAAACGATCAGTTTTTTAGAAAATCTGTAGGTGCAACAGACGAGAACATCGATGGACCCGTAGCCTTACCCACGCTCTATTATGCACAACCGTTGATGGGATCAGAAACTCCCACAAATCTCAGCCTACGAAAATTGGTTAGGTGTTAGTCTATGGACGGACTTACGGTCCGTAGTCCATGGCCGTCAATAAAGAATCCCTTCACCCACTCTCTAACAAGAGCTATGGATTACCAGTATGGTCCGTAGGTCTGACTGTAGGTGGGAAATTAACAGACAGATAAGGGGAAAGGCAGTTGGGTAAATTTCAAATGGTCATAAGTCTTAGCACAAAAAGAATTAGGTGTTCCATGAATACCCACAAATAGATAATTGATTTAGATATCCATATCAACTAACCTTGCTAAAATAAAACCTCTTAGTAAAAAGCTATGCCCATTTTATTAAAGGCCTATCGAACAGGCCCAACCAATGGGGCGTCGGTTAATTGACGGACCGTCAGTCCTGGCTGTCGATTGGTTCGACAGCAACTTACTCAGGGGTCTTTTTGTCTTTTGCCACTTCTTTTAAACCTTAAGATACGTCGTTTTGACCCTAAATCATTAGATTTTAGTCAGTTTAATCCTAGAAACATAACTAAAACATAGCTAAGTCAAATCATTAAATAAAACTCAGAAAATTAGAAGCAATATGGGAGAAAAAGCTAGAGAACCCTAGTTCAAGAACGTAAAAAATTCCAGCAGCTCCAGCCCCGAAACCTTAGTACTTTTTCGTGGATTTCATCACAAAGTATGTGGGATTTCACTAGTGGGTTTCTTTCACCCATTGGTTCCCTAGTTTTTCAGTCAGATTCTTGATTTTTTATCATGATTAAACGTAGGGTTTCTAGAACATCGATTGAACTTTATGAATTTATTAAATATATGTTCCAAATTAGATTATCATGTAATTACTTAGATTATCACATGAATTTCAGAAATATAGCTTTGTATTTTTTTAGTTCTTGAATTACACATGCTAGGTCTGATATTTCAAACACTTCAGATATACATGCCTTAGTTATAAATGCAGAATTACAAGATGAATTGTTGCATTCTCAGTTTTCATGTTGAGTTTGGAGCTATCCAGTATTTTTAGAAACTCAAACATAATCAATTAATTAAAAGAATTCATTGAGAGTTGCATAATACCGAGCTGGACTAGGGTTAAGTGTAGCCAATAATCCAAGAACTACTAGCCAAGTAGGTTGTAAGTCCCCTCTGTGGGCAATCCATTTAGTGATCACACCAGCATGCCTTTATACCTTTGGCATGGTATATTGGGTCATCTTGATGGGGCATATACAACGGACTCCACATGTAGCTCATGTGGTATTATTATCGGTTATTAGTAGCTCCCACAATTCATTCAGACTCTCTACATTGACCATTTATCAGTATATTTAATATTTTGTTTCAGCATGTTATTAATTGGTCAGTGCATCCAGTTAGCTCAAAATTCAAATTATCATGTAAGATTATTATACTTGTTTTTATGTTTGTCCAATTATGTTATATTGTAGCTTTACTCTATCCTACATGCTCAGTACCTTTCAAGTACTGACGAATGCGTGCACTACATCTTCTCGTGATGTAGGTTCAGGTTCACTGCATTCAGAACACGCATAGATCGATTTTCGATCTCTAGTTCAGGAGATTCAGTGGTGAGTCCTCATTCTCCTAGGACAACAGTCATGAGTGTCATTCAGTCTTTAATCATTTAGTTTAATATTTTTTAAATTTATCTGGGGGCTTGTCCCAGTATTTCTTGCCTAGTTTAGAGGCTTAAATCAGGCATAGTTAGTTTCAGCTTAGTGTTGAGTTAGTAACTTCATTGTATTAAACTCATTAGTTTTCATATATCTCAATTATAGAATATGAGTATTCCCCATATTTTCATTATAAGTTATGATTTAGCTTCCGCATCAGTTTATTATCTTTTGTATGCTCATGATCATGCCAGCAGGGTTAGCTTTGGATAACTCATGGTCTTACGTTCCGTATCCGCGTCTAAAGGGTAGCTAGGGGCATGACATGAATGGTCTTTCTAGAAGAATAGGGACCTCAAAGTCAAACTTACATTAAAGAATCACAAAATTAGCCAGAAATATGAATGAATCCATTTTCACAAGCACATCATGGAGTATAGAATAAAGTTGAATAATATACATAACTGAACAGAGAATATTACTAAGCAAGGATATAAGATAAGCATGATACTATACTGTAGATACTGTACATGAACTAACTTAATGCAATGACCAAGTTTATAACATGTTGAAATTAAATACCTAATTGTAACCGAAAAATGCACTAATATATGATCGTGGGATCTACTAGTATCCAACATAAAACTACTTGAGAAAAATGTGGAGTCAAATGTATATTACCCATCGAGAGATCTCAATATACCCTGCCAGAGGTATAGAAGCATGATTGGTGTGATCACAAAAGTGATGGCCATAAAGGGGACTTAAAGCATATTAGGACACGTAGTTCTCATACTTGAGTTTTACTGACACTAGTACAACTTGGTATAAAGCCTATTCCTAACTAAATATAAAAAATTTATAACATAACTAAAGTAAAATTGATAGCTCAATAATCTGAAAATGCAACATTTATATATGATAATAAAACATTCAGAACTGAGGCATGTATATCTGTTCTAACATGTGCAATTGATCATTAAAATAATTTCATAACTAGGGTTCTAAGTTTACACAGGATACTAACCAAAAACCATACTACTACATGTTATTCTTATTAGAACAAAAAATAACTATTTCATAATAATCTTTTGAAATCTAGACACCCGAGGTCTAGATAATTTGGAGGGAATCAAGAATCTGACTTAATTCTAGGGACAAAATGGGTAACAGGAACCCAGTAGTGAATTCCCACATACTAGCTAATGTAATTCACAAAGAAATGATTTTATTTTAGGGTTGGAACTTTTGAAAACCTTATTAAGTATTCTTGATGGGCTGCTCGATTTTCTCTCTTTTTTGCTCTAAGTTGCTCTTGAGTTTTGGTGAATAATTTATTATGGTATGTTCTAATTATACTAGGATAAAACTAACAAAAACGACGTAGTTTAGGGGTATAACAACTTCGTTTACGATCCAACATATCAGGAAAAGACCACACAACCCCTGACTTTAAAGTCTAATGGGGCTTAATACAACCCCTCTAACGAACCGCCAAAGAGACCACGGACCGTCAAGTGAGTCGCTGTCCTTGGTCCAATAGTTGCAGGTTTTTAGAATGGTTCAATCACTAGCCTTACCACGCCCAATGTGAAGGGCCACAAATCGTGAAGGTCAATGTGAATCTTTACTTGGGTTGGTCGTCTGCTCGCTCAGTTCTACGGAACCTCCCATAGTCTTTTATCAAGACCACCGCCCATGAAGGGATCTGTGGTATGATGTCACAACTTGGGGGTATTTAGACTCTCTACGACGGGAACTAGAACGGCCTGTGAGGTGGTCCACAACCCGTGAAAGGACCCGTGGTCAACCTCTGCTGGAAGGTATTGAGTCCACGGGAAAGGCAACGGACGAGTCTGTGAATCCTTCCGTGGTTAAATAGTTCATGGGATTTTTCTGCTGCATTTTTCTAGGTCTAATATCGAGGGGTTATGTGTAGTATGACTTTTTATATACTATCATTTTATAGTATTTTTAATACATTGCACTTATGATTTTTGTGTATCCAGGGATATTTTTCATTGGATTTCATATTTATATTGTTGTATTTGTAGGAAATAGGCTAGGATGAGGTCAAGAGAGAGACAACTAAAAATCTGCAAAACTGGACACCCATGGAAGTGACCTACGTAATATAGGTCCTGTTACATTCCATATATGGGTTGGTGTGGGATGTCACTCAAGGAAATCTGACCATGTGTGGAACTATGGAAGAGAGTGATGAACCATATGTCGACCCACGAGTTATCCTGCACAAAATTCAATTGATTCAGAAATATTAAGTTCCAATACTTGTCGAAAAAGTTCTAGGTGTGGAGCCACAGAAAGGGACCCATAGACGTAGGCCAACCTACGGTCTGTACTACAGGTGTGCGTTGTTTGTGTGTCTTAAAGTTTAAGGTTCTAACTTCTGAAAAAACATCTAAGTCATGGGCTATGGACCGTAGGTTGATCGATGTTCCATAGGCCAGAATCATTGATTAAAGTCGCATCTATCCGTTTATTTCCTTATTATGTTTAATTAAGACAAGTTTTACTATATATAAGGTATTTGAACCTCATTTTTTAAGGTCAGACATTATTGTTTTGCTTTTAGTTTTTGGTATTCTCTTGTGGAATCAACTTTGCAACTTTAGCAATTTGATTTTTTAGGTTTGTTTTTATTATGTTAAATTTTCAATTCAATTAAGATTTTCGATTTCTTCTACTCTAATACGTAAGTTCATGATTTCTTCTTTTAAAAGTATGAATTTCGTTCTTTCAAGCATGAGTAACTAAATCCACAAATAGGGTTGTGGGAACCATGAGCGACTAACGACGGATGAATAATAACTACATAGTTTTACACTAGTGTTAATGCATGCATTGATAATTCTTCCGTTTATAAGTCTTTTTAATGGTAGCTAAGGTTTGAACTAACCTTGTTTCTACTTTTAAGACCAAAAAGGTAGTTAATAAGAAAAAAATTATCAACTAAGATTTACTATTGTATTATCTAATAATCTAGTGTCAATTGGTACGAGGGTGAAAAGTAAGTCATACTTTAATGTGAAGTCTAATATGAGGTAAAGGTAAGGGTTAACAAACTATACACACGTAGCCTGACCAAGGTGTGGGGTGAAATTCTGTATTTGGCAGATCAAGAACTTAAGGATACATAACATACCACTTTGCATGTGATACCCTAGGAAATGATTACTATTATTAGGATTACCGCATTATGAGCTTCTGGGGAACACATGAACCCTAGTTTTTCTCTCTCATTGATAACAACAAAGTTTTAATATTGTTCACTTGCTAATTAACAATCAATAATTGTTTGTCACACAAACCCCTCCCACCCCTCTTCCCCTCAATTACTTATTTGTCTTAGAAATAAATTGGTTAAACGGATATATTAGTGAGTAAAGTTTAAGTCAAAACCATAAATCTAGTGGGATCGACCTAAACCTAAAAGTTGGGTTCTTTATTTGACAATGATTGTTTCTACTTCTTTAGGGAGGTGTAATTTGAGCATATCAAATTTTGGTGCCGCTGCCATCACAATAATTAGGACCCTGTGACTTCTGACACGTGGAAGCTGCAACCTGTTTGAATTGCACATTACACTCGTTTATTTCTCTTGGCTACCAAAAGTTTCGACGTGACAAAGATGGATTGGTGGATTTTTAATTCTGTCGCAATTTTGCATCTAACAAACTTTATACATAAATATATTTGTATATTTAATTTAATCCATTTAGTTGTATGTTTAATCTCTTTCTTTAACCTTTCATCTTAAATTGGTTTTAGCTCCAATTTTTTTAATCATTCCACCAATTTAATCAATAAATAAGATATACTATTTAGCACAATCCATAAAATTCATGCTCAAAAAGGGAAAATACAAATTACAAATATGAGGTACATTGATTAAAAATATGAATTTTTGCCTCACATCAACTTCATGAGTCATCAATGATCATATAACGATATCATTTTGATATAATTTTTATAAAGAGTTTTGAAATATAAGTTGTGTAAGAGTATTATGAAACTAAGTACTCTCAAAAGATATTAGTTTTCACATTGAAAAAAAAAAGAGAATAATTGATTTCTAAAAATAGTTTATGAGTTCAAATTATTTTAGAGAAGTTACCTCTTTAAAGAGGAATTTTTGATTAATTATCTAAACCCGAAGGAAGATTATGTTTTTATACTTTAAGCATGAGTATATATTATTCGGAGTACTATTGTGAACCGATATGGGGAAGAATTCAGAAAATTCTCATTACTCATAACCAATGTATACCAACATGGGTAAAGAATCATAATTTTAGATGAATTCTAAGTATCTTCGGGCAAATCTTAGTGGATCCACTTAGTGGAGATGTTCTATACCCCGAGAAGGTATAAGCACGTTGTGGAAGCGTCGACAAGACACAATATCATTGTTAGCTCATAGTGATGGTTGTCGGTTAGTAAATCTCCCAAATGGAGTAAAAAGTATATTTTGTGATATAACTTATTATGTTGGTTCAAAGATGAGTAAGTATTTTTGTTTTCTTTATATCTAGTTGAATGTATGTGTGTGTGTGTGTCTCTCTCTCTCTATATATATATATGTATGAATTGCAGTCCTTTCATTTAGTTATTTATTATTCGAGATTTATAGGCAAATATTTTAAAATATTTTTAATTTTCAAATATAGTAAAAATATTAATTTGTAGATCTAATGATATTTATTAATAACAGCGCGCAACTAATTTTATTAGTTTAAAAATATTTCTCTTCCCCTCTTTGACTTTTAGTTTTATAGTAAAAGAGGTGATCAAAGATCTATTTGCATGGAGTTAAATATTGTTAAAAAAAATATTTTTTACACTCCATAAACTATGTGAATTCTCTATATATATTATAATCAAATATTTTTTATAAAATCGCCAACAAAATAAAAATAAAAGGATTAAGCTCCACTCTTTCTCATTTTCTTTCTTTCGCATTCATTTCTTTTACCACGAGCACACCTAAGTCGTGATTAAATAACAGTGAGGATATGGATATTCCATTAATAACCATTAAAAAACTTTGATGCTTTGACTATAAAATTCGTGTGTTGTAATTGTTATTTGTTGAAACTTTTTTTTAAGTTAATGTGTTGATTTACAACAAAATTTGATGAAGCTTTAACTTTATAGCTTTTCAATAAAAATTTCATATTTGAACTCCAAAAAGAAAAAGGAAAAGGATGTTATTGACACGATTGTACAAATATGTTGTGTGTAATTTTTATGAATAATAAATTGTTGGAGTCTGGATATATGATATACACCCCAGTGGAGTAGCTAGAAACTTTATGAAGGGTTTCCAAGAATTATATAAGAAAAAAAATTGGTGAATGGGTTCACTGAAAATTTCAAAATCGAACTATGTTATATTAATATTTATTTATGCATAAATGTTCTAAAATTTAAAACTCAAATCTCATAATATGTATCTTTAATATTCATGTTTAATTTATTATGAAGCAAATAAACAAACCAAAGACAATTTAATTTGATTTCCCTTATTTTCTTTGATATGTTATTGTCTTGTGTTATAAAATACAATAAGTGTAAATATTATAACTTCCATATATAGCGACCTTAATTATACGAGAAGATTATTAGTTGATTTCCTTGATTTAATTTGATTAGTTTCCTTTCATAGAAATGTATGTATTTGTGTAAGATCATTTTTTGATGAATAGAAAGACTCAAGTTTTTCTACATATAATATGTCTTACATAGTATCAGAGAAAGTGTCTAAGATGGCTTTGGTTTTGTCGGAAGTCACTGTGAATTCGCCGGAAGCTACTATGGCTTCGGGGAAATAGTTGAATATCTTTCACCTTTGAATCTGGACAATATTTCTGTGTTAGATAAATTGATTTTCTAGGTGTTATGACTCAATTTGTGGCATTTGGGTTCTAATTAAAACTCTTAAATCGGAAGCTGATTGTCTGCCTTTCTCGAGTGAAGCTGCTTCTTCAAAATTCTTGAAATTGCAGAAGGGTTCTAAGAATATTTGTTGGAGATCTTTTTGTGAACTTAAATCTGAAGTTTGAGTCATTATGGAACTGTTTCCATAAGATTATTTTGTAAGAATTTGAAACCACAGTATCAAAGAAGACTACGTGCCCATCATTCTATTTTTTGGTACTTGTCCAGAAAATTTTTAGCTTCTCAGACATTGCTGTCTTTTCTAGTCAACATCCCCTTCGTTTCTTATTTGTAAGCTAGATTGGTCTTGGAGCTATCAGATCTGGTTAGTCATTTTATTTTGGTGATTGTGTTGTCTTTTATTTTTGGAATTATAGTCTGTTTGGGACTTGTTGGTGTCTCCACTTATTCATTTTAGTTGAATAAGCATATCATTAGGAATATGACTGACTATAATCAGGGAACTCAAAGGTATAATAATATGATTTTGATTGTTGATAAAGAGGTTGTTGAATTCTCTCGATATCATAAATTATTAAAGGAATCCACTTCAGTTAATACCTTTACTGTATTAGATAAAACATGTCTAATCACCTCTTCAAATAAATGGGTGATTGATTCATGTGCTTCAAACCACATGACCGATAATCCTACCATTTTTACTAGTGTTCAATCACACAAAGCTCCCTCTCTAGTTACTATAGCTGATAGATCAACTTGTAACAATGTTGGATATGGCACTATTAAACAAACCTGCACGGTTACCTTGTCATCAATATTAAGTCTACCAAAGTTGGTCTTTAATATGATTTCTGTTAGCAAAGTTATTTGTAAAGAACATGTATCTAACGATCTCTATATTTTGGATGAATCGGGGCCTCAGCTTGTTGCCTGCTCTAGTGTTGTGTCTCCATTTGAAGCACATTGTCTATTGGGTCATCCCTCTCTATCTTTGCTAAAGAAACTTTGTCCGCAATTCAAAAATATTTCTTCATTAAAATGCTAGTCATGTCGATTTACAAAACATCATCGCACCTCATTAGGTCCATGGTTTGATAAGCGGGCTGGGTCATCTTTTGAATTGATTCATTCAGATATTTGGGGACCCTGCCCTGTCATTTCCGAAACCGGGCATAAGTATTTTATTACTTTTGTGGATTATTTTTCTTGTATGACTTTCATTTATTTCATGAAGAGTCGCTCAGAAGTGTTTACTCACATTTGTGCCTTCTATGCTTAAGTCAAAACAAAATACGATGCTTCGTTTTGTATTCTAAAGAGTGACACTGATAAAGATCATATGTTAGAATCATTTCAATCATACGTAGACAACACGGTATTCTCCACAAGTCTTCATGTGTTGATACACCCTCTCAAAATGGAGTTGCTAGGAGGAAGAACATGCATCTACTATAGACAACTCAGAAACTTCTGTTCCAAATAAAGCTTCCTGAACAATTTTGGGCAGATGTAGTCTCTAGGACTTGTTTTATGATTATTCGTATGCCATCCATAGTTCTTGTTGGTTATGTGACATACAATGTTCTTTTCCCAAACAAGTAACTATTTGCAATAGAACCTATGGTGTTTTGGAAGCATTTGCTATGTTCGAGATGTTCGACCATCTATCACTAAGTTAGATCCGAAGGCATCGTATTGCATTTTTGGGTTATTCTTGTCTTCAGAAGGGGTATCGATGTTATAATGCTGAACGTGGAAAATATTTGGTATAAACTGATGTGGTATTTTCAAACACTACACCTTTCTTTTATGCACCTCCCATTTTTACAAGTCTGGGGGAGGAAGATGAGTTATTGGTCTATAAGATCATCTGTGTTTTGACAGAAGAATCAAATAATGTCCTTTCATCTTTTGGATCATCTATTGAGGATCAATTGATATTGTACAGTCAGCTTCTGCACCATCTACGGTAGAAAGACCTCTGTTTGTACAAGTTTACTTGAGGAGGCGAGAAGCCAATGATACATGTGCTACACCGGTCTCTTTTTCATCAGATCCTAATTCATCTGATATTCTAGAAGATCTTAATGTCTCTATTTCTATTCGAAAAGGTACACGTAGTTTCAAATCTTCATACTCCATTGATAATTTTGTTTCCTATGGTAATTTATCATCTATGTCTAGATCTTTGATTGCTTTTCTATACTCTCGTGTTGTTCCTACGATAGTTAAGGTAGTCTTGAGTCACACTGGGTGCTATAATGCAATAGTTGAGGAGATACATGCACTAGATAAGAATCATACTTGGGACTTGGTGGATTTATCAAAAGGAAAAAGGTAGTGGGATGCAAATGGGTCTTTTCGGTCAAAGTAAATCCAGATGGCTCTATGGATAGACTTAAGGCTTGATTAGTGGCTAAAGGATATGCTCATACTTATGGGGCGGATTATTCAGACACATTTTCTCATATGGATAAACTCACTTTTGCTTACTTATTTATTTCCTTAGTCGCATCTGAGAATTGGCCGCTGCACCAGCTAGATATCAACAATGCATTTCTTCATTGTGATCTCCAAGAAGAAGTGTATATGGAGCAATAACCTGAATTTGTTGCTCAGGGGGAGGGATTATGGGAAAGTTTTTAACCTAAACAAATCCTTGTACGGTTTGAAACAAAACCCTCATGCTTGATTAGGCAAATTCAGTGAAGTAGTTCTAGAATTTGGGCTGAAAAAAACCATGTGTGATCACTTAGTCTTTTATAAACAATCAACAATTGGCATTATTCTTCTTGTGGTATATGAAATTGTTATTACTGGAAGTGATTATTCGGGGATCTCTTCACTCAAGTCATTCTTGCATACTAAATTCCACACAAAATATTTGGGACAACTAAAATACTTTTTAGGAGTAGAAGTAACTAGAAGCAAGAAGGAAAGCTTTCTACCTAAGAGAAAGTCTATCATTGACCTACTTGATGAAACTGGAAAGTATGCAGCGAAACTGTTTTTCGGGATTAACAATATTAGAACCAGAAATCAAATAATATGTTAGTGGCTATAATAATAAATAAAGAGTAGGGATAGAAGCATCAATTTTGGGCCATTGAGCCCATTTTCTGCTGCTGAAATTTTTGGGGCCTTTAGGCCTATTTTCCTTCGAAATATTATGTGTATACACTTTATGTATACTCTAGTATATAGGCCGTACAAGACCCCATTTTTGACCTTCTACGCCTTTATTTTTGTTGAAAATTATATCCTTTATTTTGTGCTTGTGTTTTCACATTTTTTGCACATGTGTATCGTATATTAAGGTTGTATATTAAAATATACAGCCGGTATATCCATTTGTTTTGAGCTTTGGAGGCATGTAAACTTAATTCCAAGCAGTATACTTGTTGCTCTGAACCTGTACGTCAATTTCGAACAGGATGGCTGCTCGGGGGGGATTCAATACCCGTGGATTGGACAAATAGTTCTTGTTAGCATCAAACGCAGTCTGACACTCTTCAGTCCACTTTGTTGGGGCGTCTTTCTTCAACAACTTGAAAATAGGCTCACATACAAAGGTTGATTGAGCTATGAATCGACTTATGTAGTTTAACCTTCCTAAGAAACTCATCAGCTCTTTTCTCATCTTCAGCAGAGGTAACTCCTGAATTGTTTTAATCTTAGAAGGATCGAGCTCAATACCCTTTCTGCTGACTATAAATCCAACAAATTTTCGTCCGGAACTCCAAAAGCGCATGTGGGAGGGTTTAACTTCAAATTGTAATGACACAAACGATCAAAGAATTTCCTTAGATGTGTCAAGTGATCCGAACTCTCGCGAGACTTGATTATGACGTCATCCACATATACTTCAATCTCCTTATGAATCATATCATGAAATATGGTCGTCATAGCTCTCATGCAGGTAGCACCAGCATTCTTGAGGCCAAACTGCATCACTCTATAGTTATATACACCCCAAGGTGTAATGAAAGCGGTATTTTCTGCATCTTCCTCATCCATCTGAATCTGATGATAACCTACGAAACAATCCACAAATGATTTCATTTCATTCCTAGTGCAGTTATCAATAAAAATATGAATATTCGACAATGGAAAATTATCGTTTGGTCTAGCTTTGTTAAGATCTCTGTAGTCAACACAAATCCTGATTTTACCATCTTTTTTAGCGACCGGAACAACATTGGCCAACCAAGTTGGATATTGTGTCACTTCTACCAATCGAGACTTTATCTTCTTGGTGATCTCTTCCCTAATCTTTAAACTCATCTCAGGCTTTAATTTCTGAGTTTTTTTCTGCACCAAATCGAACCCCACAAATCAGCAGTTTATGAAATACGACATCGGTACTCAGCCCTTGCATTTCACCGACTTCCCAAACTAACACATCAATATATTTATTAAGCAAATGAGTAAGGCCTTATCTCTGAGCTTCATTTAAATGGATGCTGATCTTAACCTCTTTAACACATTCAGGATCCCCCAAATCTACTGTTTCCATTTACAATTTGGTTTATGTTGATTTTCGAACTGCTGAAATTCCTTGGTGACATACTATGGTTCCTCACTTTCTTCTTTGTAATCATCAACCTCGCCATTACCAACCTCATTTTGTTCATTCAGCTCGTAACATGACATGACATTGACAGGTCTAAAACTTACATTGTTGAAACCATAAACAGACAAAGTTAGGAATGTAAAGTATAACAAACGACTAAATATACCAATTTAAAGGCAAGAAGGATTTCATTCAAATTTAAAAACAATGCAAACTTTGGACATGGCATAGGGCTATGTTGCCTTCTTTGAACATCACAACGAAAATTCAAAAATTCGAACAGTTAAGAAAATGCAAAATGGTGGGTCTCGGGCCTCTTCCGGACTACCACCAATTTTAATGGGCATGAAACAATGCCTTTCTATCGAGGAGTTCGGGGGATCAAGATGGGTGTGGAAGTCTAGTTCTGCAACATCTCTCCTAGCTAAGCATCGCAGATACTAGCTAGCTCGACCTCTTCCTCAATAGCAGCATCGATCTCCTCGAAGAAATCACATATTTCTTCCCTAAGGTCTTCATGCTCGGCAAACTCCCGGACTGAGAAGGATTGATACAGATGTGGGATCGGTTTAGACAATGCTTGATCTTTTTTCTTCTTCATCTTCATTCATTATCTGTGGGGATGTACCCCAAACGATATCTGGCTCCATTGACGAGGACTGAAATAGGCTCAATATGTTCTTGGGAATCTCTTCCCAATCCGAAACCTGGTTCAAAACCATTGTGCAGCATCATAGTTGCTATCTTCTTTTACACCGCAGACATGGGAGTTTCTGGGTCCAAGTCTTCACCGATGGCCTTTACCAGCTCCATCGTGTAAAAATGTGTACCTCGCGATATCTCATTAATGATCGGCGCCTGTCTCCCAGAGTGACTCCATTCTCCATGAATAACCAGCTCTTCGTTCTTCCAAACGAGCTTCATCATCTGATGTAGAGTAGAAGGGACATCTCCAGCCATATGGATGAAAGGCCTTCACAGAAGAAGGTTATAGCTGGTATCGGTATCCAATACTTGAAACTGTGCGCTGAATTCTGCTGGGCCCATTTGGATAATGAGATTCACCGCTCCCAACATATCTCTCTGAACCCCATCAAAGGCTCTTACGTTGACTTGGTTTTGTTCCAGCTTCCCAAGGTCTAACCTTAGCTGCCTTAATATCGACAAAGCGTAGATATTCAGAACAGATCCATCATCTACTAAGACACGATTGACAACCTTTTTGCGGTATACCACAGTGATGTGCAATGCCTTGTTGTGTTACCTTCTTTCGAAAGGCAGCTCATCGTCACAAAATCTAATTCGGTGCCCTTGATATAGCGTGGTTTCACAGTATTTTTAATGCTTTTTCCTTAAGTTTAGAGTGTGTCCAAAAGCCTTTTTGTATTGATTTTTATGTAAGTTTCTCTTTATTTGCAGGAAATCTGTACAGAGATGAACGCGAAAGTTTTTGAACAAGAAATGCAGAAAATTTACCACCTACGGAGCTTATGATGGTCCGTCGAGCTTGCGACGATCCGTAGGTGGCCACGTATTAAAGCTGCTGAAGGAAGATGGGAAAGTCTGACCAAGTGTGGGATTTACGGAAGTTCATGATGGACTGTCATAGCAATGACGGTCCATCCTGCTGGCTCGTCGCAATGATCAGAGAGTAATCCCAGTACCCAATTTCTATGAAGTTTAAGTGTTATGGAACGGAGACCCATGATGGACCGTCATGCTTGGAATGGTCCGTCATACCTGCCGTTAAGGGTAATGAAGAGAGCAACAGAAAAATTTGTGAAGTATGGGACGACGGAGGCTATGTCCATCGACCCAGTCGCGTTTTGAAAGATTTTCAATAATTAGAGTCCTTCTTTTATTAGGTTTTTTTTATAAATAGTTAGAAAACCCTCATTTTTTGGGTCAGACTCTTTGTTGGTTAGACTCTTTGTTAGTAAACTCTTTGATATTAGACTTTTTGATTGTTACACTTTTTCTGGAATTGATTATTGTTGACTTTATTGATTAATCAAGTTAATTTTTGGATTTTATTTTTTCTCATCAAAGTAAGTGCATGAATTGTTATATTATATATATGAATGTTGTTATTATGACTATGGGTAGCTAAACTCCATAACTAGGGTGGTGGGAACTATGGGTGAACAATGAGGTAAAATATAAATAAAATAACAATTCCAGAATAGTGTCTTCAATGTATTGATAATTCTTTCTTTTAGAAGTCTTTTTAACGGATAGCCAACGTTAGAACTAGCCTTAATGCTACTTGCCGGACCAAGGAGGTAGATAATAGGAAAAGAATTATTAACATAAATTTAGTGTATATTATCTTATAGGCTAGTGTCGATTGGTACGAGGTAATAACTTAGTCAAATATCGAATACAATGCTTAATATAAGGTAAAGGTAAGGGTTAGTATAGCAACACACGTAGCCGGACCAAGGTGCGGAGTGAAATTTTCTAGATGCCGGACCAAGGATTTAGATATACATAACTTATCTCTTTGAATGCAAGATAATAGGAAAGAATTGTTATAGATAGAATTATCAAGTTAAGAACCTGTGGGGAACACATAAACCCTAGTTACTTTTATTAATTGATTAAAACTCCAAGATTTGAATCTGTTAGTTGTTGACTTTAATTTAGTCAGTTATTTTCACTCATTTAGAAATAAAAAAACCCCTTTTATTGTCTTTTGTTTTCTAATGAAATAATTGACTAAATAATAGTAATAATAGATTAAAGTTAAGTTTGAACTATTTTTGTTGTGTGAACGATCCCAACCTCATTAGTTAGGTTCTTTACATGATACAACCGCTTTACTTCTTATTTGAGAAGCAAGTTTGAGCGTATTAAATTTTGGCGGAGCTGCCGGGAAAAGTAGCTTTTACATTAACTTAATCTTATTACTAAAGTTTAGTCAATATTTTCTTAATTTTATTTTTTTTATTGTTTTTGATTCTTGCAGAACTATCTTCCTTATATGCCAAATACACGGAGATGAAGAGAACCCTTGTTTCCTTACGATCATGAATTAGAGCATACACTACCCAATATGAATCAAAACTTGGGTATTAACGATGATGATCAAAATCAAAACATCCCAGCTCTCGTTGATGTTCATGGTCACTTATTACCCGATGATACGGGTAAAAATCAACAAACGGGACAAAATCCTGCTCCACTCCCTAAAAAATACTACAGAGGTTATGATAATATTGCAGACTTTGATGGTCCACTTGTCTTGCCCCCTCTACAACAAGGCCACACCTTTGTGGTAACTAGTAGTCTGATGCAAAAGCTCACTGCTAGAGGTTTGTTTTCAGGGCTGCCTTCTCGGGACCCACATTCCCCTATTTCTAAGGTAAGGGCAGTGTGTAAAAGCTGTGTAGGGAGGCCTGATTTGGATTTGAATGTGATAGGGTTAAGAGTATTTCCTCTCTCACTGACGAGAAAGGTTGCTATTTGGTTCACTGATCTCTCTTATAACTCAATTTTCACTTGGAACAAATTAAGGGACGTTTTCTTAGAACGTTACTACCCGGTCTCCAAGAAATTAAACCACAAAGACAGAGTGAACAGCTTTGTGGCACTAACAAGAGAGTTAGTTAGTAGTTCGTGGGATAGATTCACTTAATTTTTGAGAAGTGTCCCCAATCACCGTATAGATGATGAGTCACTAAAGGAATACTTCTATCGGGGACAGGATGATAATAATAAAGCGGTATTGGATACTATAGCGAGTGGTTCTTATGGGGAGTGTCCTTATGCCGAGATTGACGAAAAGGTAGAGAAAATCTCCCGGAATAATAAAGCTTGGAGTACGAGGAAGTCAGATACTAGGAGAAATACCTTCGAAGTGCAATCCACTCATAAACCATCCACAGATGAGATTTGTGAAGAGATGGCTCAGATGAGAACTGAGCTTGGGTTGGTATTAAAACATGTAACCGGGGTGCAGAAAAGATAAATGCAGTTAACTACTTGTCTAAACCACCACCACTAAATGATGAATGTTATTATGAAGAGGATTCCTTTGCAGTAAATGAGAAGACGGGGGATTTCTGGCTGAGTGCCAAAGGCTCAAATTAGGAGAATTGGTGCCAAGATCAAGGAAACCAAGGTCGGATCTATAATAACTATAATCGTGAGGATCATTATGTCTGAGATTGAAATTACAATCGCGACAACAACTTCAACAGGTTTAACTATGGTAACAGAAATGATAGGAATGGTCCCTATGTTCTTGCTCAAAATCGTGAAGTTACTCCTAGGAATGGTGGAGGTAGTATGGCGCGAGTTGAGGATATGTTGCACAAAATAATGAGGAGTTTCAATGCTAGTGATTAGCACACTAAAGAGTTAAGGAGTGATTTAGCGGGTATCGGGTAGAAAGTTGATACACATGCTATATCGATTAAGCAGCTTGAATTACAAATGGCCCAATTATCTGCGACTGTGAACACACGGAAACCGGGGACTCATATTAGAAACACTTTTCAAAATCCAAAAAATGATGGACACTGTATGGAAATCACCACTCGCGGTGATAAGCAAACCATTGACCCACCTATGCCATCTAATGAGGAAAAGGTGACAAAAGATAATGATGAAGTGGTAAAGGTTAGTGTGAAGTAGAAGATAACAGTGGAAAAGATGCCGAAGTGCATACAAAGGTAACTCCCATGCCTAGACCCCCCCTTTCCTCAAAGATTAGTGAAAAGACCAAGGATGGTAAATATCGACGTTTTATAACAATGTTGAAGCAGTTTTCCATCAATGTCCCTTTGGTAGAAGCTCTAGAACAAATGCCCGGGTATGCCAAGTTTATGAAAGATCTGGTTACAACGAAAAGATTGATCACTTTTCAGGATGATGATAGAATGCAGCATTGTAGTTCTATTGCTACAAGATCTCTAGTACAAAAGAAAGAAGATCCGGTGCGTTCACTATTCCTTGTACAGTCAGGTCATTACATTTTGCGAAAGCATTATGTGATCTAGGGGAAGCATAAATCTCATACCCCTCTAGATTTACAAGAAGTTGGGTTTGGGTGATTCAAAGCCCACTGCGATACGGCTACTGGTGGCCGATCGAATAGTAAAAAAATTTATATGGATACTCCACTATGTGCTAGTAAAAGTGGAGTCGTTCATAGTTCTGCCAGATTTTGTTATTCTTGATTATGAAGTCGATTTTGAAGTGCCTATTATTCTTGGGGAGGCCTGTCCTTGCTACGGGTAGAGCCTTAGTTTATATGGAAAAGGGGTAGATGAAATTTCATTTGAACAATGAAGAAACGACCTTCAACATTTGTTGGTCCATGAGGCAGAGTGGTGAGCTCCAATCGGTCTCTGCTTTATCCTATAAAGAAAAGATCAAGAAGTACCATGACCTAAAAATTGAAAAACGAGAGTATATGGTTGGGGATTTGGTACTTTTATACAATTCTAGGTCGCGCTTGTTTCCAGGATAGCTCAAGTCCAAATGGACTGTCCCTTACTTGGTTGGTTACCCAACTATTCCTTCATGGAGCAGTTGAGTTGGAAACCAAGGAGGGTGTGCAGTTTAAGGTGATTGGACAACAAATAAAAATCTATTTTGGGCATGCTGAATCGCCGAATGAGTGATCTAGGCATACCAACTTGATGAAGTCTGAGTAATCAAGTGTCATCAATCGTGTCCGCGACGTTAAATTGGGCGATGGTTGGGAGGCAACACGATACTTATAGTTTTCTTTCTAGTAATGGTAGTATTTTCTACTAATGGGTTTTAAGTTTGCAGGTAGCATATCACCAGGAAATTCTGCAGAAAATCACTCTACAGCAGTCACTGACGGATATATCGACGGACCATCACGCATGCGACGTACCGTCACATGAATCATTGTGCTAGGTATGTCTTTCATTTACTTTCAAAATTAGGGCACACGCGACGGAACCCATGACAAACCATCGCATCTGCGACGAACCGTCGTCGGGACACGTTGCGTCATTAACCAACATACCCTACCGGATGTGGCTAGGAATTTTAAAAATTATCAACATTTTAAACCCCCCACCCCTTTATTTTAACCATTTCCTTCCCTCTTCGTTTCTTTTTCCTCCCTTTCAGACATCCAACTTTCTACCTCTCTTCTCTATTAACCGATCACTTCCCCAAATCCCTAAATTTCGGAAATCTCCTTTCTACTGGTCGGAGTCTGCTGTTGTGGTTATGATCTTGATAACTAAGTGCCTCATTTGCTTGTTTTTCTCCTCTTCTCAAGTATGTGTCTCTGATCTCTACCTATTTACATTGCATTTTTGTTGTTTAATTAGTATGAGCCTATTTATTTTTGGTGGGTCTTCATTCTTTTATCTAATTTTGTCTGACCAAGGTTGAGAATCCTCGAATTGCCTTGTTTAAACTCGAGAAATAGGTGCTTTAACATTGCTAGTTTACTAGGTATTTGGGTTGGAAACATGTAGGTTAACACTAATGAGACCCCGATGACGGCTCGTCGTACTCATGATGGACTGTCATAGGGTCTTTTCCAACACCCGACTATTCGTTTTCTTCAAGTGTCCACCATCGGACACATGCGATGGACCATCGTTCCAAAGGCGGTCCGTCCTACACAACCATCATGGTCGTCAGAGACCCTTTTCCTAAGGGTCTCATTTTTTTCCATGTGTCCTCTGACGGACCGTCATACCCTCGACGGTCCGTCCTGCACAACCGTCATGGTTGTTAGAGACCCTTGTCCTAAGGGTCTCAATTTTTTTCCAATTATCCTCTGACGGACATCTACGACGGACCATCATACTCTCGACGGTCCGTCCTGCACAACCATGCTGTTTGTCAGAGACCGTATTTCTAAGGGCCTCCCACTTTTTCTAAGTGTCCTCTGACAGACATCTAAGATGGACTGTCATTAACACGACGGTCAATCCAGCACAACCGTCATGGTTGTCAGATACCCTTGTCCTAAGGGTCTCAGTTTTTTTCCCAAGTGTCCTCTGACGGACGTCTACGACGGACCGTCATACCCTCGACGGTCCATCCTGCCCAACCGTCATGACGGTTAGAGACCCATCTCCTGAGGGTCTCCACACTTTTTCTAAGTTCCCACGACGGACATAGATGATGGACCGTCATTACCACGACGGTCCGTCCTACTGATCTGTCATAACTGTCCGATACTTTCCTTCAGCGGTGTCCACATAAAACATAGTTGAAGTAAGTCATGACGGACCCCATGACGGTCCGCCGTACTCACGACGAGCCGTCACCTGGTCCATCGTGTTTCCCTGTTACTACAGAGATGTAATTACAGCTTTGCTTATGTATTTTTTTTCTGTCTTTTTTGCTTGTCTTGTTTGGTATTTCTAGTACTAATATTGATTCTTTAAAAGTACTATCTCGAATTGCACCAAAACAAGATCGAGTTTACGCACGTGGGCGTTCATGTCTTTTGCTCCGTCTTCCCGACTGGTTATAGGATCTAATGATCAACATGATCCTGAGTACGTGCCACCAGGAACTGCCACTCCATTACGAGTTGAACGTGCAACTAGAGCTACGCCTAATAAGGTGGCGTCCGGCGTAGGCATTGCCTCCCTGTCTGATGAGGAGCGCACACTGACCGGCACACCTTCTGAGTCAGCTATACATGAAGAAGGAGCGTCTGGTTCCTTAGGAGTTTCGTGGTTGGAGGAAGCCTGCGGGTCCGCAGAAGTCCCTGCACCCGCCACAGCTGCACAATTTGCCTCGTCTGATGAGGATGACTGTCCTGATTCTAGTCCAGGCTCACCGACTGGTGCTCTCATCTTGGTTGCCGACCAGCCCAACCGATTGTGCGTCAATGGGCAATACCAAGTGTATTCAGATGCCAAGTTTCTAAATGATAAAGGCATCATGACACATACCCTTACACGTGAGAGGCGGGTCCTTACGGGATGTCTCCCCACCGTGCCAGAGATCCACAATCTCTTCACTAGACACCGGCTAGAGTGGACTGCTCGTTCTTTGGGCCACTATAGTGAGGATTTGGTCTGAGAGTTTTACGCCTCTTATGTGGCTACTCTTCGATCCCAAATAGATAGGCGGGTTGCCCCCGTTAAACATGCCCCACTTGAGCACGTCCGAGTACGCGACATACAGGTCGACATCTCCCTGCTTGCCATCCGCCGGTATCTGTACGGCGAGGATGTTGATGCCAACAGGACCCCTCTCATCGCAGAGTTCCACTACCGGTGGCAGATTGTAAAAGATGGCCAATTCTCGTGTGAGCCATCGCTGAGAGAGACCACCAAGAGGTGGATGGCCATGCACTTGTCTGTTGATGGAGAGGGTGCCGACTGCGTAACGGAGCTGAAGGGAGCCATCAAGAAGGCTAACTTGACCTTCACGGCTAAGTTCTTATGGTTGATTGTCCGCCACTGCCTTTCCCCCAAGGCTGCTGATAATATAGTCAAATGGGATCACGTAGTTCTGATGGCGGTGATGATAACCGGGTTTGAGGTGGACTTCGCTTGGCTTCTACATGCGGTCATGCACGAGAGGGCTTTCAAGGTCACAACTACTTACCCGTTTCCGTCCATGATATTTTCCTTATGCAGGTCCGCATGTGTGCCTATCTGGCACATTGATCAGCTTAACACTCCATTGGGAACTGTTGGTATCGGCCTTATCAGGGATGAGGCCAATCATTTGGCTCCACGCAGAGGGCCCCATCTAGAATTTCCTCTACTTGGTGAAAATCTGGCTGATACGGTAGCACATGCTCGAACAGCTACACAGGCTGCTTCTGAAACCACTGACACTACCCGGTCGAGTCTATCCCGGGTAGTAGCACTGCCCCAAGCTCCTCTCGCTCAGCCCCATTCCCCGATCTGGTTTTGCTTGCTAGGGTCCAGAAACTAGAAACTCAGATGGCCACACTTCTGCATCACATCCACCCTTGGATGCAGAGGTCTATTGCTGAGGCGCAGGAGCGCTTGGAGCGTAAAATGGTCCAGCACAAAGAGCGGAATATCGGTGAGGTTCATCAACAGTTAGATGCTTTTGAGTTGCTGGTGCTAGCCCGGCCATCCCCTCAGGTGGACGTGTCGACCCTTCAGGCTGCGGTTGAGAGTCTGCGAGCGGATAATGATATTATCCTAAAGGCTAGGGTGCCTGAGTCTGAGGCACCTTCTGCAGAGCCTGCTGAGGACACAGTGATGTCTGCCTTATTCGCCACTTCTAAGAATCCACCATCTTCCTCTCGAGGGCATGCCAAGAGGATCAAGGGTCGAGAGGAGGATGAGGCTAGAGCACGGAAGAATGAGCATTGTGGGATGGAGGCTGCGAGGAGAGCCTCACTTGCTGATGAGGAGGCGCATCGGATCAGGGCTGTAGAGTCAGATGCTGGGGCATCTAGCTCCAGAGATGTGGAGAGAGCGGGATTCACTACTGATAGTGTTGTTGCCGCTGAGGACACTACTGAGGGTGTCCATACTACACAGGTAGTGGGTTCCGAGGAACCGGACCCACAAGATTGATGATTGCCGGCGCTTTGCGCCCCAGGTTTTCTTCATCTACCACTCTTGTATTTCTGTTTTTTTATGCATTGGGAACAATCACATATCTTTTTGTTGGGGGTGGGTTAAATGTAAAGTGAGTGGTAGGGTGAAGTCTGAGTAGCCCAATTCACGATCCTTTTTTGGGGTTTCTTACCTGTGTTCTTTTTCCCCAAGAGGCTGATTATTTTTATTCTTTAATCGGCATGTCTATATCTTGTGTACATAGTATAACTCTGAAGCATAATGGCTAAAACAAAAATGATATCCTGATGAAATAAAACTGATGCATGGCTAGGCATAGTAATTGATAAATGTGTGGCTCTAAGCATGACATAGAGATACACCACTGCATGACCCTAAGTCAAAGACTCGAACTAGGTGTCTGATATTCCGGTATAGTAATGAAATGTCAAGTGAGTGTGAGGAAAATTTTAATAGTCCACTATTTGTACTGAGCTAGAACTTGTCTGGTTAGTCCTGCTAAAAGTAAGGTATAATAGCCAATTAGGAAAGGATCATAGGCCCTTGTTCAATATAGCCAATTTTTATCCTAAATAAAAAAATTGAAACTAATGCCTCTTTGATCCAAATGATATGAGCTTAACATAGACCTTTCTTTTTCACACCAATTGATCTTTTCTGGTAATAATGTGTTGGCCCTGGTCTCTCCTTAGACATGTGCACCCCATCTTATGCAAAAAGCATAAGTTGAGGGTGGCTAATGCAGTAAACAGCCTTTTTGTGGCCCTGACCCAATTTTGGGTATTGTGTACTTTGACTCATGGCAAACCCATGAGTTGAGGGTGGCTATGATAAGGAATGCGCTAGAAAGTGGGGTTGAATGAACAAAGAGAGAGAAAGAACAAAAGTAAAGTGACTCTAGCACCTATTGAAAAAAAAGTGAAACAAAAAAATATAGTAAATACAAGCAAGAAAAGAAGAGAGTCACTTACACAAATGAAGAAAGAAGGGAAAATAGCAAGGTGAAAGAATATGAGAAATTGGGTGAAATAAAATGATACAAAGTGGTATGTTTAGCCGACATGTCAAGGAGGGCAAAAAGTCACTAATGTATGTCTATATATACCCTACCTGACCCTGAGTCAATGTTACAAGATAAGAAAGTCCTATCGTGATCCTAAGAGATGTATGGCGAACTTAAAGAAGTGAAAATAAGGGCAAGTTTATGGCAATATGTATGAATGAGTTGTGAATTTGTTGTGAGAGTGAGTGTTGAAAAGTAATCCTCATGCTCAAACTGAAATCATTGTGTGAAAAATGAGGATGTTGTGTTGAAGTGAGGACACTACTTGCAATACCGGAAATATTAGCACCTCCGTGAGAAATTAAAGAGGATAGGTGTTAGTGTGTGGTGAGTCTGTGTCATGGTTTGATTCCACATAATTCAATCCTAATAGTGATAACATGCATAAATATGATGAGACTGATCGGGATTGATAGCCAAATGATTGCGAAAGCTAAAATATGGATGCTATTGTACAAAGATTGTGTAGTGAGTCATAGTGCGCCGCTTGAGGACAAACAATTAATTTAAGTTAAGGGTGTTGATATGTCGTGGTTTCACGGTATTTTTAATGCTTTTTCCTTAAGTTTAGTGTGTGTCCAAAAGCCTTTTTGTATTGATTTTTATGTAAGTTTCTTTTTATTTGCAGGAAATCTCTCCAAAGATGAAAGCGGAAGTTTTTGAACAAGAAATGTAGGAAAGTTACCACCTACGGAGTTTATGACGGTCCGTCAAGCTTGCGACGGTCCGTAGGTGGCAACATAGTGATGCAGCTGAAGGGAGATGGGGAAGTCTGACAAAGTGTGGGATTACGGAAGTTCATGACGAACAATCATAGCCACGACAGTCCGTCCTGATGGTTCGTCGCATTGATCAGAGAGTAGTCCCAGTACCCAATTTCCAAGAAGTTTAAATGTTATGGAACGTAGACCCTTGACGGACCGTCGTGCTTGGAATGGTCTGTCATACCTGCCGTTGAGGGTAATGAGAAGAACAACAGAAGAATTTGTGAAGTATGGGACAACGGAGGCCATGACGGTCCGTCGTGGGGTCCATCCACCCAGCCGCGTTTTGACAAATTTTAAATAATTAGAGTCCTTCTTTTAATAGGTTTTTGTTTTTTATAAGTAGTTCCAAAAACCTCATTTTTTGGGTTAGACTCTTTTTTGGTTAGACTCTTTGTTAGTAAACTCTTTGATATTAGACTTTTTGATTGTTACACTTTTTCTGGAATTGATTGTTTGTGATTTTTTTGATTAATCAAGTGAATTTCTAGATTTTATTCTTTCTCATCAAATTAAGTGCATGAATTCTTCTATTAAATATATGAATATTGTGATTATGAGTATGGGTAACTAAACTCCATAACTAGGATTCTGTGAACCATGGGTGAACAATGAGGTAAAATCTAACTAAATTAATTTCCAGAATAAAGTCTTGCCTGTTTAGATAATTCTTTCGTTTAGAAGTCTTTTTAACGAATGGCCAACGTTAGAACAACCCTTAATGCTACTTCCTGGACCAAGGAGGTAGCTAATAGGAAAAGAATTATTCACATAGAAATAATAGTCTAGTGTGATTGGTACGAGGTAACAAGTTAGTCAAATATCGAATACAAATCTTAATATGATGTAAAGGTAAGGGATAGTATAGTCACACACGTAGCCGGACCAAGGTGCAAAGTGAAATTTTTTAGATGCTGGACCAAGGATTTAGAACTATATAACTTATCACTTTGCATGCACGATACTAGAAAAGAATTGTTATAGTTAGAATTATCAATATAATAACTTGGGGGGGAACACTTAAACCCTAATTACTTTTGTTAATTGATTAAACTCCAAGATTTGTATCTTTTAGTTGTTTACTTTAATTTAGTTAGTTATTTTCATTACTTTAGAAATAAACCCCCCCCCCCTTTTATTGTCTTTTGTTTTCTAAGAAAATAATTGGCTAAATAATAGTAATAATAGATTAAAGTTATGTCTGAACTATTTTCCTCGTGGGAACGATCCCAACCTCATTAGTTGGGTTCTTTACTTGCTACGACCGCTTTACTACTAATTTGAGAAGTATGTTTGACCGTACCAGCCCTCGAATAACCTGGTGAATCATAGCGGCCACGTTATCACAGCTTGTGCCCGCAGGTACATACGTATCATCGAGAGCCTTCATCAAAGCCTGCTAGTGCGATTGAGAACTCATCAGCCGTGCCCATACGGAGATCTGGGTTGGAGTCTTCTCCAAATGCTTGATGATAGACTAATCTTCCGGCTGCATTCTTCTCCAAAATTCCTCCGCTTCTCCTTTGCTTATTGGCCTATTAGCCTAATCCTTCTTTTGACCTCCGAGTGCAAGATCATCAGGAGTGTAACATCTTTCGGATCTGGTCATGCCTTGAGCAGCAACAGTTTCAATAACAAACTTAGGCTTGATGAGAGTTTTTGATGGCACCAAAGCAACAACCTTTGCGGGTGTCAAAATAACGAACTCTTTCTTATCCTTAATGCTTAAAAAAGCTACAGCCTTTTCCAAATCATTGTGAACGATGGGAGTAATCATTTTCAATCCACACCAGTTATCGTGTGTCTCGATCATATTGACTTTGTCGCCCATATGATTTGGCAACGGGTTGGTATAGACATTTGGTGCCGCTGGTTGTAGAGAGACTACCTCTTGGTCAATCTAATCCTGAATTTTGTTCTTGAGGTTGATACAATCCTCAGTATCATGCCCAAAACTATTGGATTGATAAGCACATCTCTGATCGGGTATGTAGAATTTTTAATTGACATCCACGGGTTTGAGCCCCACTGGGTGGATGTATCCGGCCGCATCAGCCAGTTGCTCGTACAGCTTTGTTTGGCTTTCAGCGAGCGCAGTGAAGTTCCTTGAATGATTCTTCATGAATCTGGATCGGGGGGGGGGGTTCATAACTGCCTTGTTGAGGAGGAGGCACCTATTGATAACTTCTCGTATTTTGACGGGGAGCTTGGCTTCTAGGATATGGATTTGTTTGGTAATTTTGCAATGGAGCTTGGTCATTCGGAGGTGAATTTTTGTATAGTGGAGCTTGGACTTGATAAACAGGAGGGGGTGCTCGATAGCTCGACTGTACGTTAGCGATGTTGGGAGCAACACCCTAGTAGGGAGATGGAATTTGGTAAGGTGGAGGATGATTTGGGTAAATGGGAGATGGATTTT
Organism: Solanum pennellii; assembly: GCF_001406875.1. Taxonomy (NCBI): domain Eukaryota; kingdom Viridiplantae; phylum Streptophyta; class Magnoliopsida; order Solanales; family Solanaceae; genus Solanum; species Solanum pennellii. Next base: position 35,210,149 of record NC_028646.1, read on the forward strand.
GGTAATTCGGGGTGGACTTTGGTATAGCGGAACTTGGACGTTTGGATAAGTGGCGGTAGCATTCTGATAAATTACAGGGTTATTGGGACTACTAGATTGGATGTAGCAAGCTTGGTAGGACTTTTGGGAAGGCTGGGAACGACCTTGGGAATATGACGAGCTCCTGGGGGTTTTCCTTCCCCCATATGAAACAGCAGCGATTTCCTCTCTTTTCTTTGTTAATAACCCTGAAGATCCAGGTTGTGAGGCTACACGGGCTATCTTTCCTGATATTAAACCGTCCTCGATAGTCTCACCAATCTTGATTATCTCGGTAAATTTTGCTCCAATAAGCAACATAATTCTATAATAATATTCAGGCTCTTGCACGCGCACGAATACTTCAACGATTTCTTTCTCATACATTGGTGGTCTCACCCTTGCCACTTCTTTTCTCCACCTGTAGGCGAACTCCCTATAGCTCTCGGTTGATTTTTGCTTCATCTTCTCCATAGAGTATCGGTCTGGCACAATTTCTACGTTGTAAGCAAATCGATCGATAAAATCTTTGGCCAATGCATCCCAGAAGGGCCATTGCGTGGTTTCATGCGATGTGAACCATTCAAGAGCTTCTCCGTACAGGCTGCATTAATAAAGCTTCATCCCTTCCAACTCCCACAAGCTTGTCACAGAAGGCTCTCAAATGAGAAATATGGTTTCCCACTCCTCCGAAGGTGTCAAACTTTGGGATCTTGAACCCTTCTAGAAGGTTCAAATTTGGATAAATACATAAGTCTTCATAACTAAGCCCGGCGATATCAAGGATGCACTGGAGCTCCTTCATGGCCTTCTTGATCTCTTCTTTTATGTCGACCTTTACCTCTTCTTTTGCCCTCTGCTCCTTTTCCTTTTCCTCGTAATGATCCAGCTTAGAATCGTGCACATAATGCTCGACAGGAGGGGATTTGGAAAGTGGCTCTTTTTTGTAAGGGTGGAGCTACAGAGGGAATCTGAGCATTTTGAGAGGTTTGATAATTCTATGGGTACGTCTGAGGATTAGTATTCAGATTTAAGTGGTGGTGGGGTGTTTGGGGGTTAAAAGTATTTTGGTTTTGATTTTGCGGTGGAAAAGCAGTTTGATGGTGCGTATTTTGAGCATTGGGTGGCATTTGGGGATGGTTGTTTTGAGGAGGAGGTGGAGTTTAGTTGGATGCGGAAGCATATTGGGGATTTTGGGTAGTCAGATATATATAACTGACAGATTCTTAGCAGGTGTAGATGGTTGGTTTTGAGCTGGATCCATATTTGAGGAAGGGAAGTAGATTGGAGGCCTTCCATCAGCAGCGTTAACATCAAATCCTGGTGGAAGTAGATCCTGTCTCCTTTGCATTTCTACTCTCATCTATGCAATCTGTTGCATCAGCTGTAGAATCTACTCATTCTGGTACGCTATGGTTGGTTGAGCCAGCACAACATCAGAATGACTCACTTCTTCGTTATTATCCCTCATAACAATATTTCCTTTGTCTGAGCTTTGTTTAGGGAAGGAATCTGCGGGACCTTTTGATCTGGTGAAATATGGATTATATGCAAGATTTTTATCGACACAGATCAGATTCAAAGTTTGTGAAAAGGAAAACAACTCAATGGCAGATTTGTCAGTGCAAATTAAGAGTACAAAATGCATAATATTACATAAAGAGCAGATAAAAACACAAGTTTCTTTGTTTGAGGATATCTTCAACCCACGAGTGAGGACGGAAACACATTTTAATAAGTAGGAGTTTTCTTGTTTTAGTTTGACGTTGTCTCGGAAAGGGTAAATCACGTTGAGTTAGTCTTCTTGCTGCTGCTCTTTGACGTCCGTTGATTTGGTCTACGTATCTTCTCGTAACATGAAGGGGAGAATGAAAATTGTTAAAGATAGGGGCCAAGCCTGGGAAGGCTGCCTACCTATCTCACAAGGAGAATTCAGACCTAACGTAGTTCGAGTACAAGATAAAACATTTTCACTCAATCGTTCATAACGATTACAAGGGAATTTAAAGGCAACAATAAAGCTTTTAAAAGATGAAATGATGAAGACACGTTAGTCATTTCCATTCTTGTTGCTGCATTAGTCTCCTCCTTTTAGACGACTAACGAATGGAGGCTTGTAGATAATTTTCTCATCGTCGTCTTCCTCAGTTGCTTCTGGGTGAGCATTGTCGGGACCACTACTGGACCGTTGCTCGTAGACGGGGTATTTTTCTCCCATTTTTTGAAGTTTATCAGTCATGATGCTATGGAAGGCTTTGTTCTTCTTCCTTAGTGCATCCATCCTTTCCCTCATGGAAGTGAATTCTTCCATCTCCATTGTAAGCTCCTTATCAAGTGACATGCTTTTATCTAACAGAGCGGCTGTCTCCGATTCTATCCTCGCCTCTCTCGCTTCTCTTTGTTGCACTTTCAACCGAAGTATGTCCAACTTCCCTGGCAAGTCTTCTGTCTCCATATCAACATCTTTCTTTCTCTTCATCTTTGATGCCATATCCTCATCCACCGTCACGGTTGCAGCATTGTAGATTGTGGTGGCCATGTCGACTCTGAGCCCTTCCTCCTTAGCTTCTTGAATTTTCCGAGTTATCTGTTCTATCTTCCTTTGTAGTTCTTCTCCATTAAGTTTAATCTGGATGTTCTTACCTTTGTCCATAGCAGTAATCTTGCATTTCATGAGACGGTAGAATGAATGTTTTAGGATTTGTTGTATAGGAGGTGTGTTTTGAGTGAGAAACTTCAGACTTGGAATTTTCGGTCGGACATTTTGTAATAGTGACTTTTGTATATTCTTTTTTGGAAAATTCTACATAGGAGTGAATTTACGATATTCTCATTCATAGCAACATAACACATAAGCAGATAAACACAAATATCTCGTCCTAAACATGCTTGTGACCCTTTTATGACAAGGGTAGGTCTAACGAATTGAAGGATGTATATGCTTTTTAAACCTTATTTATTATCCCCAAAAGACTTCATTAATAGCATTCAAAATGTCTTATAAACATAAAATAATGAAATAGTGTTGAAAATAAATTACAAAACAAAGTACAAATAAAACAGTCCCACGCAGGGGATGGTAAATAAAATTCAAGCCTCCTCTTATCCTTCATCAAGTCTGGTCCTCTTGGTGATGTTGACCTCTTCCCACATAGCATATATGTTCGCCCTGAGACGATCTCTCTCCAATCGAGCTCCTTCTTGATGTCTTAACCCCTCTATCGACTGAATTTGGTGTTCCATGCTATCATCTAACTGTGCCATGACCTGTCTGGCTCTTCGTAGTTCTTGTTTCAATCGAGCTACGACTTTGGCATTTTCTGAGTGACGACGTTGATGCTCTAATTCATTCCTATCAAACTTATCTTGATGTCGGTGAAGTTGGACTTGATGATTGGCTCCAACATCTGCAATAATGATAGGAAAGTTTGGACCATGCTCAATAGTTCCAGCGAGACTCTTTTTCAACCATTCTTTGTACTCCCTTAAACATTCTTGAAAAAACCTGTTTGGTACAGGTTCACCCAAAACTCTTCGAGATCTCCACATCCTACACATGTCTTCAGCAAACGCAACTCGTCCATTCTCGTGGTCAGTTGCATATTTCCTCATATCTGCAATCTGTGGCAAATCTTGTTTCCCTCCTAGTTGTCTCAAAACTCGAACGGGAGCATATGGTCCAGTCCCTCTTAACCCACCAAATACCAAATAAGGGACCTTTTCTGTTCGAACCACCATACTCTTAGTTACCACCAAACTATCTATTGACCATTATACGTTTTCATCTCTCAGCCCTCGAAGCTTCGAATACACAAAAATCTCTCCTCCAATCTTATTGCAACGATTGTGATACAACCACCAATCATGACCGTGTAGCTCATCTGACCACCTTAGGGGATCTGGCTCTTTTGGATTATGAGTCTTGATCAAATGTCGCATCATCCACAAATGTTGTATAAGATTACACACTTGAAAAAAGCATTCTCCGCTCTGAAATTTGTCTAACGCCCTATAGATATCGGCCAGAATCATAGGTCCTAAAGTGTAGTACTTTGTTAATGTTTTATAATCAACTTCATAGAAGATGGAATGAGAGACCATAAACACACTAGGATGAATAGTGTATTTTGGCCCTTGAGGGAAAACAATCGTTCCTAGCAAACATATTGCAAATGTGAGGGGACACATCTCATTCCATTTTTCTTTTGAAAGGAACTCGTATTTATATTTCTCATAAGCCCTTTCACACCCGAACCGATAATGTAATTCTCTGAAGGGTATATTTGGGCCAGGGAGCTTGTTCATCCATTCAGCTTTAACCAATGAGAACTTTTCTCTAATTTTGGCAAAATCCCATATTATGGGATATAAGAGATCTGTATTTGGATGTCGTTTCCTTTTGTTGCACATGGCGACACTTTCATAGCTGATAAGAACTTTTTGTATAGTTGGCGTCAACTCCACTTCCCCGAACCAAAAGACCATGTTCTCACTATCCCAGAATTTCACCATCGTCCCAATTAGGCCAGGCCAAGCATTCATCTCTAGCAGCGACTGAAGGTAACCTATGCGTTTCTGAACGATCATTTTATCATCGTTGTTCATGAACCTCCACCAAACTTTGAGGAAGGGATCGGGGATAGTAACCATTCTTGTTTTCAAAGGCTTGTGTGTCAGATTCAACCTACAAAAATAGCAATAAAATATTAGTCAACCCCCCACCCTGTAGAGAAAAAATTGTTTCAAAATGCATATATATCCTTTAATCAACACGTAAGCATGATTGTCTTTTTATAGAAATTTGGTCCAAGTAGACACAAGGTGTGCTTCTAATGGGCCCAACACGCCTTGGGAGTGGGGTCATCTTAGTTCAAATGCTCCTAAATTCGGAATTCGGCTCAGCTCTACGCTAGTTTACTAGGAGTAGCTTTTGAAAGGGCCAGGAACCCAAAAAGACAATTTGAGCTGGAAGTCGCGACAACCATTGGACAAATAACGAACCAATAAATTGTCGCTAATTTCGAAAGAGGGTGAGTATAAAAAAGTCCGAGTGTGGTTCCACAAACCTTCCTTTAATATACTATACATATATATAAGAAGAGCCATGAAATGCAATGACAATTTATGAAAATTTAAAAATATTCAGCACAAACATCATTTTAACAACTTACAACAATTAGTCAAACAGTCAAATCTCATGGTTAGAAATTAATAAGTCCCCAGCAGAGTCACAATTTCTGTTTTCATTAAAATATATATATATATATATATATATATATATATATATATATATATATATATATATATATATATATATATATATATATATATATATATATATATATATATATATATATATATATATATATATATATATATATATATATATATATATATATATATATATATATATATATATATATATATATATATATATATATATATATATATATATATATATATATATATATATATATATATATATATATATATATATATATATATATATATATATATATATATATATATATATATATATATATATATATATATATATATATATATATATATATATATATATATATATATATATATATATATATATATATATATATATATATATATATATATATATATATATATATATATATATATATATATATATATATATATATATATATATATATATATATATATATATATATATATATATATATATATATATATATATATATATATATATATATATATATATATATATATATATATATATATATATATATATATATATATATATATATATATATATATATATATATATATATATATATATATATATATATATATATATATATATATATATATATATATATATATATATATATATATATATATATATATATATATATATATATATATATATATATATATATATATATATATATATATATATATATATATATATATATATATATATATATATATATATATATATATATATATATATATATATATATATATATATATATATATATATATATATATATATATATATATATATATATATATATATATATATATATATATATATATATATATATATATATATATATATATATATATATATATATATATATATATATATATATATATATATATATATATATATATATATATATATATATATATATATATATATATATATATATATATATATATATATATATATATATATATATATATATATATATATATATATATATATATATATATATATATATATATATATATATATATATATATATATATATATATATATATATATATATATATATATATATATATATATATATATATATATATATATATATATATATATATATATATATATATATATATATATATATATATATATATATATATATATATATATATATATATATATATATATATATATATATATATATATATATATATATATATATATATATATATATATATATATATATATATATATATATATATATATATATATATATATATATATATATATATATATATATATATATATATATATATATATATATATATATATATATATATATATATATATATATATATATATATATATATATATATATATATATATATATATATATATATATATATATATATATATATATATATATATATATATATATATATATATATATATATATATATATATATATATATATATATATATATATATATATATATATATATATATATATATATATATATATATATATATATATATATATATATATATATATATATATATATATATATATATATATATATATATATATATATATATATATATATATATATATATATATATATATATATATATATATATATATATATATATATATATATATATATATATATATATATATATATATATATATATATATATATATATATATATATATATATATATATATATATATATATATATATATATATATATATATATATATATATATATATATATATATATATATATATATATATATATATATATATATATATATATATATATATATATATATATATATATATATATATATATATATATATATATATATATATATATATATATATATATATATATATATATATATATATATATATATATATATATATATATATATATATATATATATATATATATATATATATATATATATATATATATATATATATATATATATATATATATATATATATATATATATATATATATATATATATATATATATATATATATATATATATATATATATATATATATATATATATATATATATATATATATATATATATATATATATATATATATATATATATATATATATATATATATATATATATATATATATATATATATATATATATATATATATATATATATATATATATATATATATATATATATATATATATATATATATATATATATATATATATATATATATATATATATATATATATATATATATATATATATATATATATATATATATATATATATATATATATATATATATATATATATATATATATATATATATATATATATATATATATATATATATATATATATATATATATATATATATATATATATATATATATATATATATATATATATATATATATATATATATATATATATATATATATATATATATATATATATATATATATATATATATATATATATATATATATATATATATATATATATATATATATATATATATATATATATATATATATATATATATATATATATATATATATATATATATATATATATATATATATATATATATATATATATATATATATATATATATATATATATATATATATATATATATATATATATATATATATATATATATATATATATATATATATATATATATATATATATATATATATATATATATATATATATATATATATATATATATATATATATATATATATATATATATATATATATATATATATATATATATATTTCGGGATTAACTAAATTAGAACAAGAAATTAAATAATATGTTAGTGGCTATAATAATATATAAAGAGTAGGGATAGAAGCATCAATTTTGGGCCTTTGAGCCCATTTTCTGCTGCTGGAATTTTTAGGCCTTTAGGACTATTTTCTTTCAAAATATTCTGTGTTTACACTTTATGTATATTCTGGTATATAGATCGTACAGGACCCCACTTTGGACCTTCTACGCCTGCATTTTTGTTGAAAATTATATTCTTTATTTTATTCCTGCGTTTTCACATTTTTTTTGCACATGTGTATCGTATATTAAGTTTGTATATTAATGTATACGGCCGGTATATCCATTTGTTTTGAGCCTTTGGAGGCCTGTAAACTTAATTCCCAGCAGTATACTTGCTTCTCTCAACATGTACATCAATTTCGAAAAGGCTGACTTACTCGGGGGGGATTAAGCCCTCGTGGCTCGATGGGGGAATGCAAAACGGGACGTGGAGTCCAATAGGATCCCAGAAGAGTTCACAGAAAAAAAGAAAGATACATTAGCAAGATTTAATTGCAGCAACTAATGAAAAAAACATATTTAAAGGATTATGATATTTACTCGATCAAACAAACAAACCACACATAAAAGAGAATCACACTCAAATAAATGTATGAAAATCTTGGCAATACAAGCAATAGATTTGCCATAAGGGAAAAATAAATAAACTAGCTCATAAATTAATATTTCCTCCATTTTCTCCTCCATAAACCCGCATACAATTTCCCCCCGTAAATAAAATAACTAACAGCAAACTTCATGTAATGGAACAATCATTTTGTGGTATTGAACAAATGATGAATGAGAATTTTATGTTATAATGCTCAAAATATAATCCAAAACCAAGCAAAAGTAATATAAATCCCTATACTAAAAGAGTGAATCTTTGAACATTCTGCATATGAGCTAAAGTAGCAGATAAATAAAATATCACTTGATATCATATGCAGAAAATTAGACATGCATAACAAAGACATTTGATACTTTCGGAACTCTAAATAGAAAGGAAAAGGGATTCGAAAAACAACACATATGTGCTAGCGATTTCATTTAACAGAGAAAAATTCTTTCACATTCTAGCCGACTAAATTCATACAGAACAATGATATTGACAAGAGCATTTCTGGTATTCCATGTTACCAAACACCAAATCCATTTAATAATGCCAGCAGAAACAAACCAAAGGAAGAAAAATTAATTTTTGAAGACGTATTAAGCAGGGGAATCAAAGAAAGGTTGAAGTGCAATCACGACAATACGAAAATTGATCTTAACACTTACAAGTACAGTTTCATAGGCTAACTTGGGGCAATGAGTAGAACAATATGATGTCTACTTAGGACTCCAAACAACAATGAAAATAGACTGGAAAGCTCGTAGCAAAACAAAACAACCTTTCAACCAAGAATCTTGAAGTGAAAGCAATGAAGAAAGCATGGATGTAGCCAGGGAAAATCAAACAGAGATAGGTTTAACACATAATGATTAGAATCGAACTAAAGCAGGAGTGAAGGAAGAGCTATTACCTTTTTCTAGCAGCGAACCGGACGGCAATGAGTAGGACGAGCTCTTCCCCCACACGACCACGAACAGAGAAGAGAAAAATCCTAAGCTAAAACTCCCAAATTCTTATCGTTTGGAGCCTGTTTGTACGTATTTTGATCGATTGATGAACACGGTATATTATTTGTATTTTTTCTTTCTATTTCTTCCTCCATCCAGCCTAAAAAAACCTTCAAATTCTATATAACTCTTCATCAATATTCTTTCTTCCGTCCCCCATTCAGTGTACAGAAAAATCTAATATATAGGGGGACGAATTAAGGTTTAGGGAAAATGGGAGTGAAGATGAAATCCGGATCACTCTTGGCCCATGAATTTTGAATTTCGAAAATCTGTTACTCTTTCGGAGTAGACACCTTTTCTGAAGCTCTGAAATCATTCCAAAATGAAAGAGGGAAATGGACGATGTCGATCGATCCAATTGTTCTTAGGGGAGACGTTGTGACATCTCCTATGCCCAAGGACAAAGTCGCGTGCTGCTGGCCACTGTTACTGCTTTAGGCGTCCTTGATGGTAATTGTACGTTGGCGAAGAAGACAATGTACAAGAGTCGGGTTGAAGGGATAAGTAATCAATAGTGGACTGGGAATTAACACTAGGTCTGAAATTTGATTGACTGGTAGACAATTAAAAAGGTGGGCTGGAAAAAAATGGAGCAATTTGGTGGGCTGCGGAAAATCAAAAAGCGTGGCCCAATTTCGGTCTTTTAGTTAACAACATTACCTATTCAGTCAAATTAGCTTATAATTGGCCAATTTTATTAGATTTTAAAATAAGACAAATCAGCATATTTAATTAACAAGCTTCTTAAAGTTAACAAAATAAAATAATTAACTCGAATATAAAATAAAGATTCAAAATATAAGCTAAAATAATTAACAAAATATTCATATGAAACAAAATATTACTATCATTATTTTTTTCTGAATATTAATAAAATTTAAATAACTATACGAATAATTATGTAAGACAAATACGTTAGCTAAAACAATATAAAAGTGTCAAACCTTATTTAAAATAACTTGCAAGCTTAATATATATATACATATATATTATATATATTTTATATTAATTATTTTAAATTGTTTAAACTCGAGAAGCTCACTAGTTAATTACTATTGAGGAGGATCAAAAGTGGGTGTCAACAGAAACCCTATAGTACTTCAATGGTTCCTAATGTACATCTGACCCGAGATGATTGTAGCCCTTTTGATGATCCAGAGAGATATAGTAGGTTAGTAGGGAAACTAAACTATCTCACTGTAACGTGTCTATATATTGTGTTTGTTGTGAGTGTTGTTAGCAAATTCATCTCTGCACCTACATTCAAAACATTGGGAAGCCTTGGAAAAGATCTTATGCTACTTAAAAATATCCCCTAGACTTGGTATCTTGTATGGTAACCAAAGAAATACTAACATTGAGTGCTTTGCTGATGCTGATTGGGATGGATGTAAAATAAATAGACGATCTACTTCTGGTTATTGTGCCTTTGTTGGGGGTCATTTGGTGTCGTGGAGAAGTAAGATACAAGGTGTTGTATTGCGATCTAGTGAAGAATCGGAATATAGAGTTAATGCATAGTCCGCATGTGAAATCATGTGGATACATCACATATTGACATAAATTGGAACGAGACATTCTACAGCAGTAAAACTATAGTGTGATAATCAAGCTCCTTTTCATATTGCCTCAAATCTTGTGTATCACGAAAGAATAAATCATATCAAGGTAGATTTTCAATTTATTCGTGAGAATATCCAAGATAAATTGATTTTCACCGATTATGTAAAGACAGGAGAGCAACTACCTGATTTGTTAACAAAGGCGTTTAATGGGGATCGGGTTAATTATCACTGTGACAAGCTGCGCATGATAAACATCTATGCTCCAACTTAAGTGGGAGTGTTATAGAATATAATCAGTGTAAATATTATATCTTCCATTTATAGCTAATTTAGTTATAGGAGAAGATTCTTAGTTGATTTCCTTGATTTACATTGATTAATTTTCTTTCATAGAAGCATATGTATTTGTTTAAATATCTTTTATTGATGAATAGAAAGACACAAGTTATTCGCCATATAAGATGTGTTACATCTTGGATTCTAATATGATATCATAATTTAAATTTATCAAATTATTCTTAATTTTGAAACTATGATATGCAACTTTTCAAGCCTCATGAACCATTTTGCTTGTAAGGTAGAGCTTGACTTCGCTTTTCAATTAGTCATGTTTTCAAATTAGTTTGGCATCTCTAATTAGTCGTCTTTTAGTTGAACCTGCCCTGATAACTTTAGACACTTCAGTAATATTCTCTATCAATACTGAATAGAAATACATAACCTGCCCAGGTTTATGTTAAGTTCTTTTGAAAACCAAACACAAGATACCAAATGAACACCAAACAGAAGCAACAATCTATCAATAATGAATATAAATACATATATGGGAATAACTGAAAGACGGTGCATAGTGAAGAAAAACTACATTGGCTCTATGTATGACACAAGATAGACCATAATGTCAAAAGAAAAGTGTGTTTTATGGTTAAGACCTAATACATGTACTTCTCAAAAAATCATCTCCACATTGTTTGCAATGCACTCTACACTAGTGAACAGTTGCTCGCCATTTCATTAATGCCAAAGACTTCAGTCCACTAATAACAAAACATCTTACTTCACATAATTTTTTCTAGGGAATTTGGGTTATACTTATACCTGAAATGAGAAAAAATAAATAATTAAAAATTAAACCAATGTGCACAATACCAATACTTGTACTATTGTAAAAAATGTAGTCTCACTAATCATGTTTCCATCTTTATCTTACCATAAGTGCAAAACACATATTTGTACCTATATTAGAAAAGAGTATTTTAGGCTAAAACTCCCCATTTACTGGACTTAGAGCTGCTAAAATTATTAGTAAAAAAGGTTTAAAAAGGAATACTTGTTGATATAGATGCAATGTCTATTGACTGATATAGATGCAATGTCTATTGACTACAATCCTCAAGTATTTTCTTGGAGTTACAATGTCACATAAGTAGATGTGAGAATTATGAAAGGTGTCTTCTTCTTGCCGGTAAAAAAATGTTCAAAGTAGAGACCCTTAGTGTAATTAACTTTACTTGGTGCAGTTAGATGCTAAGTGCTCAAGTTTGTTAGTGTTCTCTCTTTATATAAAATTTTAAGCCAATGGATAGAACATAGAACATAGGATAGTATATCCTAGAACATTCATAGATTTAGAATGAACACTTAGCTAATCTATACCAGCTTTCTATTTCTTGTTTTAGAGTATTGAATCTTCAAACTGCATTATTCTTTACACATGCATGGCACGATTACTCTAGTTAAAGCTAATAAAACTATTACTCAAGTTAAAACTAAATGTTGGAAGTTTTGTGTTTGATTTAAAAAATACTAAAAGTAAATGCGAGTTTTGACGAACATCATATGGACAACGTAAAATGGTGCATCTCATATGTAGATGAATAAAAGAAATCGAAGTGGTAGAGAAAAGTGATGAAGTGACCAACAACAACAACATACCAAGTGAAATCAACAAAGTAGAATCTGAAGAAAGTACATTATACATAGGCCTTACCACTACTTCTCCTAAATAGAGATCCTATTGTCAAGATAGGGGATCATTAACTGATGGAAGATCAACAAGATTCTTGAGGTCTGTTGGAGCAATTGGAAAAATAAATGAATATTCAACACTGAAATGTAAACCAAAGGACCTTATATATAAACAAATAAGAAACTGAGAAAATCTCAACATTATTAGACTGTTATGAAGTGTCATTTCTCTTCCCTTCTTTTGTTCTTCGAAATTCTTGCACTATATATTGAATTATTCAATCATTTAAATATTCTACAAACAAAAGTCTAAGCTACAGTTTAATTGTTGTCATTATGGTAATAATAGAATGAAAATGAAAAATTCTATATACTGTTGGATGAATTAAGTCTTTGATCATAGTAAACATCAAGAATGAAGCAACAAGCAAATGTTTTTTACAAGAAAAAAAGAATTTATCATAGCATAAAATACTTGAGAAGAAGCTTGATAAATATAAATTTATTATGTGTTCCCTTATGTTCTAGAGTATAGAATTTCATTAACATACTAATAGTGTTGATTGACACTTTTGCACCTCGAGTTTCATGAACATTATTTCCCCTACTACAAGCTCAGATTTTTTTCCAAAAAAAAGTTAAATCTTTGAAGTTAGAATAAACTAACTTACTGAAACGAGTAAGACTCTCTTAGCCAACTATAATATACATTAGAAATTAATCTAATCGCGATCAAAATAATTGACATGACATGAATCCATTACTAAATTTTGAAAATCTTACTTAGAGAACATGTTTGATTCTTCTTTTTAAGGACTGTGCAATTGACACAAAATAGTGAAGGAATACATGCATATACAAAATCAATTTGAAGGATCTTTTAAGTATATAACAAATTAAAGAGGAGAAATAATCGGTTCTTAAATTTAGAACATATCTAAAGGAGACTACCTTACTAAAGATAAACATTAACCGTACTACAGCCGTAGTAAAATTTCGATGGCAATGGCCAGAAAATCGCACGGATAGGAGCAAACTCAACTGGTGGGTATGCTGGAACCACCATTAAAGAAATATGCACACACTTTATGACCACCAACAGTCAATAAGAAATTCATACCGATGCAACCTTTCTCGTATATCCACAGGGAATCTAGAGTGATTTGGGAAGAAGAGGAATTTGAGCAGATGATACAAAATGAAAACTTTCATTATGCAGTTACTGAGAAATTCTCTTTTGGATGTCCTGACATTCATGAACTAAGAAAGGTAAACAATTTGAGCTGACAGGGGAATGAAATATAGGGCTACTGAGCAATAGGCATATTCTTATTTGAAAATCAAATTTGGAGCATAACGTCAACCTACTCTCACAACTGGCTTTCTACATAGCTCATAGGAACTGGACTTACCCCATGAGGACATTGAAGTGAGAACCTTTATTTGATCCGGAGGAAGAAACAAGAATGGAAGTTGCTTGGATATCCTTTCCATACCTACCACCGAACATCTTCAGAAAGGAGTCAATTTTCTCACTACAACAACGGTTGGAAAACAAGTACAAGTAGATCTAGCCACGAGGAACAAAACAAGACCTAGTTGTTCTTGGGTGAAAGTCGAGGTGGATCTGCTAAGAGAATACCCTAAACGAATAAATGTGGGAGTCAGGATGCAGATATGGGAGATCATGGAGAAATTGGTGCAAATTAAGTACGATCATGTCCAAAAATATAGCAAGAATAGTAGGATACAAGGGCATGACGACGAACAATGTTATATCATTCATCCAGAACTACACCTGAGCAAAGAGGTGGCAAGTAAAATAAGTAAAAGGAAAAGGAGAAGGGAAAAACACAATTGCAATGAACATGGGAGACGATCAAGAAGAAAATCAGTACAAGGAACACGACCACAAAAAAGTCTGAAAAAGTGTGGATTAAGAAGATGGAAGGGCAAACATATGAAAACACAGTTTGCAGATTTTGAAGAACAAGCATCTAAACCAAAGAATAGGAAAAATAGGGTTAGGAGGAGCTAAAGGAAAAGAAGGACAATAGGGCTGAAACAACAAAAGGTTGGGTGAATAGGTCATTTACCAACAACAACTTACTGGGAGAGGCAACGAATAGGTCACTCGTTGAGGACGGAAGCACATGAATAAAGTTGAATGCTATGGAAGATCAATTAGACGAAACAGATAAAGAATTTGAAGATTAGGTAGCTCATATTAAAGTAAATATATGGATCTTGAAGGAAGAGATAGTGATCAACTAGATTAGGACGTTAGTGAAGTGACCCCAAAGAGGAGTCATGAAAATAAAGTGGGCGTTCCTGACTTATCGAAACTGACACCGGAGCAAATACAATCGAGAATAGAGAATGAGGAAGATGATGATATAGATGAAAATATTATGAACACAGTAAGAAATGACAATCTTTCACCAAGACAAATTGATAACATAAAGAGCCGGAAAAAGTCAATCTCTCTTCCAGTTAGAACAAGGAGTATTAAGGATAAATCATACAATAGTTATCAGAGATTGGAAAATCATATTCTGGAATATATTCTCTAAAGGCTTTGAAAGATTAATAGACTTAAATAGAAGACACCAATACTCATTTATAGCCCTGATGGAACCGTTTCAAGGTCCATAAGAGCTACAACAATAAAAAATAAAACTAGGTTTTGATCATTCATTCTGTAAGTATTCAGCAAAATATGGATGTTTTGGGAAGAGGGATGTGAATGTACATATAAAAGAAGACTCAGGCCAGCATGTAACCATGAGCGTCACATGTAACAACGTGGAGTTTTTACAAACAGTGGTGTATGCAAGGTGCATCATTACGAAAAGAATTGTGTGGAAAATATAATCAAATAATGTAAGTATGGTCTTTCTAACTACTTCATCTAAAAGATTGTCACACACATCAATATAGTATTAGGCAAAGATCCTGAGATCAAATCTCACCGCCACCCCAAAAAAACATTTTCCACGTGCTTGGCCCATTAAAAAAAATCAGGCCCACACGTGAGGGGGCGAGTTGAAAATATAATCAAATAATAAAAGTATGCTCTCTCTAACCGCTTCATCTAAAACATATAATCAAATAATAAAAGTACACTCTCTCTAACAGCTTAAGCTTTTCGATGAGATGTCACACACTTCAACAACTTGAGTTATGGGATGAAATGGAGGAAGTAGCTGAACAACATCAAAAATCCTTGATGGGAGGAGGGGATTTTACTGTAATACTCAATGAAGAAGAAAAACAAAGGGGATTACCTTTCATGAAGAGGGAAGAAATGGAGTTTGCGCAGTGGATCAATAATTATGGTCTCCTAGAGTTAAAATACTCGGGTAGCAATTTTCTATGGTGGAATGGAACAATTGAGGAGCTTTGTATTTCAAAAGTCTAGATGGAGTAATTGGGGATCATGAATTTATGGACCTGCTTCCTTCATTAGAGGTTCAACATTTAATTCGAAGGGGGTCAAATCATGTGCCACTACACGTAATATGCAATACAGAAGAGGAACCAATTGGGGCCATTCAAGCTCTTGAACTTCTAGACAAAACATCAAAAGTTTAATAGGCTGATAGAAGAAAATTGGAAAGTGGATTTTGTGGGAAGCCCGTTTCTGGTAATTCAACCAAAGATAAAGAAGTGTAAAGGGGCATTGTGAAAATGGGGTAAAAAGGTTTTTGGCGATATGTTTCACAAAATTTCCACACTTGAAGATGTTATTAAAACAATGGAAACTCAATTTGATGTTCAACCTTCAGAAGAAAATAGGTCCAGCCTGAAAAAAAACTGAGGTAGAATTAAAAGAATATTGGTATATTAAGGAAGGGTACAACTTGAAGCAAAAAAAGGGAATAAGGTAGTTCAAGGATGGAGACAGAAACACAAAACTTTTCAAAATTATGTGAAAGGGATGAGGAAGAGATTAAGGATACACGAGATACAAACTCCACAAGTTGATACAATTAGAAGAGGACATAGGGGAATCATCTGTGGATTTCTATGAGTACCGTTTCAGGGTATACAATGAGAATGAAAATTATGATATGCTTCAACTCTTTCTTAAATTGATTACTTAGGAGGAAAATGAAGAGATGACACTGCTGCCTAGTTATGAGGAGGTTAAGAAAGTGGTGTTTGAACTAAACAAAGATAGTATGAGTGGACTAGAAGGCCTTTCAAGACTTTTTCTCGACAATGTTGGGAAATTATTAGTGGGGATGTCAGAAATATGGTGAAAGCATTTTTTTGTGTGCATCAATTGCCTAATATCGTTACCTATACCAATTTGGTACTTATTCCAAAGAGAGAGAGAGAAGACAAAAAACTTTGGAGACTTAAGGCCTATTAGTGGTAGCTCCTTTGTGAATTAGATTATATCAAGGGTGGTGCATGAGAGAACGGAGAAGATCTTACCACTTATGATATCACAAAATTAATTCGTTTTTTTAAAGGGAAGGAGTATCACAACGAACATTTCGTTGGAACAAGATATTATTTGAGATATCAAGCAGAGAAGAAAAGAGCACAATGGGGTTGTGGAACTAGATACGGCAAAAGCATACAATTGTGTGTCTTGGATCTTTTTAACAAAGGCTCTTAGGAAATTTTGATTTTCGAAGATAATTATGGATATGGTTTGGAGACTGATTTCAAATAATTGGTACTTAGTGCTGGGGAATGGAGTTTCATATGGTTTTTTTAAAAATCAACGAAAGGATTGAACAAAGGAGACCCCTTATCACCCACATTGTTTGTTATTGCTTCAGAGGTGTAGCAAGAGGATTAAATAAGTTACACGAAGATGGTTGGTACAGGGTTTATGGGATGCCAAAAGTGGAGTCCGAAGATCAAACATCTATCCTATTCGGACGTCACCATGTTATTTGGGACACCATCTTGTTTGGGTCAGCAGAGAGATATAATCTATCCATCAAAATAATAATGAGAGTGTTAACGAAGTACGAAGAGGTGTCTTTTAAGTTAATAAACAAGGACAAAAGCTTCTTCTACTTACATGAAGAAACACTGTTGGCACTAATGATTAAACTGCGAAATTTCACTGGCATAATAATGGTAATTTCCCATTAATGTATCTCAGATGTTTAGTATATTATGTGAAGAAGATTGAATCATTTTAATGAAGACAACCTGAGAAAGATCACGATGAAATTAATTTGCTGGGAGGAATAAACTATTATCATTTGGAGGTAAACATATTTTGATAGCCTACGTACTACCCTCTATGCCTATATATCTTCTCTCATCCATTAATCCAACTAAAGGAGCGATGGATAAAATGTGTCATATTCTTGTAAAAGACCTTCCGAGTGGAACTGGCGGAGAAAGGAGGAAGCATTCGGTTGCATGGGATATTATGTGCCTTCCTAGGATAGAAGTTTGAGTGGGTTCCATATTTCTACATGAAATAATAAAGAAATTACTTAGAAAGTTATAGTGGAGGTTCAGGGTAGCAACAAACTCTCTATGAAGCCCATTCATGTGGAATAAATACTGTAAAAAACATCATCCATCTATTGCGGGTGCCAGAGGTGCTTTTCATGTATGGAAAAAGATGGTGGAAGTCAGAGATGCAGAGATGTACTTGAACAGAAAATTGGTTGGAAAATTAAATCAGGAAACTCCAACTTTTGGTAAGAAAATTGGACAAAACAAGGAACTCTGTATATTACTAAGGATGTAAACAATGAGGATGAGATTGACGTAAATAGTTGTATTTGAAATGAGGAGTGGGATAAATAAAATATACTTGGCCTAGTGTTTGAGAAGATGGTATATTATATAGTCCACAACATAAAATAAAATTTGGTACAAGATGATAATGATCAACCATTGTGGATGCCACAAAATTATAATGATCAAGCATTGCGGATGCCAAGTAATAATGGATCACTTACAGTCAAAACAACTTTTGAAATGGTGAGGAGAAGAAAACCACAAAGAGATTGGCTGGAACGCATTTCACAGAGACGATAAGATGTTTAGGAAATATCACTTCTTCATTTTCTAAGTCGTGCCATAGATTTTAATTTTATAATGTCTCCCTCGTACTCCTTATCCGATTATCTTAAAGATATGAACACTCAAAGGGCTTATGCTACCAGGATCATAGGAGTAAATGTTGGTTCTGAGACCCGTTATGACTAAGTTACTAGATAGGAATTGGGATGCTAGACTTTGAAGATGCCTTTGTTATGAATGAGCTTTACAGTTGTTTGTGTTAGTGATGGTAAAACCCAACTTGGCACTCTAGAGATTTGAGTAAGTTGGAAGATTTGATGAATGGAATACCTTAAATGATAAAGAATATATGAGTGAGATAATGTTCTTTGATGGTTGTGTGTGCCACCTAGTTGGGTGAGGGAGAAGTGTTCATGTTGAACAACTTCAAAGATTTAGTTTTCTTTAAGATTTACCTTAGTGTGGTCATTTTGAGTAGGGTTTTTAGATAATACTTTAATTTGATTTGATTGTAAGTCATACCAAAAGTAGTAATATGAGTTGAAATAGTTTAGAATTAATGTGCTCCAACCTTAGAATTGAAGAGATGATTCTTAGAATAGTTTGTATAGGTTTACTTTCAACTGGGAGATGATGTGCCTAGATAGCAAGGTCGTTGAGTGTCCTTAATGTACATGATTCAAATTGGGTTAAAGTTTTCACCTTTAGAGACACATTGCGATTGGGAAGTTTAGAACCCGGTAAGGTTATTATGAATTTT
Organism: Solanum pennellii; assembly: GCF_001406875.1. Classification (NCBI taxonomy): domain Eukaryota; kingdom Viridiplantae; phylum Streptophyta; class Magnoliopsida; order Solanales; family Solanaceae; genus Solanum; species Solanum pennellii. The sequence continues at coordinate 35,230,209 of NC_028646.1, forward strand.
ATCCATGCTTGGAAATTTCTTCAGAGAAGTAGTATATGAGGTTGTAGTATGGGGCTTCCTCACGGGAAAAGATGGTATGGTTCGATAGAAAGATGGTTGAAGGTCCCGATATCCTCATCTTTTTCTTCCATTGCTATTCTAGCTTGAGACAAAAAGTTCCCTGTGACTTGTTTCATAGATTTGAAGTCATGTGTGTTTATGCGTTTCCATGATCTCCTTATGTTCTGCATGTTCTTTATGAGATTCATGTTTATATATTAAGAAAATGAGTATTTATGATTGATGAGTGTAATACCTCAAAATTTACTTAGGTGAAGCTAGAGCCTAACATTTTTGTCATGATGGTCTTAGGTCCTATAATTGTCTACAATTTTGTATTGAGGCAGTGTCTAGAGTTTTAGGTGATTTGGAAGTGAAACGTCAAGGGACGACTAAAACGTTTGATGACTTTCACCTATGTGCATCATGTGTGGTTTTATGATTATATGTGTGTTTTATGAGTTAATGAGGTATTCATATGAGGTAGCAAAGTTTTTATAGGTGGTGTGTCAAGTTTCATGAAGTTTGGAGGTCAAATGTCCATGACGTTCGAAAGGTTTGCCTTGAAACGACCTTGTGTATATATGTATGTTTCATCGAGTTTTATGTGTTAACTTTTGATTAAGTTCATATCGGAGGTATACTAACATATTCAGGTTGGATACGTCTTGATTAAAGTCCCCAAGGACCATCCAAGGATCCTTGAGGAAGGACCCTTTCTTCGAAGACAAGACTTCCAAGACAGCCCCAAACGACGACGCAGTAGATGGCTCGTGGGCCAGTCGACGACCCGTTTATGGGCTTCGTTTCTTGAAACATATGTTTTAGATGAGTCCATACAAGGACCAGCCTCATTCCAAAAGAACAGATGAACAGAACAGTTCATTAGTTGAGGGACGGTTCATTCGTGTCCATCCGACGATGGTGTTGTCAACCTGCGCAGGTCACTATTAAGTCAAGGGGTGAATTGGTAAATTCACCCCATATCAAAATCAGATAAAGGGATGTTACTTAGGGGTCTTAAACATGTTTATAAGCCTTTAACACTTAAAAGAATCCATTCTTCAAAATCAAAACCCAAATTCCCTTAGAAATTTTCTAGAACATTATTGGAGCCGAAACTCAAGAAAGGGATTGGATTGGAGAATTGAGTGGAGATTCTTCATCAAATCGGAAAATTATATTTATTGAGGTATAGTGTTTTATCCTTGAAACTCTATTCATCAAGGACCCCAACATTCAAAGCATTTTTTAAAAGTTCCCAAGATGAATTGTCAAATTTTATGATCTGTCCATAAGTTCTTGCACTAAATGTTTTAAAGCAGTGAATATTGATTGAATTTTCGTTAGTTATATAATTTTAAGTCAATTAACCTATGAATCCATGCAATTGATGAACCATAGTTTTTGACAACTTTATGGGTTATGTGATATTGTCTTAATGATTATGAATTCTAGTGTAGTTTTCTATGGTCTATTAAATGATATAAGAATTGTATTCAATTTATTTCTAATTGGTCCTATATTTATATCTATATTGAATTGACCTAGATTCATAGAGAATTGTTATTATTTTATTGAATTGGTTGTTATGGCCGCAATTTAGGTGGAATCAATGCAATTTAGGAGGAATCTTGGGTAAGGTCCTTATGGTATTGAATTGGATAATTTAGACATGGATTAAAGGGGTAGAATGGATTGGTGGTAGTCTGACCTAATTCTCATTATTTTATGTTAATTAGACTTGAATTATGTTGTTATTTGTATGGTCCACTTATGGTGTATGTGCTATGTTTTTTACTTGCAATTGATTATGATGATCATGGACTTGTCGGCACTACTTGAAGTATTACGATGATTCGTGTAGTTGATTTATGTGAAGTATATTCATATATATCTACATGTTAAGTAATGTGAAAGTATGTGTTCCTTCTACGTATATTAGGAGATCATGTTATACTATGACTATGTGCTTATAGGTGTAGTCTTAGAGTTGATGCATGATTTTTCTTCATTGACTACATAAGTCTATGAGTGTTATATTTATGATGTTATAGTAATATATAGGATGACATAAATATGATGAGGGTCATTCTTTGGTGCTTCAAACAATGATATCCTATATGTGACAAAGTAAATAATGTTGTGTCTTGTTTTGGTAGACTTGTGTCCCTTACTTGATACATGTATGAATGATATGTTAATACGAGATGTCTTGACTAGGTAGGCACGGTGAAACCTTGTCATGCTTGAATGAACGATATGTTAGACCTTAAAGGATTCTAAGAAGGTCATGTACCTGGAACTTTAAACCTAGTTGTAAGGTTATAAACATGAAGTCGATACACGTAATGGTAACCTTCTTGTAAAGGATGATGGACTTAGAGTTGGTTTGATGGAACGACTTAATATCATCCTTAGAAAAGTCAAACTGAGCTATCTTAGTCGCCATTGAAAGGTCGCCCTAGTGGACCTCTTTGTGTAAAAACCCTAAAAATGGATATGATAAGAAATGCTTAATGTGTCAAGAATTCCTATAATTAGACTAGGGTTCACACTGATTGATGTGCGTAGAACCAGACCTCAGAACCCATGCTACAGCCAAGCCAACTAACTGGGGGAGTTAGTTGGCTTGGAAAGTTGGGTCCCACCATGTAGGGATCTCGAATACGAAGATTTACTTGAAGGAGTCTTTACTGGACATAAAAAGTAAAAATCTTAGGTTTTTGAGGGTCTAGGGGTAATATGGTCTTTTTCAAGGCTAAGGGTAGTATCTCAATTAACCTAAATATACAATTACTTATTTAATTAATAAGGTGGAGGGGTATTTTTGGGAGAGAGGGCCGAAATTGGGCTCTTGAAGTGAAGTCTTGCTCCACCCGTGTTGGAACCTAGGTGGAAACAATGAATTAAAGTGATTTTTTTATTTATACTATTGAATTAATGTAATTAATGAATAATTATTATTCATTATATTATTTTAAATGAAATAAAAAAAATCAGATTTTTATTAAATAAACAAACCCTTATTGACTAAGTCCTAAAACTTGACTCCTAAGCATCCTACAACTCCCACACTGTCATGTTTATCTCTCAACTCTCACGATCAATCTCTCTTATTATTTCTCACGTATTTTCTCTGCCAAATTAAGATACAAGATCAGAAAAATAAACCAAGTTCTTCACACTTGAAGAACTCACACGAAATCACAAGAAAACAAACGTTAATCGCACACTAGGCTAACGGAGGTTGTCATTCGAGTGGAGTTGATATTGAGGGGGCTTAGACGTATTCTTAGGTGATGTTTTGGGCAGCAAGTCAAGAGTTTAACGTCAAAAAGGTATGGGTTTTCTTCTCTCTTGGTCAATTTCCCAAGAGACCCCTTAAGGTTGAGAATATTCATTGCGAAAACTAGGATTCTTCCCCGTTGCATGTCCATGACACTAGATCCCATTGAATCATAGGTTGGTTATGTTTGGTGGTTGAAAACTAGGGATGAAACGTGGTTTTCGTGATTATTATGTGTTTATATGTCTGTTTGAAATTATGTGACTTATGTTGATGTTTCCAAAAATGTAACTACGTGTGTATGTGTGTGTTGCCATGGCAATTGTTCATGGTTTAGGACATCAAATGGCATGATAGTTTTTTATATATCATGTACTCATTGTTGATGTAAATGTGATGTTCATATGAATTTAAATATGTCTGATTTGAGGGATAATTTCTTGTCCAAATGAATACATGAAGACGCACCTAAAACGTTCTAAATGCACTACGAAATTCCCCTAAGAACTAAGGTGTAACTTGATGAAAGGATGCTGAAAGTTAAAAGAAAATTTCCAGCTTCTAGTGATGAATTTCAGTCAGCAAAGAGGAGTCAAAATGTTTAAAAAATGAATTAAAACAAGTAAGGTAATGGAGTGTTGAACCCGTGACCTCACCATGTAAAAAACCATGAAACTGAAGAATTAAAAAGAAATGTGGTGAAGGGGATTCGAACCATGGTATTGGATGGAAAATGTAACTTAAAAGAAAAAAATAAGAAATAAGAGGAGTGGGATTCGAACCCACCACCTCTCAATAAGATTTAGGAAGAGTAAAAAAAAATGTGAGGCGTGAGAATCGAACCCACGACCTCTAGGAAGTGAAGGATATTAAAAGGAAATGAAATAAAAGAGATGTGACGTGTGTGAATCGAACCCACGACTAACTATGCAGATTTAAGGAGAAAAAACTAAAAGAAATTAAAGAGGAGTTGTGGGGGTTCGAACCCACAACCCTTTTGCCAAAGGAGACAAATTTAAAGGTAATGAAAATAAAAAGTAAATGAGGTTGTGGGGGTTCGATCCCACATCCTCTTAGTTCTATTAAGCAAAAAATTAAGAGATCTCGAACTTGGGTCCCCAAGCCATATGGATCAAACCAAAATGAATAAAGAAATGTATGTGTTGTTTTAGGGATTTAAAAATAGGGTTCCCTTGCCCAAATTCCATATTGATACATAAGTCATACTTGAATTAAATGTTCCAGAATAATGATGCCTATTTAGATCAAAATTGAGATCTTACCATACCTGCAAGATGCATAAGTCTTGTACCACATAATCTTAGGATGATATGAATCATTTAAACGAACTATGAATGAAGCCTGATGGCTTGTATGTACAGATCCATAAATCTAGCATACATTTGAAAAAAGAGTGAACCTAAGATGTATGTAATAAAATGATGTAACCCTAGAAGGGCTATGTAAGAGTGTAAAACACACTAAATTCCCAAGTGCATTGGCATATGATGAATCAAATATTCTCTAATAAAATGATGAAACCCTAGAAGTGTTAAGTTAGAGTGTGAAACACACAAATGGCCAAGTGCATTGGCATATGATGAATTGAACATTCACGTAAAAAGGGGTGAGTAATTATGAAGAACAAATGTTCTGATGTTAATGAATGTGGTGACAACATGATATGAGTCTAATGTAAAAGATTAGAGAAAAAATAAAATGAGCCTAAGTAAATGTTACCAAACCGTACTCACCTATGATAGTGTAAAGTTAATAAAGCGACCAGTCTCTATGAACACTCTAATGAAAGTATTGAGATTAATACACTGAATCTAATGATGATATGAGAAATCATCTATTGAGTTATGATGTTCTCATACTAGAAGCCAGCTTCCATGACGTGTGAGTTGAATGTAATTGAACTTTATACTTAGCACCGATAGACTATCTATGAGCAGTGATGCCTTCTTCCTAGAAGGGCAGAGCTTCACGTAACTCTCATGACATTGGACTTTCCGGCATGCCGGGTATGGGTCACTTTGGCCGGTGATTCCACCTCTTTTTTGTGTGGGGTTTCATGACACTGGATTTGATGATGCTCACATGATCTATGATGGTTAAAGTTAAAGTTGTCAATGAATGCATGATGCCAGTCCCAAATGATGCACATAATGTAATGAATGATAGAAAAGATGTTAGGATAGGATAATAAAGAGGTGAGTTAGACTCAAGTAATGACATTTAGTCATTCTTGGTCATTGCACAACGAACCCGATGAAAGTCTTAAACTACATCCTAGGTATAGCTGGTGTTTGCACTGGCCCATGAATGAAGTGCGTATGGATGAATTAAGAGGGGCTGTGGGGGTTCAAACCCATAATCCCTCGGCCAATGTAGTGAAATTTAAAGGCAATGAAGATAAAAAGTAAATGAGGTTGTGGGGGTTCGATCCCACATCCTCTTAGTTCCATTAACTGAAAAATGAAGAGAAAAATAAGGAAAAAATAAATTTAAGCCATTAAGGCTCGAACTTGGGACCCCAATCTATATGGATCAAACCAAAATTAATTAAAAAATGTAAGTGTTGTTCAAAGTATTTTGAAAATCGAGTTCCCTTGCAAAACCTCCGTATTGATAAATAAGTCATACGTGAATTAATGTTCAAGAATAATGTTGCCTACTTAGATCGAAATTGAGATTTTGAAATACATACAAGATGCCTAAGTCTTGTACCACATAATCTTAGTAAGATATGAATCATTTAAACGAACTATGAATAAATCCTCATAGCTTGTATGTATAGATCCATATGTCTAGCATACGTTTAAAAAAAATTAAGTGAACCTAAGATGTATGTAATGAACTGATGTAACCCTAGAAGGGTTAAGTAAGAGTGTAAAACACACTAAATGGCCATGTTCATTGGCATATGTTGAAACAAATATTATGTAATTAAATGATGAAACCCTAGAAGGGTTAAGTAAGAGTGTGAAACACACAAATGTCCAAGTGCATTGGCGTATGATGAATTGAACATTCACGTAAAAAGGGGTGAGTGTTAATGAAGAAAAATTGTGCTAATGTTAATGAATGTGGTGACAAAATGATATGAGGCTTATGTAAAATATGAGAGCAATCTCAAATGAGCCTAAGTAAATGTTACCAAAACGTACTCACCTATAAGAGTGTAAAGTTAATGAAGAGACCAGTCTTTATGAACACTCTAATGAAAGTATTGAAATTAACACACTTAATATTAATGATGATATGAGAAATCATCTATTGAGCTATGATGTCATCATACTAGAAGCCAGCTTCCATGACGTATGAGTTGAATGTAATGGAACTTTATACTGAGGACCGTTAGACTACCTATGAGCGGTAATGCCTTCTCTTGGGAAGGGCGGAGGTTAACGTAACTCTCATAAGATGAGACTGTCAGGCATGCCGAGTATGGGTCTCCTTATATATCCTAGTCTTCAAACCTATACTACCAATATAGGGATCTAGCCGGGTTCAATTCCCATGTACGCTAGCATTTTTTGGGTCACATTGGCCAGTGATTCCACCTCTTTTCGGTGTGGGGTTTCATAACACTGGATTTGATGATTCTCACAAGATCTATGTCAGTTAAAGTTAAAGTTCCCAATGAATGGATGATGCCAATCTCAAATGATGCATATAATGTAATGAATGATACCAAAGGTGTTAGGTTAGGATAATAAAGAGGTGAGTAAGACTCAAGTAATGACATTTAGTCATTCTTGGTCATTGCACAACGAATCCGATGAATGTCTTAAACGACATCCTAGGTATAGCTAGTGTTTACACTGGCCCATGAATGAAGTACGTATGGATGAATGAAGCAGAATCTATGTCTGCTAAAGCAGACTCCCTAGTTGAGGTCCCATATGTTGAGCCCTCATTTTGGGAAGTCTTAATGTTAAGTCCATGATTCCAAGGTCTCATGGCATACGAATAAATTATATGAACCACGTTATCTGTTATATGAATTATGTGCTATGTGTACGCTGTTGTTTGTTGTGTGCAAAATGTTAAGTATGATGGTTCGTGTCACTCTCATGGCATAACTTTCCTAATCCAAATTTTGAAAGTTCACTCACTTTCCTAATCTCAATTTGGCAAGTACACTTACTTGACCATCTATAATCATGATGCTAGGAAAGACCTATTCTTACTCATGCATGTCCTTGGTGTGTTCTTACATATACCCATACTTAGTAAAAGTATGTACTGACACTATACAACTGTAAACATTTAGGTGCAGGCACAGGTGGACACTAGAGATAAAGGATCAACGCTGCAGCTATCCGGACGTCGATCATTCATCCGGACTTGGTAGGAACTCATGCTTTCGAGGATGCTTGTCCATTTACATACTAGCTCAGTTGTAGATTGAGCTACTGAAGTACGTCCCCTAGCGTTTATTTTCTATTTTTGTTTAGACATTGTATTGGTGCCATTTTGGCAAGTACATCTTTATAGTTATAATAAACTGCTTCTTTTATTTGAGGATCTTAATTTTAGATGGTTTATGGTGAACAATTATATATGTAATAGAATGTTTAGTAAGCATGATAGGAAACAAAAAGTTTCAAATTTTACGCTAAAATTAACCTAGATGAAGTAAGAATGATGTATGTAGGCTTGTCTGTAACCTCTGAGTAGTCAACGACGCCGGTCTCGTCTGGGGTCTAGATTCTGGTCGTGACACTTTGGTAGGGTAAATGTGATTGGGTTATTAACTACATAAGTAACCCTTTCATGTGATCCTTTAATGTAAATTACTCTATGAGACTGAAGGCTAGCACCGATTGATTATGTTATGGGAAGTAGTTCTACTTGAGAAGGATACTAGAGTACAATGTAGCTTTAGTTGAGAATGAGACTACAGTGCATAAAATCCCTCATATACTATAACCATATGCCTACATAGGATATGTCCTAGTTCTATCCTTTGCAAGTAGAACACCCTCATGGGAGTAGGTTAGAAATTCGGATTCCATGTCTAGCTATTATTGTCTATGTTGGTTATTTTCTATTCTCATCATATGCGATGCCTACTAGCACTAGAGAAGTTCTATGAAGATTAGGTGGTGGTATGTGATGCTATATAGACATTCCACAATAGTCTTTGAAGATTTTAGTGAGAGTCCCTAGGTCTTCTCCAAGACCATTAATTGAATGTCTACCTGATGACTGAGTCTTAAATGAACTAATGAATGTAATGGATAAATAAAAGAAAGAATGTTAAATGAATAAGTACTTATCTAGAGTAGTTAAGGGTTTTCTAATTAAGGTGTGAAGGGGGCATAGGAATGGTCACTTCGTATCTTACCTAGATATGTCTTAAGACTGACTCTAGTTAGGGAATATGGTTGATTATGTGAACATGATCTAAGCCTTATGTAGTCTAAAGGATTATTTAGGTAATGTTGAAGACGTCAATCATGGACGTTATCTTCTGAATTTACTTAAATAAGTCTTTTGATAGCCTTTGAAAGAAAAATGTCATATTATCTATATGTTGATGTATTAAGTGAGAACAATTCTATCTTAGGTAGTCTATAGGATCTCTTAAGTTTGTGTGTGTGTACGGTATTGTACGGGTGGTCGCTTCACAACTCACTCAAGTGAGACATAGAATCACCTTTTGTAGAAGAATCTCATGTTCATATGCTTTGTGTCTTATGTGTGTTGATCTAATTATAGGTGGTCTTAAGGATCATTTATGCAGGCCTAGAGAGATTGTACGGACGGTCTCTGTTTTTCTTACTTAAGTGAGTCTTAGGATAACTTTTAATGAGGGAATTACATGCTAAAAAGTCTCTAAAGTGAAGATAGGACACATCACTGGAACTTCACTGTAACAATGAATTGGTTCACTGTAAAGTGACCTTAAAAATGTACCAAATTTCTTAAATATTATCTTATGTGTTTCTAAGTTGTTAAATTTCATTCTTATTATTATGATATGACATTTAAATGAAAAAGATGCATATTTCTTATAAATGTCCGTTTTCATGATTTTATGCATAATGCCATACTTAGTACATGTTTTTGTACTAATTCCATGCTTACTGCCTATTCTCATCATATGGGATACCTACTAGCATTAGAAAAGTTCTATGAAGTTTAAGTAGCGGTATGGGACGCTATCTAGACATTGCACAATAGGCTTTGAAGAGGTTAATGAGAGTCCCGAGGTCTTATCCAAGACCATTAATTGAATGTCTTTACATGATGAATGAGTCTTAAATGAACTAATTAATGTAATGGCTTAAGTTAAGAAAGGATGTTAAATGAATAAGTACTTATCTAGTGTAGTTAAGGGTTGTCTTAGTTAAGGTGTGAAGGGGACATAGGAAAAGTCACTTTATATCTTACCTACATAAGTCTTAAGAATGATTGTAGTTATGGAAGATGGTTGATTATATAGACATGATCTAACTCATAGGTAGTCTTAAGGATTATTTAGGTAATCTTGAAGAGGTCAATCATGGATATTATCTTCTTGATGTACCAAAGTAAGTCTTTCGACAGCCTTTGGATGTAGAATGTCATATTATGTATGTGTTGATGTATTAAGTGGGAATAATTCTATCGTATGTAGTCTATAGGATCTACTAAGTGTGTGTGTAAGGGATTGTATGGGCGGTCGCTTCACAACTCAGTGAAGCGAGACATAGAATCACCTTTGGTAGATGAATCTCATGTTCATATGTTTGGTGTCTTGTAAGTGTGTTTTGATCTCATTATAGGTAGTCTTAAGGATCATTTAGGTGTGCTTAGTCAGGTATTATGGGCGGTCTCTCTTTTTCGTACTTAAGTGAGTCTTAGGATAGCTTTTAGTGAGGGGATTACATGCTAGAAAGTGTTTAGAGAGAGTGAATTGGTTCACTATAAAGTGACCTTAAAAATGTACTTAATTACTTAAATGTTATCTTATGTGTTTGTAAGGTGTTAAATGTTATTGTTATGATTATGATATGATATATAAATGAAAAATATGCATATATCTAATAAATCTCTATTTTCATGATTTTATGCATAAAGCCGTACTTAGTACATATGTTTTACTAGTTCCATGCTTTTATCTATCTCTAAATTGATTCATAGGTGAAGGTTTTATTGGAGATCTATGGTTGGATTAGAAGATAGTTCAAGCAAGTCGAAGTATGTCCTCATTTGACTTGAGGTCATAGATTTCTTTTATGTCTCTTATGGAAGTATTATAATGGACTAAGTACTTCTATATTCCTATTGTATGGGCCGTGTCCCAAAGTATTCTTGTGTCTAAGATTTGATGAAATGAGACTTAGTATTTCCTATGAGTTTTATATAAAAGTGTTTATAAAGACTTATAGAATATTTATAAAATGTTTTGATTCTGTATTACTTTTCATATGTTTGTATGAGATGAACGGTATGAAAGGGTTTGTACAAGACTTTCTAGAGGTCAAGTACGCCGGTTGCACTCCAAGAGTGTCATATCTTCTAGGGTGTTGTCTCGGGATGCGACAATGAGTTCCTCATATTGCTGTGCATTTAGTATGAGTTCCCTATATGCTTAATGAGATGAATTTCCAAACATGTTTTAGTATGATTTTGAGAAAATTGACATAATTTTTTTTATGAAATTAGGTTGAGTGTGCTTGTGGTTGGAGAAGGTCGTAAGTTCCTTCTATGAATTTGAGAAATGTTGTTTTCATGCATAATGGGTTATCAGATTTAATTCCTACTTTCTTGTGTTGCATTCATTATGTTGACATGGATTTGATATTTTCTCCATTGAATTGTTCCTTATTTTGTTGTTTCATGAATGATTGATTTCTAGTATAGGGTCATTAATTAAGTAACGTGTCTACATCGTCAATTGAAGACAAATTTTCCCAAGGGACAGATAATGTAATACCTCAGAAATTAGTAGGGTTTACTAGAGCCTAATGTGAGGGTTAACGTAAAGGGTTAAGAGAAAGGACCAAGTAAATTAGGTTAGAGCCTACGAATGGTGGACAATGGTTCAAAAAAATGCTTGTCCACTGCCCACCCTTACCACGAGGGCCTTTACAAGCTGAGGTAGTTGAGACTATAAGCTTCAAAAGCTGTCCAAGAAAGGCTCCCCTTCACGAGCAACTTCACAGAACATGGTGAAGACCACAGATTGTGGGAAGGATCGTGGGGTTGCATTCCCAACTTGGGAGCTTTCCAATATTAGGAGGGAGACTGTTCAAGGGACCACGGACTCCATCAGGAGCCATGATGCCCTTGACGGGTTGTGGTGCCTTGTCGTGGTACCTGGGAGGGGCTCCCTAGTAAGGTGTCTTTTGGAAAATTCCTGATTTTGTAGTTATTAAATGGGGTTAACATGTATTGTTTTAATACACCTATATAATACATTTCAAGTCATTAACAAGCCCACTTACCCCATTAATTCTAAAAAATTTCTCTCTAGAACTCCAAAGAAGAAGAAGAAGAAAGTGGAAGCTAGGTATTAAACAATCAAGATTTTTATCCCCATCTAAGGGATAAATCTTCAAAAATTTATGGTAGATCTTCATCTATGGGTATCTTTCACCCAACGACCCCTTCCAAAATTCCCAATTTCAAATCTAGAAAACCCAAAAGTTAGGGTTTGACTTCAATCTCGTGGGTTCCTTTCAAATTTGTTTTAAATGATTGAAATATGTTTTTTATGGATGTATTGATTATTTTATATGATTTTATGTTGAATTCCTCAAGAATCCATGAATTTACCTTTTTTCCCGATTTGTATCTTAAAGTTTGGGTATTGTAAAATGTTGATCCAATTTAGTGGATAATGTTTTTTTATGGTATAGTTACAAATTTTTTTGTATGAATATACATATATTCTTGAATAACCTTAGGTTTTAGGGTTTAATTAATATAGTTTGGTTTATGCCATGCAGGAGACAAGTGCGAAATTAGATGTGATCTTCTAATATTGATGAATTACTTGAGATTAGAGTAGCTAACTATTAGTTACTTAAAGGTAAAGCTTGTAGACATGAATTGATTAGATTACTTCTAATAGGATGAATCATTACTAAGTAGAGTTTATATTGATTATGCATAATAATAGATGACGATATCTTGTTAAGAATGAATCATGTGGTTAGATTATCTTGGGAATTAGGCCTACATGATGGCCATTTGAGGTATTGTTTGAGAGTAATTCCTATAGTATGATTGTGATTTATAGGGCTATGAGAGTAAAAACTAATATGAAAGAACCACGAATTTTTAGTCTTTAGGAGTGAAGCTATCATGTAGTTTTAATTGTATGTGGTTCTATTGTGTAAAGATTTCACCAAGAGGAACTATATAATGTGTATTTGAGATCATTTATTTAATGACTAGATTACTTGAACTATGATTATATTCATGTGTAATATATTAAATTATAGATGTTTTGATTGAATATGGTTTATGATCCTTAAACGGGCAATGCATTATATTATGCATTATTTATGAGTGTCACATCCGGGAAGTACCCCCAGACGCAAATGATGCCATCGTTCTCGGGGAGGACTAAAAGGATGTCTCATATTAAACCATCTAAACAAGAGTATAGCAATTGGGAATAGCCCATACACCAATACTAAAGCCACATATAGGATATACAATCATAGTACTCAAATGAAAGAGATGAACAAAGTGTATTTCAAGACTAACCCACATCCAATTCTAGAAAATAGCATTGTCATCGAAGTAGTGAGAGCCTACCCAACTTAGAGAATGAGGATCCAAGTCTTCCTCAAAATTCGTCAGGAACCCTTCAATGATCGAAATGTAAAATGTTGGGGAAAAAGGGGAAAACGGGGTTAACACATCACTTGTACTAAGTGTAGGACCATATGCACAAACAACATAGAAATCATTCTTTAAAAAGGATAATTTATAATGATATGTCAATTTACTGTAAAATCCCACTTTTTATGCACATTTAAGAATAATATGAACCAATAACCACATAATCCTCAATACAATATAATATTCAACACAAGACAAACATTAAAAAGTCAAGTCAACATATGGATAACCAACAAACCTCTACATCATATTATAACCATAAGGCATATACAAGAACTTCTTAATGTTTTAACCCCTACCACACCCTTACCCATAACCTCATCAAGTCTGCAAGTGCAATGATCAAGCAAAACCACATAATATCACTTAATCAAATAAACAAAGATAAAGGACCATAAGTAACGCCTAACTTCACAATACATAACATCAAGAGTAACAACCATCATACTTTGGCAATATACACCAACAACATGCTCATAAGTGAAACTAACATCATATAGAGTCAATGACAGGTAAAGCCAATACATACATAACCAATGAATTATTGAACACAAGAACAACCTCCTAAGGCTTCCCTCAAGGAAAACTATTGCAAAGCATAGGTAGAGTCCCATACCCGACTAGGATAAGCCAAACCTCTTAAGTCACCCTAATTAGTGTTTCCTTCGTTACATTGTTTTACATTCGGGAACATCTTGTCTTAACCGACATAGACCACATGAGCCAATGTGGAATCCGGTGTAATGGAACCCTACACCGAAGGAAGGTGTACTAATTGCCAAGGTAGTACCAAAATATGAATATAACATCTAGGTGAATCCACAAGCTAGTATTCCTATGAGGGAAACATACTGCAAGAACGAGGAGATATAGTTGAGACCCTCTTTCTGAAACATGCATTATTATCATGAGTACATTAGCGATCCTACCTTCCCTATGTGGGAAGGCACACTCCTCACTCTAATTCACTCGGTGCTAAGATAGAGTCCCTTTTGAAATGTCTTTCATTCATAATCATATCATTGATTAGGTCATAGTTTCTACCCCTTATATAGTCATAGTCATAAATCAATAGGAAATACATGAGAACACCTCTCATTACAACCCTCATATGTGAGATTAGCACATTAACATCATTATATCATTTTAAGGCACATAGGTACTTCATAATCAACCTTATATAAATACATCTTAAGCATAATTTCACAATCACATAATCAAGACATTTCAATTCAATCATCATACAAAACCTAATTTATCTTATCATATGATATACTTTAGTATAATTTCATCACTAAACACAAGTAATCATAATTGAAGTAAAGGTTTGACATCAGAAGACTTACCTCAATCTCCTACACAAGCAATCATCAAGGGTTTACCATCAACCATCCAATTCAACAAAAAAATTGGTTTAATATCATCACAGAATAGTAACTAACACAAATATGAAGTCAATTGAATCACTACACAATATTTTATCACTAGTTCATAGCCTAGGGTTAGGGACTTAGGTCAAATTTATGATCTACTTCACAACAAAGGTTAATTAATTAAGAACTAGAATAATTGGATTACAAAACATCATAACTAACTCGTAATTAAATAAATAAATAATAAACAAAGAAAATTAAAGGATAAATTTCATAATAGAAAAAAATACATCTAAAACTCTTCTTTTTGCAATCAATTTGGAGGAACACTTTGGCGAAATAATCTCAAAGGTTAAAGTAATCCCAGACCTTACTACTTGATGATGTTTTATGGATAGAAGCCTCCTCTTTTAATCCCTATAACCCTCCTTTTCTAGGTCTTCTCTTTAGTTTCTTTGGGAGAGAGAAAGAAGAGCAATTGGGTTTTGGGAATTATGAGAGTTACGTTTAGTTTAATTACACTAAGTCTTTATGTATAGGTCCTTAGTTAAATTAATTGAACCTCACCAAAACCTTAATAAAATAAATAACAACTTACCTATTAAATGAATTAATAAAAACAAAATATCAACACAGAGACTTGATCTACGAGAGCCTGACTAACGGGCTATAGGTAAGTCTACGCGTTTGCCCCCTTCAGTCCTTCACACCCATCGTTGGTGTCAGAGACTGGTACAGATGGACCATTAGCCAAAATGGATAGGTTTTTGTAAACATAGGTATCGATGCCCCGTCGATCCAATCATGCCTCATCGCCTGCAATCTGTCAATGGACACTGCGTCATGGAAGCTTTTTGCCATATTGTAAGAGTCCTCCACAAGGGCCCTTGGTTTGTCCATGGCGAGTCGTATTCAGACGTTCCAACTATAAAATAGATCTCATATGTGTTAAACACCTTACCACCCAATTTCATCATATTCTGACTCCTAAAACTTAGTCAAATAGGCTAAGGCACACTAGCATCTCTTCAACTAGTTTTGGGACGTCATAGTCATTCGTTGACGTTTTGATTCAAGAACATCCTAAATAGATTTTAGAAACTATAGTTGAATTTAAAACACTTTTACAACTCTTTTACTCTCATGTTAGGATCTAGACTAGGCTTTAGGCTTTTGGAGTATTACAATGAGAGTTGTGTTCGTGCTTTAAGAATATATTTTGAGAAAGTAAAATGATCATGAATTTGATGTAATTGTGGTGTTTTTGAAACTATATACTCTCACACACACACACACTTACATAGGAACATGTATAAAATGTCCATGACCATGATTATGATGATATTATTTATTGATACATAGACTATTCTTAAGAACACATAAATGATGTGAGTTTTTCTCACATACTGGAGATTCTAGGTTGAAAGTTAGTTCTCACCTAATTGAATCTGACATGATGACATTAAAAGCGAAAGTCTCTCTTATGATCTAATGAGCTATCCTAATGTAACAAGTTAAGTTTCAATAAATATTCCACGGGATTTATGCTTAGCACCGACTGCATAATGAATATGAGATAGATTGTCTCTCATTAATTAAGGTTGGGTTTCTAATAGAAATATCATGAGAAGTAAGATACCTTTTTAAGTAAGGTTTTGATTTCTAGTAGCACTCTACTTATCCCATAATTAATCCCAACCGTAGGCTATTTAGCTATTGGATCCACCTAAAAGCTAATGCACTTTTGTTTCAACTTCGGCATGTAGCACACCTCTTTTGGGTGTGGGGCATAACACTATATTCAATGTATAAGATCACATTGTCTATGTCAGTTAAGTGAATTTCCCACAATGTCAAGTCTAGGATGAGTTATGGCTACTCAACATGTACAACCTAGTGTGGGTGAGGGTATGAGACTTCATCCATACCTTGTACAAGTAGGCCATGAGAGTAGTTATGGTTGTTCCTTTCATGTTATAATGAGTTATGAAATATCCTTATGATGATGTTATTGAGTATGTTGGTACGAAGACAAAATGTAAGTATAAACACTTAACTTGGATTGTTGCTAAGAGTGTCTTTCCTTGTTATGACTTAATTAATGTGAAGTTTTCCTTGACTATGAGTATTAACTAAAGATGATAGCAAAGAATGGTAAGTATGATTATAGTTGCCTAAAATAGGTACTTAGTATAGATGGGATTATGGGATCAAATATATGATTTGCAAAAGTTAACTTTGCGTTACTTAAGAGATAGTTCAATTAGGCTATGATGATCTATATGTTAAGTATGCTTGTGACTTATGATTTTTATACTAAAGTGTATGATTCTATAACATAGTAAATGGATGCTTTTCAACAAAAAATATCCTTTTTAGCATTATTTTGTGCATGCTATCATACTTATTGAAATTTTTTATACTAACCCATATTTTCTACATTTTTCACAAAGTGTGGGTTCCGGTTTTTAAAGCAATATTCTATTGGTTCAACCTTGGATCGACTAGTCTCCTATCTTGCGGTGAGTCCTCATGATTTGAGGACGTATGGGTCATTAGTATTTCGTTTTTACTTATTCCATGTTTGGATTATATTGAAAGATAGGTGACCCTATTTTTGATTCAAATATTGTATTAAATGGATAATTGAGAAAAACTAGACTTTCACTTTCTTTTATGAAAGATTTCGATTGTATGGATAATGTTTTAGAATTTTTGCATCATTTCTTTTATATTTTATAATGATATGCTAAGGGCTTGTATAAGGCCCTTTGGGATCAAGTACGCAGTATTACATCTAGGGTGTACCTACGGGTCGTAAAAAAGTTGGTAATCAGAGCATAAGGTTAAGAATGATTCTAGGATGATGTCTCATAAGCCATGTCTACTGAAGTCTTGTTTATAGTGTGAAGTGCGCCACATTTATGAATTAGAGGCTATACGATGTTTAGGAAATCTCACTTCTTCATTCTTAAAGTAGTTCCATAGATTTTAATTTTATATTTTCTCTCTCATACTCCTTATCTGATGTTCCTAAAGATATGACCACTTTAAGGGCTCATGCTACACGGATCGAGGGAGAAAATGTTGGTTGTGATACCAATTATGATTATGTGGCTATATAGGACTTGGGATGCTAGACTTTGATGTTGCCTTTTCTATGAATGAGCTTTGTATGGGTTTTATGTTAGTGATGGTAGAACCCTACTTAGCCATGGCTAGCTTTTAGTAAATTGAAATATTTGATAAATCAAATAGCTTAAATGGTAAAGCATGTATGAGTGAGATAAAGTTCTTTGAGGGTTATATCTGCCACCTAGTTCAGTGAGGGATAAGAGTTTAAGTGTTGAATTTGAGTGAGATAATGTTCTTTGAGGGTTATATCTGCCACCTAGTTCAGTGAGGGATAAGAGTTTAAGGGTTGAACAAATTCAAAGAGTTAGATATCTTCAAGATTAACCTTAAGTATGGTCATTTTGAGTTGGGTTTTAGATAATACTTCAAAAAATTTTGCTCTTAAGTCCCATAAAATTTAATAATACGAGTTGAATTAGCTTATGATTGATGTTCTTTGACCATAGAATTGAAAGAGATGATTCTTAGAATTGTTCGTATAGGCTTACTCCCAAGGGGGAGATGATTTGACTAGACAACAAGGTATTTGAGTGTTCGTAATTGGCATGATTTGGATTTGCTTTAATATCTCACCTTGTGAGACATATTGAGATTGGGAAGTTTAGAACTCGGTAAGTTTATTATGAGTTTTGTAGTGTCCATGGTTTGAGATTTCTTCAAAGAAGTAGTATTTTGAGGTTGTAGTAGGGGGATTCCTCCAAAAGGTGGGAGATGGTACACTTAGATAGCAAGATAGTTTAAAGTATCATTATCCTCAACTCTTTCTTGTATTCCTATTATTGCTTCAGACAAAGAGTTCCTTTTAACTTTTTTCATGAGATACGTGATTTATGTGTTTCCATAATCTCCTTGTGTTTTGCATGTTCTTTATGAAATTAAAGTTTATTAAGAAAATGATTTTTTGTGATTTATGAGTTCCTCATATTTTTTTGCATTTAGTATGAATTGCTTACATGCTTCATGAGATGACTTTTCGAACATGCTATAGTATGATTTTTAGAATATTGACATAAGTTGCTTCATAAAATCAGGTTGAGCATACTTTGGGTTGGAGAAGGTATTTCTTACTATGAATTTGAGATACGTTGTTGTTTTCATGCATAATGGGTTATTTTATGTAGTTCCTACTTTCTTGTGTTGCATTGCTTATGTTGAGAAAGAGTTTATATTTCCTCCTTTCAATTGTACCTATTTGGATGTTTCATGCTTGATTGACTGCTAGTCTTAAGTCATTCATTAATAATGGTGTCTACATCGTCATTCGAGGAAAAATGTTCCAAAGGGGAAAATAATGTAACACTTTAGATATTAGTAGGTAAACTAGAGGCTAAACGTGAGAATAAAGGGAAAGGACTAAGAAATTAGGTGAGGCCAAACGAAAGGGGACAACAGTTCCATAACATTCTTAGACATTTACCACCTTAACCACAAGGGTCTTCATGGCTTTTGGTGGTAACGAAGAGACGTGGTACCCGTAGTGGGTGAGGCTATAAGATTCAAAAGCTTCCTAAGAAAGGCTCCCCATTACGAGCCACTTCATGGCTTATGTTAAACACCTCAGATCGTGGTATGTATAGTGGGGTTGCCTTCACCACTTGGGGTCTTGCCAATATGAGGATCTACCCTAGTCAACGGACCATGGGAACCACCACGATCTGTGGTAATCTTGACGGGTCGTGGTGCCTTGTTGTATTACCTGGGAGGGGTTGCCTAGTTAGGCGTGTTTTTGTAAAGTCGTTATTAGGTAGTTATTAAATGGGTTTTATTTATATTTTTTTAATACACCTATATAAGCCCTTTTAAGTCATTAACCAACCCACATTACCCCATTAATTCAAAGAATCCAACATCAAACCCAAAATAATTCAGCCTCTCCAGAATATCTCTGTAGATCCTCAAAGATGAAAAAGGACAAGAAAGTGGAAGCTAAGGCATGAAGAATCAACATGTTTATTCTGAAATTCGGGGTAAATATTCAATAAGGTATCGTATCTCGTCATCTATTGGTATCTTTAACCCATAGACCCCTTCCAAAATGCCCAATTCTGGAACTAGAAAACCCAAAAGTTAGGATTTGACTTCATTCTCGTGGACTCCATCAAAAATTTTAAAATAATTGAATTATGTTTGTTTATGGATATATTGATGATTATACATAATTTTAAGTTTAATTCCTGAAGAATCCATGAATTTTCATCTTTTTCCAATTTGGAACATAAAGTATGGGTATTGTTATATGTTGATCCAATTGAGTGGATAATGGTTGTTTATGGTTTATTTACATATATTTGTATAATTTTACATGTATTTTTTTTAACCTAAGGTTTTAGGGATAAATTGATATCAGTTTCTTACAGGTAAAGCTTGTAGAAATTAATTGATTATTTTAGGGCTTATAGTATGAACCATGACTGAGTAGAGTTGATATTGAGTGTTTATGACGATATATCACTATAATAGGTTAAGAATGAATCATGTGGTTAGCTTATATTTTAAATTAGTCATTCATGATGACCATGTTAGGTATTTCTTCTCTGTAGGGTTATAGTATGATTGTTATTTCTAGGGTTTTGAGGGTAAAAACTTATATGAATGAACCAATAATGTTAAGGCTAGAATAGTGAATTTATCATGTAGATTGAATTATATATGTTTTTACTAAGGAAAGACTTAATCAACATGGCCGCTATTATTAGCATTTGACATCATTCTTTTAACAACTTCATTAGTTGAACTATGATTATATTCCTGTATAATATAATGACTTCTAGATATGTTGATTGGATATGGTCTTTTGCCCTAAACAAAGCAATATATGATATTATACGTTCTTTAGGAGAGTTGTGTTAATACTTTAAGAACATCTTTTGAGAAATTAAAGTGATCATGGCTTTGATGTAATTGCGGTATTGTTGAAAGTCTATACTCACATACACACATACTTATACATGACTATGCATAAAATGTCCATGACCAGATTATGATGATATTATTGTGTTGATTGAAAGTCTATTCTTATGAAAACATAATGAAAATGATGTGGAAGTGTTTCTCACAGAATGAAGATTCTAGGTTTAAAGTTAGTTCTCACCAAATTGAATCTAACATGAAGACATGGACGGTGAAAGTTTATTCTCACGCATGATCTAATGAGATATCCTAATGTAAAAAGTTTTTATTCAATAAATAATCCATGGGAATTATGCTTAGCACCAACTGGATATTAAATATGAGATAGAGGTTCTCCCGCTACGTAAAGCCTGGTTTCTAAAAGAAATTTCATGAGATGGAAGCTCATTCGTCAAGTATGGTTGGGAATCTAGTGGGAACCTCCTTATCCTTTAACTACGTTCCCTCGTAGGTTTTTTAGTTATTGGATCCACCTAAAAGCTAATAAATTTTAGTTCTACCTTAGGGATGTAGGACACCTCTTTCCGGTGTGGGGCATGACACCTGATTCTATGTAAGCTTACATTGTTTATGTTTGTTAAGGCTAATTCCCACAAGGTCAAGTCTAGGATAAGCTATGGATACTCAAGAAGTACTACCTATCATTGGTCATGGTATGTGACTTTATCCATGCATTTCACTATTAGGTGTTTAAATTAGTTGTTATGCGTTTATTTCATGTTATAATTATTTATGAAATATGCTTATGATAATTCTATTGAGTACGTCGATATGAAGACTAAATGTAAAAATCAATGCTTGAGTTGGATTATTGGTAATAGTTGATTTTCTTGTTATGATTTCGTAAATGTGAAGGTCTCCTTGTCTATGAGTATTGACTAAAAATGATATAAAAGAATTGCAAGTATGATTACGGTGGCCTAAGAGTGGTACTTAGTATAAATGTGCTTCTGTGATCATTATCTTGCATTGCACAAATATAATCTAGAGTAACTTATGAGATATTCTTTATGCTATGATGATCTATATGTTGCGCATGCTTGTGACTTGTAGTTTTTATACTTAAATATATGCTAATTCTAAAACTTGTTAAATGCATGGTTTTCAACGAAAATCTCCTTTCTTTCATTATTTTGCGCATGACCATCATACTCTGTGCAATTTTAGTACTGAACCATATTTTCTACATTTTTTACAAAGAATAGGTTTCGGTTCTTAAGGAGATATTCTCTCGATTCATCTTGGATAAACTATTTTCCTAGCTTTTGGTGATTCCTAAAGATACGAGAACGTAAAAGTCATTAGTAGTTTTATTCTAGTTATTTTATGTTTGGATTATGTTGAAAGGGAAGTGACCCTATTTTTTATTCAAAGATTTTTTTAGATGGCTAATTGAGAAAAACTAGATTTCTGCTTGCTTTTATGAAATACTTTATTGTATTGATAAATTTTTAATATTTTCTCATAATTTCTTTCATCCTATGTGATGATATGCTCAGGGCTTGTATGAGACCCCTTCGGGGCTAGTACGCCATGTTATATCTAGGGTGTACCCTTAGTTTGGAACTATGTCTCGATACCATACTTCTCATACATTTATAACATCCTAGATTATACAAATCATGTTTTAGAAACTTTTATCAATGCTCATGTTTACTTTCTCAAAACTCATTTTAAGAACTCAAGTGTTGGCTATAAAAACGTTTCAAATTTTATAACTCAAATCATAATATTCATGATATGAACAACTCAACTCAGGGATCTTAATAGTAATAAGGAAATTCAGTACACATAATTCAAGACTGAACAACTTAACGACACAAGTATTACAGAACTTAGAACTCAACAATACTTCTCATGTCACGACAAGGGAGCACCATCAAGTCGCCACACGGCATACTTGACCTCTCGGAGGTCTTTTAAAAGACTATTAGCATTCATTCTTACATAAGTATGAAAAATAGTGTGGAATCTAAAGCTTTTCACAACAAA
Source organism: Solanum pennellii (assembly GCF_001406875.1). Classification (NCBI taxonomy): domain Eukaryota; kingdom Viridiplantae; phylum Streptophyta; class Magnoliopsida; order Solanales; family Solanaceae; genus Solanum; species Solanum pennellii. Next base: position 35,252,802 of record NC_028646.1, read on the forward strand.
GTCTATAGAGAAATTCAATATTAAAACATAAGAAAAACTAAGTCTCATCACAAACAGTCATACACACATCTCATTAACATAAGGTCACGAACCCTGCATTGAATAGAAACTTATAGTCTACTACAATGTCTTTAGTGAAACAAAAATAGAAATAAAATTTATTGCCTCGAACATATGAGTACATACCAATCTTGAGAGAAATCTACTTCCTAAGCTTCAACTCTAGGAATTCTCACCTTCTACCACCTACACTTGGGCATAGAGCAGAATATGTAATTACTACAATTAAACACTAAGTATGATGAACATGCAAGAAATCATTAAAAAGGGACAATTTAGTTGAAATATGTTTTTCATGCTATTTTGGTAAAAATCTCATAATACAAGCATAAGAAACATCTTCAAGTAAATATTCACATGTAAGGTACTACCACAATTATTAAGTAACCAATTAAGCCATTTAGACCGTCTACCTAAGGTTATCCTTAGACCCACCTAGGTAAGACATGATAGAGACCTCCCATAAAACCTCTTCAATACACATGTAATTTTTCCTCAAATCTACCATAGTAAGAACTTTTCTAATTCATTACACATTTACTAAGTGAACATTATTTATTTAACTCACTCTAGCATCTTCAAATTTTACTAGTGTCATATGTATATAGCGTCCCATTCCACAAGTTACACATTGTTGAACCTATCCAATATCTAAAGTGTACATCCCACATGTTGAGAATAGAGATTAACCAACATAGAACACACTAGCTACATATGGACTCTGGTGTCATAAAATTCCACGCGTGGTGGTGTTCAACTTGCCAAGGGTAGATCTAGGATACATCTCATGTTGGAACATTTTTGAGGGGATATCAAAAGGTTTCTTTATACTCTAGTCTCATGATCAATTAGATCTACCACCTTAAGCATATCCACTCGATTGTTTTCCTTGGTTCTCATAGTGTAAGTTCATTCATATAAGTGTATAGAGAAGTTACAATCACTAAGACCTACTAACTCATAAAACTATTTCATAGAAGGGGTCAATCAAGGTTCATTTGGACTGCTCTTATGACTTTCTTAGAGATGGTTTCATGTAGTTACAACTAACCTACCTCTAAGTTCACCATTTTACTAAAGAAGGAGGCATCATTTCGGTATACCACTTTAACGCTTCTTTATTAACCTTCTTTTCATATTAAAGGTTTCAAATTCTTAACCTTCTTTTACATTCAAAGTTTCACATTCTTAACCTTGTTTTCATATTCAAGGTTTCACATTAGTCATTCATATAAGGGTACCTACTATAGGTCTACCTATCCTAGACTTTCATTCATACGCTCATTCGATACAATTCAAGTACCACGTAAGGACAACAAAGTTTACTAGAAAAACATAAAAGATCATTTTATAAAGACTCTTCTTATTCCTTCATCGTCATATATAAACAGTTAGAGAAGAAATACTTTCAATCATAGAACTCTAACAATCATACTAGATCATATCACCATCAAATGAGTACCTTTACCTATACCCTATCATCCTTTACTTAGTAGACCTATGTAAGCCATAACATGATAACACTAAAATACATATAATAATGTCGACAAGGTCATATACATAATTATTATAACAATTAAGCACCGCTACCATAAGTGGACCACACAAATTAATAGAAATTCAATATCAATTCTACATTAAATAAGGGAATTAAGTCAACTTATCACCTTCCAATAGCCACAATCACCATTCATTAACATCTCTAACAACTCCACACAACAAGAACTTACCAATTACAATGCCCATAAGGCTATGATCCCTATGTCATCTTTATCAATTATTTAACATAACCCAAGATAAATATCACTACTATAAGGAAAACTATGAACAATTACATCAATAGGCAACATATAATTCAATAGCCCATACAATCTAAACTTGAATCTAACATAATTAGGTCATAATCAACATACAAACTTTAGAGCCATAATTATGAATTAAAGGAATACATGGGTTCATGGAGTTCTTTTTTTTCATAAAACAATCAAATAAAATTTAATACTTCATAAATCATAAATTTAAACGTTTCATGCAAGAACCTTTTCTTTGAATTGAAAATATGATTTTAGATTTTTTGAGATCATTTGAAAAGCCTTTGAAAATTGTTCCTCGAATGAGAAAAGAATTAAGGATGAAATCACCATACCCTATTGAATACCTATCAATGAAATTTAGGTTGAAAACTTGGAGAATTTAATCCTCTTCCTTCGAGATTGAAGGTTCATCAATGGAGAATTTGATTAGAGCGAGAATATCGAGAGAAGGGAGGGATTCTATTTTTTTAAATTTCTAATTGAGCGTTGGGGTATTTGATTGGGTGAATGGGTGTAAAATGACTTAAAATATGTATATAATACACCCCTAAAATACCAAAAACACCCAAAACACCCCTACTTTAATTGGACCTTCTTAAATAAGTCAAACTTAACTTTTATTTTTAGAATTATCGCGGGGAACAAGTTCGTGCCGCGGAGGTATTATCACAAGTTTCTAGAAATTAATTCTTTGGCACAAGGGTCCGGGACGCGGACCTACTTTTTCGTCCTTGGTGAATCAGGTCCGCAATGCAGAGCCACTGCCTCAAGGTATTACCCACAACGTCTCTCGATAGCTTCTTCCCCCAAAACTTGGGTCCTCCTCAAGGATCCTTAGGTTTGTCCTTGGGGACTCGTACCAGCATGTTTTAATCTTAAACATGTCTCTCTAGGTGTTAGTTTCATGCCCACTTATTTTTGACTCAAAACTACACATAAAACACAAACAACAAATAATGACACACAAAACACTAGTTTCCGAACGTCATGGTCGTCCCTTAACATTTTACTTACAATCTTTTTACAAACTGACTTATAAAACTATTCTTCATTATTTTAACAAGTTACTTAACTCATAAAACACAAGTGATTCTCTAGTTCATCCTATTTAATTTTGAGCGTGTTTCAATACACCCCCACTTGTAAAATATTCATCCTCGAATGACACTAAAACACGTAAAACACTTTCAAGGTTCTAAAATCATGACTATCAGCTCACACCCACACCACATCAATACAAAATTCAAATCTATTAGACGATCATCAACTCCACATATAAGAGACTCAAAGCACAACAATTAAGTAAGAACTAAATCTACAATTCATCATGCAGTAATACTCCATACTTCTCATTTCATATTGGAGGAACATCTTACTCCACATATCATCATGCTCATCACAACATTTCTAATCCCATCATGCCAATTTTTCATAAAAAAACAATTATGCAACATATTCAAAAATACACTTTTAAAATGCTCATATAACTATTCATTCAACATTTAGGCAATTTACTATGAAGGCATAACAACATGAAGATAAAATCAATAAAGCTCATTTTACCATATAACCATAAACTCATGAAAAATATGCAAAGACATAGGGGATCCTTAAAAATCATTTTACACAAGAAATTCCCAAATCATGTATCATGCTACAAAGGAATTCTATATCTCGAGCTAGAATAGAATAGGAAAGAAGACACAAGTTCCATCAACCCAACTATTGACCATACTCCCCACTAGAATAGAATAGGAAAGAAGAAAAAATCCTTCAACTCTATAATGAACAATATTATAAAATCTCATTACTAAAGTAAGGAATTATTACTTATCGGCCCCTTCATCCGTATTTGATTCCTTATTAGCTTTGAGAGAATAGAAGCGACTCTTCTTTTGTTCACCCACATCCTGACTATTATAAGGACCTTGATTGACATTTCTTCCTCTAGTAGCAATAGTAGGGAAATATATCACCTTGTGATCATTCTTTCTACAACCATAGCACCCACTAGTATCGGCTCGACGATTCCCAAAATGCTTCTTTCCAAAAGTTGAGCAAGTAGTCTTAACAATTCGAGAACCACCACCCCTTTCATTGTTAACCTTAAGAGCATTAACGACATCTTGGTTTGGAGCTCCCTTATTTAACCTAGGTTGATTTTGCTTGTCGATTCTTCCTCTCATCAAACCTCTACCCCTCCTTTTTATCTTAGACTCCTCAATGGATTGAGCCTACACAATAAGCCTAGATAGAGTCATGTCATTATGGAGCATGGCCATACGACACTCTTTTTTTACAAGGTCGGCAACACTAGTCAAAAAGCTACTCATCTCATCCCTAGGGTTAGACACTAAAGATGGATCATACTTAGACAATAGGGTAAATTTCAAGGAAAATTTCATCCATACTCATGTTACCTTGCCTAAGGCTTATAAACTTCTCAACCTTATCTTCTCTGTTCTCGTAAAAAGTACTTTGCTAAGAATGCTTCCTTAAACTCATCTTGTTCTATAGGATCGGATTCAACCGGACTATTTTCTTTCCATTATATGTACCACACTTGAGCAACCTTCCTCAATTGATATGAACACAACTCCACCTTCTCTTTTGAAGTCACGTCCATAGCATTCAACACCTTATAAACACAATCTAGAAACTCTTGGGGATCCTATCCCACCTTTGAACAAAGTACCTCAACCTAGAAGTCATGGTACTCTCAAGAGAATTCACCCTAGGCCCCACTTCACTATATTCTTAAGTGGCTCGGTATAGGGCAATAAGAGCTCTTTTAACCTCCTCTTTAGTCATCTCCAGGGGAACTACCAGAACCTCATTCGCTTAACTAGCTGTAGGCATTTTTTCATCTTGAGGAACTTATTTGTCTAGGGAAGGAAATCCCTCATTCACTACTCCTTTCTTCACACTTCATGCAGGTGTCCTCCTTCGACTCATATCCTATAAACACAAGAGAAGAGATTAGGAAAAGACACTTATAGTACTCAACTCTATGGCATGACACAAGAGTTATGAAGAAAGTGAAACTTCTATCATCCTATATTCTCTCGCTCATAGATGTGTCGCAAGTCACACTTATGAACAAGACTTTACTACACGTGACTCATGAGATATTTGACTTCAAAGACCAATTCATAACCTTATGCTCTAATACCAAGTTTTTCACGACCCAGGAGCACCTCTAAGTCGTCACACGGAGTACTCGAGCTCTCGTAGGTCATATACAGGACTCCTAGCATTCAGTTCATTACAAAAGTATGGAATGTAATGTGGAATTTAAAGCTTTTCACAACAGAGTCAATAAGGAAACTCAATAATAAAACTAAGAAACACTAAGTTTCATCACAAACCTTCTAAGACACATCTCATTATCATAAGGTCACGACCATTACATTGAAAAGAAACTTATAGTCTACTGCAAAGTCTTTAATGAAAGAAAACTAGAAATAAAATACATATCCTCGAACAAAGGAGTACATACCAATCTTGAGAGAAATCTACTTCCCAAGCTTCAACTCTAGGAATCCTCAGTTGCCACCACCTACACTTGTAAACATAGAGAAGAACATTAAATTAGTAAAATTTAACACTAAGCATGGTGAACATGCAAGAAATCATTAAAAAGGACACTTTAGTTGAAATATGCTTTTTATGCTATTAATGAAATCTCAGAAGACAAGTATAAGAAACATCTTCAAATTTATATTCAGATATAAGGTAAGACCACAATCATTAAATAACTTATTTATCCATTTAGACCCTCTACCTAAGGTTATACTAATACCCACCTAGGCAAGACAAGAATAGACCAACCATACAATCTCTTCAATACACACCTACGCGTTCATAAAATGCATTCTAGTTAAGAACCTTTCTAATTTAATACACCTTTACCAAGTGAATATTATTCATTTAAGCCAATTAGGAGACAACTAAACAAATAGGGGACTTCACATAATGGTCTTGGAAGACGTATGGAACTCACTATAGATCCTTCAAAGCCTACTCCTTCCATGTGTAGATAGCTTCCCGTTCCACTACCTACACGTTGTAGATACTACCCAATTTCTATAGTGTACATCCCACATGATGAGAATAGTCATTAATCGACATAGACCACACTATATAGGTGTGAAATCAAGTGTCATGAAACCCCACACGGTGGAATGTTTATAACTTGCCAAGCGTAGAACTAGGAATCATCCCATGTTGGCACATGGTTTAGGGGATATCAAAAGGTTTATTTGTACTGTAGTATCATATTCAAATAGAGCTACTACCTTAAGCATATCCACTCGGTGCTTTTACTTGGTTCTCATAGAGTAAGTTCATTCACATAAGTGTATTAGAGAAGGTATCATCACTAAGACCTACTGAATCATAATACAATTTCATAGAAGTGGTCCACAAGGGATGCCGATCAAGGTTCATTTGGATTGATATTATGAGTTTCTTAGAGATGATTTCATGTCGCTACAACCAACCTACCTCTATGTTTGTCATTTTACTCAAGAAGGAGGAATCATTGCGGTCTACCAATTGAACACTTCTTTATTAACATTCTTTTCATGTTCAAGGTTTCAAATTCTTAACCTTCTTTTCATTTCAAGGTTTTACATTCGTAAATTTTTTTTCATAATCAAGGTTTCACATTAGTCTTTCATATGAGTGTACCTACTTTAGGTCTACCGATTCTAGACTTTCATTCATACACTCATTCGATACAATTCAAGTACCACGTAATGACAACTAAGTTTACGAGAAAAAGATACACCATTATTATATAAAGACACTTCTTAGTTCTTCATCGTCATACATCAACATTTAGAGCAGAAATACTTTCAATCATATCATTATAACAATCATACAATATCATATCAGCATCACATGAGTACCTTCACCTATACCCTATCCTCCTTTACTTACTACACCCATATAATCCATAACATGATAACACTAAAATTCATATGATAATGTCTACAAGGCTCATTCATAATAATTATAATAATTAAGCACCTCCACGATAAGTGTAGCATACTAATCAATAGCCATTCAGTATCAATTCTACATTAAATAAGGGAAATATGCTAACTTACGACCTTCCAATAGCCACAATAATCATTCCTTAACATCTCCAAAAACTTTACACAACAAAAGACTAACCAATTATAATGCATATAAGGCTAAGACCCCTAACTCATCCATAAAAATAATTCAACATAACCAAGACATATATCAATAATATAAGTCAAACTAAGAACAATTCCATCAATAGACAACATAAAATTCAATCTCCCATAAAAATCTAAATATGAATCTGATATAATACATAAATCATCAATTTAGAAAACATCAATTTAAACCCATTAATACAAGAACCCATGCTTAGAATTCGAAATAGGTTTTTTAGGATTTTTATGATCTTTAAAAAACATTTTGAAATTGGCTCCTCAAATGAGAGAAGATTCAAGGATGAAATCACCTTACCTCATTGAAGACCTATCCACGAAATTTAGGTTAAAACATGGGGAATTTGATCCTCTTCCTTGGAGCTTAAAGTTTCTTCAATGGAGGATTTGACTTGAGAGAGAATTTAGAGAAAAGGGAGAACTTCCATTTTTTTACTTCTAATTGATGTTTTTGATGGTT
>NC_028646.1:35260716-35275432 GCF_001406875.1 Solanum pennellii
GGGGGGGGGGGGGGGGAGAATTGGTGTAAAATGGCTTACAATCAATAGATAATACACTCCCAAAATACCAAAAACACCCCTACAATAATTGGACCTTTTTAAATAAGTCAAACTTAAATAATATTTTTTTAATTATCCTTAGGAAACAAGTTCATGTCTCAAAAGGTGTTCCCACAAGTTTTTTGAAATTAATTTTTTGAAAGAAGGTTCCATTGCGCGGACCAACTTTTAGGTTCTTGCTGGATCATGTTTGCGACGTTGTGCCACTCCTTCATGGTATTGCCCACAAATTTCCTTGGCAGCTTCTTCCCCCAATATTTGGGTCCTTTTCAAGGACTCTTAGGTTGGTCATTGAGAGTCGAACCCAGACGTTTTGACCCTTAACATGTCCCTCTAGGTATTCAGGTAATATCCACTTAATTTAGACTCCAAACTACACATGAAAACACACAAAACAAACAAGGACATAATAGAACACAAAAGACTAGTTTCCGGACGTCTTGCTCGTCCCTTGACTTTTGACTTCCAAACTTTTTTAAAATGTATTCTAAAGATATTCTTTATTATTTTAAAAAGTATTTAACTCATAAAATCCATGTGAGGCTCTAGTTAATCCTATATCATTTTGAGGGTGTTTGATCTCATCCCAAGAACACTCAATTCATAAGGTTCATATTCAAATACAGACATGAAAAAATCAACCCAAGAATCTTAATACATAAGTTATATCAATTCAATAATAAGAAATAACATTTTGAAAAATGAATGAAGAACTCAAAAACTCAAAATTAGCTCATCTTAAGGATACTCAATAATTTCAAAGTTGATGTAGGGCGTGACGACGAACTAGTCAAGCATTAAGATATCATTGCATACCCAAAAGAACAAGGTTTGTGAAGAATATTGAAAAAGAACTTTGAATAGAAACCTTGAAACCTAGCTTGAATGTAAAAAATCAAGAAAACTTTTCGTGACATTCTTGAATTAATTTCTTAAAATCTCTATTGCCAAGAATTATAATTTTTCATTAGTGATTAATAATCGTATGGAGAAACTGAGTTGGAAAGAATGGAATTCTTTCAGAATGACTTAACTTGAATAAGAATCTTTATGGAGTCTTCTCTTTTTATTCTTGGAGAAAGACTTACCTTGAGAAAACCTTACATTAAAATAGAATTTATAAGGAAACTTTCAACTCAACTTTGTTCTAGGAGATTGAAGTTCCCTTAATTGATATCCAAAATCATACTCACGCAAAGGAGTTTACCTTAACACATTTAGAAAATTTAACTATCACCTGTCTTCAAGTAAATAAAGGATTGTTCGAGTCTTAACTTTGAAATTTTCGGAGTATGACAAAAACACTCTCTATTAAATAAGCATTTTCATATATATATGACAATACAATGGTAAACTTCAAATGATCATATTTATTTGTATATGATGAGTTTATGTCCCTCTACCTAGTAAATTAAAGTCATGATACATAAATATTCCCTTTAACAAGTAGACACTTTAACTTGTATAAAGTTTAACAAATAGAACACATGTTTTACATGACATCCTACATATCATTTTTTATCCTATTTATATTTTTCCATTTTGGACTCCTATGTTAACTATTCTACTTCATACAAGTTTAAGTGTCTACTTGTTCATATCAAAAGTTGGAGGACATAAAAATAAAATGAGCAAAGTTAAAGACACATTTATATTATTCCTAAATTAAATGTCATTGACTCTTCTTTTACAAGCCTTAATTGTTCTTTCTTGAGTAAAAATTAAAGTTATGGTTGTTTTACATAAGACACTTCAATTTGAAAATTTCAGTCCAAAGCACTAGAGTTAGAGTATGACTCGTGGTATCACTAGTATGACGTGAACTTTCACTATAAGACCCATACTATTACACATTAATATCTTCAAAGAGTCATGAAATAGTTTGGCAACCACGAATGAGATTTGCTGTTAAAGTACACATGCATGTTTTACTATCTAGTTGACTCTTGTATCCGTATATAAGTTCGTCATTTAGTTCTGTATGCTCAAATCTAATAGACATTTCATTTGACCATGTCACATAATGTAGATTCCATGTACTTACATAATCAGCATTCCATTATTTTATAATGTAGATTTAGGAAATCAGGATAGTCATAAGACACATTATTAAGATTACCTTTATCAAGAATTAGTGACACCTCCTTGCCTTCAGATGGATCCAGTTTATCTTGAGTATTAGAATTTAGCATATATAATTAGTAGAGTAGTAAGGTAACTTGAGGTCTTCTCCTTACAACCTATCTTCAGTATGTCAAAGGCTTCATAGATTATTCAATTGAGTCATAGTTAAGTTGTTTATAAATAAATTTATTATTATGATTTTATTTCATCTATAAAGTTTTTATGTTGTTTTTCTAAACTTATTGCATTTATATGTTTTAAAAACTTTCGCCTAGTGTAATCATATTAAGTGTAATAGTAAGTCAAGCCAAAGAATAGTTCTTTATGCTGGCCATCCCCATTCTGTAGGTTCAAGACAAGACAACATGTACTAGTTTTACGACAACATAGTTAATTTAGGAAATAACTAAAAAAATCTCAATCTTATACATAATTTGAAGAAAACCATCTTAAGTAGTTATTTTTTTACATTTTCATGGATGATTAACTACCTTTTTTTTCAAAAAATAATTATGAAGAATTATAAAAATTCTTATTTGATACTTAAAATAAGTTTTTGGTCACATTTGGGACTCATTTTTTTGTTGGAAAAATATCATCCTAAAAACTTTTCTCACATGTCATACTTTACCTATTATTTGTTGGAGTGTTTCACACACTCTATCTAAAAATTTTAGGGTTTTTGCTTTGTTCCAACATTAAATTTCATTCGAATTAATTTAGATGACTGCAGCTGTTCATTTTCTGTTTAAAAATGGGTGTTGTTCTAGTCTTAGATCTCTTTTTTTGGGGTAAAATTAGTTTCTTTTTAATAAATCAGGAATTCAATACAACTCTAAATTGGGCCTAGTACATAAATCCAATATAAAAAAACAAAGTAAAAGGTCATCCCAACCGCGATAAGCCCTTAACTTTCTCCCTATATATATGTCCCTTTAGATTAGGGTTTCCTCATCACCCACTCCACTTAGATCCCATTTCCTTTAACTTGATAACCTTAAATGCTACCAACTTGGATGAATCAACATCTTCGCTTCCTTATGCTCTAGGTCATCAACAATGTTGCTTTAGTCTTGGATCGAGCTTGTTCTTCATAAAATCTAAGATTTCAATTTAGGTGAAGATATATCTTTTGTCTATATTACTGATTTTTTTCTTATTAAATATTTTGAATTTCTTACTTTTCATTTTTGTTAGTTTCCTTACTAGTGATTGTATTTATGACTTCTCTTGAAATGAGACACTCTTTTGTGATGTCATTTATGAATATTGTGTATCTCTTCTTTATTTTTCTAGTTGTGTTTCTTTTCTTTTTTGTACTTATTTGGGTTTTGTATTACTTATAATTTTACTATGATTATGGTTAAATATTTGATTTTATTATCTATGAAGTTTAATTTTTGGGTGTATCAAAATCATCGATGTGGTCATAAATCATTATTTGGCTTTTAAATTTTTCTCAATGACTTCTATTTAGACCTGATGTGAATTTTGCAATAATGAGTTTATAATCATGATTTTTAATGAATTTTTTAATTTTTTTTAAGCTTCAACTTTATACCTTTCGAATTGAATTGAATTCACTTAGAAAACCCTAAATAGCTCCTAATCAATTGTTATATATTATATGTACGGTTCATTGAGCTTGTTCAAGTATTTATTTGGTTGTAACATTTGTTGATTTAATGTAGGGTTGATTAAAAGAACAAATTTGAGGATTACGATTCTAAATTTTATTACATTGGTTTTCAAACTTAACTAACTAAAATGGAGTATATATATTAGTGTGTCTTAATCATGTCATTGCTATTGCAGTAGATATATTAGATTTTTTATCTAATAAATTTGAATTTATTGGTGCATCCAAACTAAATTTTTTTATATTTTTGATGATATGTTAATGTTTTGATACTACTAATAGTTATTCATTTAGGTATACCAATTAATTTTTTATCTTGAAAATACATGTGACAATATCTCCAAATTTCTTATTGAAATTTCACTTTAGGTTATCGTTTTAATTAAATGCACAAGATGACAATCATTGTTGAAGGAGCTTTGCCATGAGAAAAGTGATTAAAAATTCTCATGATCAGATCTCAAGGTGATTGTATATTAATTGAACTTAATCTTTCAATTGCATTGATTGAGAATGAGAAATGCCATCATTTTTCGATAGGGTTAGTCTATTTTGTTATCTTTATGTACACTCAAGTAGTATTTCTATTTTATTTCTTTTCCTTTTGAATTAATTCATATAAATCAATATTATGACTTAATTATATGCAGGCATGAGTTCTTTATTTATTGCAACACTTACGGTATTAATTCCAAGATGTGTATGTATGTATTAACTATCTTAGGATGATCTTGTAATTCTTGTGAATTAACTAACCATTCCATATCTCTCCTTTTGCATTTTCTATTTTCAAATTCAATATTTTTAGAAGTTTACTTAGTCTTGTGCATTAATGATAACTTTTGTTCTCTCTTGATGATACTCATGAGAAAGTTCCCTTTTATTTCCACAATACTACTCATATCTAGATAAAATATAAGGGGATTTTGTGAAAGGATTCAATCTGCTTTACTTTATTAGTTGGTTGATTTCTCAGACGGTCACTCAACTACACTAATAGTTACTATTTTATCTAGTCTATAAGAATTCATCACAAACTTAATTATAAATTGAAGATGAGTTCACTAAAATGTAAATTATCTCGGAGTTGTAGAGAATTGCAGGAAGATCTCTAGAATAAATATTCTAGAGAGAGAAGTCTAGAAATATTCTGGGAAAGACAGTTCTAGAAAACAATTGCAACAAATATTTAAGAAGAGAGTTATATTTATCTCTCTTTAAATTCTTCTATCACCTTCTATAAATAGATGGGAGGAAGATTCTGAGGGTTTCAAATCACTTACCTCGTGACAAACTCCTTCAACAGATATCGCCATCTTCTACAAATATATAAAACAACGAAATAAATTCAACAGTGTATTCAATCTAAAAGCCTTTGATAGAACAAATTCTAGAACACTGATTCTCAGTTTCATTTCATCAAATTAAATCACCAGCTGTAACAATCAAAAAAATTCTCATATTATAAACGTAGTCTTCTTCTTCTTCCAATGCACCATGTGCACTTACTAAGTTTCATCCAGAAAACCTGAATTCCTTGCTTTCACAAGTTTCACTTTACTATTGTCTCATGAATATCTCTCATTACGATCTACCCCCAATTCTACCATCTTCCTATTGAATCGCCTTTTATGCGCTTTACAAAAGAACAACTCTCCACTACATTGATGTGACATTCTTTTCCTTTTATTGAACTGTTTAGCTCTTACCAAACAACATTTTTTTGTTCGGAGGATTTTAAAAAACAAACCAACTGCTGCAATTTCCCCCACTCTCAAACATTTTCCACTTTGCCGCTCCAAAATATCCTTAACAATATAATTTTCCCTTCCCATTATTTCAACATATAATTACTTTCAACATCTACCATTTACCTTAATTTACATTGGAAGCCTCAATAGAGCTGGAGTCTTAGAGGTTTGTTGACATTCTTTATAATTGTGTGCATTTCTTGTTATTTTAGTACGACTGCCTTTGTTTATTATCGTCCATATATTAAAATGTTTTTTGCATTGGCACAATTAATTTCATGAGTTCTCTACAACCTTAGTAGTTGTGCACAATGCAATAGAAAATCCCTATAAACCATTCAAATATAATACTTTATATAATTCAACCTGATTTGTTAGACTAGCCTAACCACAGAGCTTTTAACTAGAAAAATAAATATTTAAGTATGGCTACCATTTTATTCTTATACTCTTTATGTTTAAGGTTAATGGAAACCTCATAGTTGTCATTTCACATTTTAAAACTCCCTCTGTATTCATGCATGACTACTTGGAATTTTATGGAATAATGTAATGTCTTTCTTGTTATTGCATTATGACTGTCGTTGTTTATTCTAGTTCATCTCTTAGCTTAAGTTAGGTCTTAAAAAATTAATATTGTAATAATATTGAAGAAAATTATTTTTTCCAATTGGTAAGCAATGTATAAATAAAATAGTTTCTTTGCTATCTTGGGAATGAAATAAAAGATAATTCCTTCAAATATGTAAATTCCTATAAATCTTCTATATAAATACAACTATGTTCTTTACTAGGAATGAAGTATGTATACATATTCTATAACTCTCCCCCTAAACGTATAGCATAGGTATTGATCATGACCTAACTATTGTTACAAAGATTAAATAGTGTACAGTCAATCTCCTATAAATTTCTTATCCAACATACTCCGCATCTGCAGAACCCTTAATATAGGTATGATTGTGATTTCTACGCAATATGTCAAGTCCACGGACACCTTTCAAGTAACATAGGAGTATGTGACAAGGCTTCCCAATTCTTGATCGTAGGCGCAAACAAGAATAGACTAACAACATTTATCACAAAAGTAATATATCCAGTCGACTCCCAATAATTTAATTTCCCAATTAGCTTTGCATCACTCAAATCATCAAAAGGAAAGCCATAATCTCCCCAAAATGATCTTAACTGACCTAAGTATTTTTTATAAATGCTAGCATGTTGCAAAGACAAAGAGCATATCCCCGTATATAGCTTCATGTGAGGACAATATCATCAACCTATATAACAAGAAGGATAGGGCCAATTGTTCATTGATGAGAGAAAACTAAGTGATCATATTTTCTCATTTTCAATTCGAACTCTTGAAATATTTCACTGTACTAGAAAAACCTAACCCATGGGTTATGTTTAAATATATAGAAAGACATCTTCAAATGACAAACTTTCTCATACCCCCTTGAAAAATAAAATCAAGTTGGTACTCCATATATACTTCCTCTTGAAGATCACCATGAAGGAAAAGATTCGTGATAACTAATTTAAATGTAGGACAATTCTTTAATGAAGCTGGAGAAAAGAATAAGAAAAGTAGAAAAAATTTAGCAACCAAAGAAACTATGTCAAAATAATCCCTTCTATCTGTCTAAGGATATTGAGCAACAAGCCTAAACCTAAGTCTTTCCATAGAACCATGTGTATTAGCTTTAATAGTTTATATCCACTTATATCCCAGTGGTTCTTTCTGTTAAGCCCTCAAATCTTATATGTAGTTCTCCCCTAAGGCATTTATTTTCTAAAGCATTGCACCATACCATCTAGGATTATTCAAAGCCTCCCTTTCAATTTTAGGTTCAAATATCGAATCTAGAAAGGTAATCAAGGATCTTCATGTCAAGGATAAATAATCATATAAAATAAAATTAGCAATGAAATGTGGACTTACAAGCCCGTGTACCTTTGAGAAGAGAAATAGGGAGATAAATATCTGATGCTGATGTAACAGGTGATGAACATATGTCATTAATATCTCACATCCTTTAGTGAACATGAACAGTTGCTGGTCTTACAAGAGCTGTTAAAGGCACAATAGTAGATTTCAGCTTAATACAAAATCTAGGATATGGATAGCACCCTCATATGATTATTTTGTCACAGAACAAATAACCCGAAAGACTAACAAATCATCTTCCTCTCTCTCACTTGTACAAATTAGAGGTGAATAGAAAAAGGGGTTAGTATCTGGAAATACCTTATTAGTTTACACAAGATATCTTACAAGTTATAAAATAACATTTATAACCTTCCTAGAGACGAAATTTGCCTAAGAACACATTTTAATCCCTTGGGATCTAACTTTGAAATATATGGTAAAAGATCTCAAACATCACATGTGCTTCCAAACACCTTACAGTCCACCGAAAATAGTGACTTGTAGAAAAAACAACATTGTAAGGAATATTGCCTAGAAGTATAGTATATTTCATGAGATTTATCAGAAAAATAAGTAATAAAGGCTGCATTGGCCAAAAAAATACTTAGGAAACCTCATTTGAAAAAAAAGTGGCAGAGTTGTTTATAGTAGGTTCATGTTCTTCCTCTGAGCAACTCCATTTTAAGAGGGTGTATCAACACATGAAGATGGATGGAAAATACCATTTTGTCACTCCTTAGAATACATTTCGAATTATTGAATAGAATTTTTACTTAAGCATAGAAAACACAAAAATTTATTAACAATTATGAGCAATTCTTTATAAGAAAAACAGTGCTATCCGAGAGTATCATCCAAAAAAGTGATAAAATACTTATATATGTTTTTGAGAAATTTTGTGGATGATTTCTTTGAACTACTTGTATTTATTTTATGTCGAGTTGCTCAAAAGTGTTTACCCATTTTTGTGTCTTCTAAGCTGAAGTCAAAACTCAATTATGTACTTCTATACGTATACGAAAGAGTAAAAATGCTTCATCATATATCCCAGAATTGATTTCGTAATCTATGTGACAAAATGGTTTTCTCCACCAGTATTCATGTGTTGATACACCCTCTCAAAACGGAGTTGTTGAGACGAAGAAAAAGCATCTACGTGAGGGACTTCATATACTTTTGTTTCAAATGAAGGCCCCTTAGCAAGTTTTGGCCGATGCAGTCTCTACGACTTGTTATCTAATAAATCACATGGAATTTACTGTACTTGTTGTTAGTGTTTTGTATCATGTTCATTTTCTATAAAAAATTACTATTTTTTTATGGAAACTAAGGTGTTTGGAAAACATTCTGTATCAGATCATCTGTTTCCAACTTAGATCCCAAGGCATTAAACTGTGTTTTTAGACTATTAATGTGATCATATAGGATATTATTCTTATTCCATAGAATATGGCCGATATCTTGTGTCAACTAATGTGGCATTTTCATAGACTACCCCCTTTTCTATGAAACTCCCATTTCAATATATCAGGTTGTGAAAGATGAGTGTTTAGTCTATTGGGTTACTTGTTCTTTGAAAAAAAATTCATATGTTGTGGATATCCCATCTCCTAGTTTTTGCTGAGCAAGAATCGACTATTGTGCCATCAATAGCTCTAGTAAGACCAACAACTAGTTTTGTTCAGTTGAGGATATAAGATACTGATAAAACATGTCCATCACCAATTACTTTCTCATCAGATCTTGATCTACCTATGTATCTTCCCAATGGTCCACGGAATGTAAATCTACATGTATCATTGCTACGTTTGTTTTGTATGACCGTTTATCCTCGATCTCTAGATCCATAACTGTTTCTATGGATTCTTGCTATGTACTCAAAATAGTAAGGGAGTCTTGGAATCATAATGGAGGTCTAGCGCGATGCTTGAAGAAATACATGCTTTACAAGAAAAACTTAACATAAGATTTGGTGGATTTAGCCAACAGAGAAAACTAGTTGGATGTAAGTGAGTTTTTATTGTTAAAGGTAATCCAGATTGTTCTATAACAATACTTAAGACCAATATTGTAGTGAAAGAGTATCAAGTATATATATAGAGACCATTTCTCCTATTGTTATACTCTTTCAAATTTACTTATTAATTTCTATAACCTACACAAAGCGTTGGCCTTTCAATCCATTGGATATCACTAATACTTCCCTTCATGTTGCTATTCGAAAGAAAGTATATAGGAGCAATGATGTACCATGGTTTCATGGTACTTTCAATGCTCTTTACTTAAGTTTAGTGTGTGTTTAAGGCCTTTTTTGTATTGTTTTTAATGTAGTTTTCTCTTTATTTGCAGAAAATTTGTCCGGAAGGAGAACGTGGGAGAACTGTGCTGAAAATTGCAGAAGTGATGACCTACTAAACCATCGACGGTATGCAGGTGGCCACCATCATACGAAGAAAAATGATGCTAAATGAAGTTGGGGAATTTTGACCAAGTGTGGGGCTACGGAAGCTCTCGACGGACCGTCATAGCTACGACGGACCATCCTGTACATCTGTCATAACATAAGGATGCCCCAGTACCCACCTCCAAAAGATTCTAAGTATGGAAGAACGGAAGACAACGACAGACCATCGTGCATGCAACGGCTTGTCATCCATGTCCGTCGATGGTAACAGAAAGTTGGTGAAGAAAGTAGCAAAAAAATGAGTTAAGTATGGAACCACGGAGGGCCTCGACCGTCCGTCGCTCTAGTCATCGACTTAGACGCGTTTTTGGGCAGATTTTCCTTACATATATAAATGAATTTTCGTATGGATTGATATCGTGTTCATAGACGTCAACATTCGATAATCTTTTTAAGAGAGTAATATTGTTCATTTTATGGTTGAAGGGTCAACCCGTCCCAACCCGTGGCCCGTTTAGGGCTGGGTTGGGCCGCTATTTTATTGGCCCTTTAATTAAAGGGGCCAGTCCTCCCCAGCCCATTTAACTCTCTAGCCCGTTAGGGTTGGGTTGGGTTGGGTTGGGCCATCCCATTTTGACACCTCTACCGACAAGGGTCATCACTTTAGGTAGTTCATCTGTAGCCTTTAGAGAATTCTCCCCCCAACTTAGGACTATAGAAATCCCAGATTCTAACCGATCATAAATCACATGTTGGGACTCTTAAGCTCCACTACCACTTCTTCTAGAGATATAGGGTAACCATCCTCTCTAGTTCAAATCTTAGGGGAAGCATAGTATAGACTTGGCCATAAAGGCCTTTTTTTTCTTCCATCACTAGGGCAAGGTAGCTTCCAGATCATTTCATCCCACATCATCACCTTTGGTGGAACCTTCCAATCAATCATGCCTAGGTACAATCTAAGCACTGTCTTTACATGACCATACATAAGATCATCATTAAAAGACAACTAACCTCTTTAAAGTAGGTCAACATCAATTCTCTTCTTCTCCCTATGAGTTAAGGGTTACATACTACCCTTCAAGTCAACCTTAAGGCAAAACACAAGTTCAACTAATGGAATAAAACTCCTTCTTCCCTTTTCTCCACCCTAAGGATAGGCTCATAAGGTAACTAAACAACTAGTCTTATGGATTCTCCTATTAACTAGCATACTTCACAATTATCTTACAAAGTAAGCACACTACCTTCCTTCTTAGGAGGAAACCTATATAAAAGACTCTGATTCACAAGGAAAACGATGAAGTATTACTCGTATAAAAGGAAATATTCATATTTCAATATTTGCCACATTTCTCCAAAACTTTTCAAGCCTAGTTCATAACATTATAAAATCATTATACATAACCATAAGGCAACCTATCATTCCGAAAAGGACTACATTCAACCATAAAAGCTCTTAACAAGCTATAACTATATCATAACATAACTTATCAACATAACAACTCATTTCTTATAGATCACATATAGCCGGAAAAGACATCACATCAAACTATTTCAAATTCGCCTTCACATATACTCATCCTGTCACAACAACTATAATAAGCATCAAAATTCACCTTTTATCCCTCAATCCTTGAGACATCATCCCTTCCAAGAAATCACATCTAAAAGACCACCGGACAAGGAAACATAAGAGATAGATCATATAGAGTTAAGCTTTACGGCACGACACAAGAGTAGTGAAGAAAGTGAAACTTCTATCGTCCTAGAGTCTCTCACTCATAGATGTGACGCGACTCACACAGATGAGAAAGACTCTACGATACATGGCATTATGAGATTTTGGACCTTAAACCACAATCCATAACTTGATGCTTTAATACCACGTTTGTCAGAAGCACCCCCTAGAAGTAACATGACATACTTTACCTCTCTGAGGTGTTATGAAAGCCCATAGACATCTTTCATCGCAGTGTCATACAAAATTTAGCAGAAAATATAAAAAATTTCATTAGAACATACTTTATTTATAAAATCATAGATACATAATTTAGACACTAAGTCTCGTCTTGTCATCTTAGACTCAACATCAGTAGAATAGAAAAGGGACACGACCAATAACAACATAAAAGAATAATCTATTTTATTACATGAATTTAAATAATATGTTGACATGAATAATCTTGAATTATAAGGACATTTGAACTTGGGAATAACTATCCAAGCTCTTCTTAGGAAAGATCTTTTAGTCATCACCACCTATTACTTTGTGTAAAAAATTGAATAATGATATTAGTACAAGAATGCACTATATATGACAATCATGCAAAAAAGCATGCCTTGAAAATGACATTTAGTTATAAATGATGCGTCATGTCTTTTTAGTAAAACTTCATGACATTGATACAATGAGCACATATAGTTCACATTAGTTATATAGACATGGACACTACTTACAAAAACACATAAAGTCATATTTCACATTTAAGGCACATCCAACATCTTCATAGCACTACCTTTCTTTTACCTTACTTTTTCACCCAAAGCAACCCTTAGATAATAATACTGAGGACAATGCATGAATAGTATCACATTCCACGATTCACACCAAAGTATCACCTTAAGGTCACCAAAGTGAACATTCATACAACCTTAATCATTTTAAGCATACACATTCATAAAGACATAACATATCATGAAATACATACTTCACATTAGATCCACCACCTAAGACAACCTCAAGCAACAATATTGCAATGTACAAGTAGCATCTCATAATACTACCTCAACCAAGTGATCCTATGAAGTTACCCTAGACATAGGCACATCACATTCAATAAGTCACAATACATGCATTTAACCTTAGACATAAAACCAATCATATGCATATCATTACAACATGTATTTCATTATCATCATGTCATGCATAAGGTACATATATATATATAACTTCTTCTGATTATTCCCTTCAAGAGCTACTTGTGCAATTATAGATAAAGTCTCATTCTCTCACCTACACTAAGAATCATCCCTTAGGTAGTCCTAGTTTAGAGTTCATCATCTTACTTCCATTGTTCATTTTACATTAGGAAAACTTTGCCTTAACCAACATTAGACCATGTGAGGAAAACATGGAATCCGGTGCCATCCTCTCACACCGAAAGGAGGGCATCCTACTTGCCTAGGTACAACATATACATCATACGAGCATCTAGGTGGATCCAGTTGCTAAGTTCCTATGGGGGCATGATACGCTCAAACTTACTTCTCAAATAAGAAGTAAAGCGGTCGTGTCAAGTAAGTAACCCAACTAATGAGGTTGGGATCGTTCCCACGAGGAAAATAGTTTAGACTTAACTTTAACCTATTATTACTATTGTTCGGTCAATTACTTCCTCGGAAAGCAAAAATAATAAAAGGGGGGTTTCTATTTCTAAATGAATGAAAATAACTAACGAAATTGAAGAAGACACTTAACAGCTTTGAATGTTGGAGTTTAATCAATTAATCAAAGTACCTAGGGTTTCCGTGTTCCCCACAGGTTCATAACTTGATAATTCTACCTATAACAATTCTTTCCTAGTATCTTGCATGCAAAGTGATAAGTTATGTATTTCTAAATCCTTGGTCCGGCATCTAGAAAATCTCACTCCGCATCTTGGTCCGGCTACGTGTGTTGCAATCCTAACCCTTATCTTTACCTCATATTAAGCATCGTATTCGATATTTCACTAAGTTATTACCTCGTACCAATCAATACTAGCCTATTAGATAGTATACACTAAATCTATGTTGATAATTCTTTTCCTATTATCTCCCTCCTTGGTCCGGCAAGTAGCATTAAGGCGAGTTCTAACGTTGGCCATCCGTTAAAAAGACTTCTAAGCGAAAGAATTATTAATACATGCAAGACACTATTCTAGTATTGTTATTTTCATTAGGTCCTATGGTTCCCACAACCCTAGTTATGAAGTTTAGTTACTCATAGTCATAAACACAATATTCAAATATATTAAATAAGAATTCATGTACTTACTTCAATGAGAAAGAGTAAAATCCGAAAGTTTGCTTGATTAATCACCAATAATCACTTGCAAGAATCTCAAAGTAATCAATAATCTCACAAAAAATCTAATGATAATCAAGAATCTAACACTAATACACAGAGTCTAATAATGATCCAGAGTCTAACAATGGTCTAGAGTCTAACTATACGGAGTCTAACCTCTAAAACGAGGTTTTTCGAACTATTTATAGAAAATAAAAACCTAATTAAACAAGGACTCTATTTGCTGGAAATCTGTCAAAACGCGGCTGGGTCGACGGACCTCGCGACGGATCATCGTGGTCACGACGGACCGTCATAGACTCCGTCGTCCCATACTTGATGAAATTTCTTCTTCTGCTCTCTTCATTACCCTCGACGGCAAGTATGACGGACCGTCATAGGCACAACGGTCTGTCGAGGGTCTTCGTTCCAAAACACTTAAACTCTTGGAATATGGGTATTGGGATTACTTCTCTGAACTTCATGAAGAACCTGCAGGACGGACCGTCATAGACACGACGGACCATCATGGGCTCCGTAACCCCACACTTGGTCAGACTTCCCCATCTTCCTTCAGCAGCTGCACTACGCTTCCACCTACGGACCGTCACAAGCATGACGGACCGTCACAAGCTCCGTAGGTGGTCTCTTCTGCATTAATTCGCTCAAAAAACTCTACATACATCCTTGAACAGATTTCCTGCAAATAAGGAGAAACTTATATAAAAATTAGCACAAAAAGGCTTTTGGACAC
>NC_028646.1:35278243-35278959 GCF_001406875.1 Solanum pennellii
AGTGCTCTCTTCTGCTTCACCACTACCCTTTACCACCTTATCGTCATCCTTTCTCATCTTTTTCTCATTAGACGGCATAGGTGGGTCAATGGTTTGCTTACCACCCCGAGTAGTGATTGACATACAGTGCGCATCATTTTTTGGATTTTGGACAGTGTTGCTAGGAAGAGTGCCCGGTTGTCGTGTGTTCACTGTCGCAGATAATTGGGCCATTTGCAATTCGATCTGTTTAATCGATATTGCATGTGTATCAACTTTTCGCCCAATACTAGCTAAATCCCCCCTTAACTCTTTAATGTGCTCATCACTAGCATCGAACCTCCTCATCATTTTGTGCAACATATCCTCAACTCGCGCCATACTATCTCCACCATCCCTAGGAGTAACTTCACGATTTTGAGGAGGGACATAGGGCCCATTCCTATCATTTATGTTACCGTAGTTACCCCTGTTGAAGTTGTTGTCGCGGTTGTAGTTTCCATCTCGGACATAATGACCCTCACGGTTATAGTTACCATAGTTCCGACCTTGGTTCCCTTGACCTTTGCGCCAATTATCCTGATTTGAGCCTTGGGTGCTCGGTCGGAAACCCCCCGACTGCTCATTTACCGCATAGGAGTCCTCCGCATAATAGCATTCATCATTAGATGGTTGTTTCGACAAGTAGTTGACTGCATTTATCTTTTCTGCACCCCCAGTGACATGTTTTAGTACCA
>NC_028646.1:35281363-35364787 GCF_001406875.1 Solanum pennellii
TTATGGAGTTTAGTTACTCATAGTCATAATCACAATATTCAATTATATTAAATAAGAATTCATGTACTTACTTCAATGAGAAAGAGTAAAATCCAAAAGTTTGCTTGATTAATCACCAATAATCACTCGCAAGAATCTCAAAGTAATCAATAATCTCACAAAAAGTCTAATGATAATCAAGAATCTAACACTAATACACATAGTCTAATAATGATCCAGAGTCTAACAATGGTCTAGAGTCTAACAATGGTCTAGAGTCTAACTATACGGAGTCTAACCTCAAAAACGAGGTTTTTCGAACTATTTATAGAAAATTAAAACCTAATTAAACAAGGACTCTATTTGCTGGAAATCTGTCAAAACGTGGCTGGGTCGACGGACCTCGCGACGGATCGTCGTGGTCACGACGGACCGTCATGGACTCCGTCGTCCCATACTTGATGAAATTTCTTCTGCTACTCTCTTCATTACCCTCGACGGCAAGTATGACGGACCGTCATAGGCACAACGGTCCGTCGAGGGTCTTCGTTCCAAAACACTTAAACTCTTGGAATATGGGTACTGGGATTACTTCTCTGAACTTCATGACGAACCTGCAGGATGGACCGTCATAGACACGACGGACCGTCATGGGCTCCGTAACCCCACACTTGGTCATACTTCCCCATCTTCCTTCAGCAGCTGCACTACGCTCCACCTACGGACCGTTACAAGCATGACGGACCGTCACAAGCTCCGTAGGTGGTCTCTTCTGCATTTCTTCGCTCAAAAACCTCCGCATACATCTTTGAACAGATTTCCTGCAAATAAGGAGAAACTTATATAAAAATTAGCACAAAA
Organism: Solanum pennellii; assembly: GCF_001406875.1. Classification (NCBI taxonomy): domain Eukaryota; kingdom Viridiplantae; phylum Streptophyta; class Magnoliopsida; order Solanales; family Solanaceae; genus Solanum; species Solanum pennellii. The sequence goes on from NC_028646.1 coordinate 35,282,204, forward strand.
AGGCTTTTGGACACACTAAACTTAAGGAAAAAGTATTAATAATACCGTGAAACCACGGTATATCAGGGCACATAGTTAAGGAACTAGGAAGTTTTTAGTTGAAACCGTCTTTATGTTAATTAACATTGAAGTTTCAATTTCATAAGAGCATTTGGTGAACCTACCTTGTTATTTGGAAGGGACACCTCATTTGGTGAACCTATCTTCCCTCTGGGAAGGAAAACCACATTGGTGAACCTACCTTCCCTTGGTGCTATGCTACCTTTCCCTTTTTAAAAAGCCTATAAGTCTTTATCAAACATTAGATTATAAGATAGGATTTAGGAGATTAACTCGTTATACAACATGTACATAGCTCACAGGTAAATGATGAGAATGTCTTTTCATCAAAACCTAGTTCATGTGAGAACATCCTTTCACATAATCATAACATGATCTAGTATAAAGTACAATTAAGGAAACTATCCATGAGACTCTTATTTACTTGATTATCATTAACATGCTTCATTTATACATTCATGTGTGTGTATGTGTACGTAGATGAGGAAACCTTTCATATATAAGGTCAAACCCATCGGTGACCCCCTAAAGTTTGCACCAAATTTCACATAGACGTCTCAACTATGCGATGTTCATTTTATACACTTCATGTAGGGTCCCGTAATATTCTTTTGACACTATTTTTACAATAATAAAAAAGTTGAAGGAGAGTGTTATACACTCGATGATGACGTGGCAAATGACGAATTAAATAATTACATGTGTTAGTTTGAGTTAAAAATTATTTTAAAATCTATTTAGTAAATAAAATAAAAATTATATTCTAAAAAAAAAAAAAGCAATTTAACCCCTTCCCTTCCCATCCCCGTCTCCCATGGTAGTTGTCTTCTATACTATACCCAACAATTTTCTTAGTATTATTTTGAGAGAAAAGAGAGGAGTAGAAGGGAGACAAGGAGAGGAAGAAAGAAAAATCGTAAAATATGAGTGTTCAAATCCATTTTTCGGTGAAAAAGGTGAAATCAGAAATAGTCTTTTTTCATACACTCTATATCTCTTTTGTGTTTTTTTTTACTATTTTTCTTTCTTTTTTAGTGTAGTTCTGTGGGAAGAAAAGGACAGATCAAATATGAAACATGGGTGTTGGTATCCATTGATCCGGCAAAAAATAGAGGGAAATGATGGTAAATTTAGAATAGTAATACACTGAAGAAGAAAACAAATGACTTAAAAACGGATTTGAAAAAAAAATGTCCTTCATTGAAGGAGATTAACCTTGTAAAAATGATGGGGGGTGGTGACTTGAAATTTTGAGAAGAAGAAGAGAAAATAAAATAAAAAATTAGCTAAATTAAGTCTTTCACGGGCTATTATTGAGTTTACCGCACACACTTTTGACATGTCAACAAAAACTATCTAAATGACACAATGGGACACTACATGAGGTATCTAAAATGAACATCGCTCAGTTAAGGTGTCTAAGTGAAATTTGGTGCCAATATTTAAGGGGTCATCAATGGGTTTGACTTTCATATAAACACATTTAGACAACACATGTTTTACTTCATCATTCATATCCTCTTCATGCATCATAACATATAAAGATGCATATGAGAATCATCCTTTCAATATACACCCTAACATATTATGTTCGTAGCCATGCATTGAGTGTGTACATATTGGTCATCATGATCACATGAGAGCAACAACCTAGTAATTTCATAGGATCACAACACATATATATCATATCCCTTAAGTCATGAAGGACTCACACATAGAACATTTAGGGATTATAGACCACACACTCACATTACATCATAGGAGACAAGATCATATCAAACATTTTAATAAAAGACTACTAACATGCATAAGATCATGCATTCTTATAGGGTTACATAAGCAGGGTGTCATTCTACAAGAGTATTCATCACACTTAAACATGTAGACCAATACCTAACCCTAACATGATCATTCACATCTACATAACATTATCAATAGCCCTAAATCATGATACTGGAATGGAAGACTACCCAAGACCTTCATACTTGTGGTCATAATAACCACAATTCACATTACATCAATTGCCTACAAGGCTATGATCACAACATATAGAGATATACAAAAATGTAAACAATGCCACCATAAATGGACTATAATTAAGAATTTAGGTCAACTTATCGATTCTCCAATCTATGAGCACCATTTATCAATTCTCAACAATTCATAATCAATTGATATAGATAGAATTAGAATGCAATACGCTACAATCTAATCACAATTGAATCATCATCTAATCAAGATCACAAGACCCACATTATAGGCTTAATTGAGAGATTAAGGAGATAATGGGTTCTTCATGGAATTAGATTGAAAATCATCATATAAACGTTATTAATAAAAAATCCATCATTAGAATTACTTTAGAACGATTTTGACAATGAACTCATAGCTAGATTGAAAGATAGGCAATTTGACCTTAGAATCACATTGGGAAAACCTTTGAAAAAACTCCTTAGATGAAAAGTTAACTAAGGATCAAGTAGGGATGGGCGTTCGGTTCTTCGTTTTGGTTTAATCAAATTTCGATTCGATTCTTCGATTTTCAATTTTAGTAAAGTGTGCACCATATTTCAAACCAAACTAGATCAATTCGGTTCGGTGTTTTTAAATCGATTTTGCGGTGTGAAAAGAGAGAATATGATAAAGTAACAATTGTTATTCACTTAACACTTCAAACGTCAAAGTAACAACTAACGGTCTAATAATAAAAGGTGAGAATATCAATGTTTTGGTCACACTCCAAAGTAACAACATAAAATGATAAAATCATAAAGTAGAAAGTATAAACACCAAATTGCAGCTCAAACTTGAAACTTGAATTAAATTGAGTTTTGTTTAGTTTAGACTTTTTGTCTTTAGGGATTACTATTTTGTTGTTTAGATTTTTGCTATTTAAATTTAATCTTTAAATATAAAAACTAAAATAGGTCAAGTAAAGTTAAAAATAATATAATATAATAAAAAATTAAAATTTTCTTTAATAAAACATTGATTTTTTGGTGCACCATAGTTTCAGTACCCTTACACCGAACTCTGAACCGAAGAACCAAAGTTCCAAAAGAAAAAACCAACACCGAACCACACTGAAGAACTGAAATTTTTTGGTTAGGTTCGATTTTTCGATTTTATGATAATTATGCCCACCCCTAGGATCAAGAGTTACCATACCTTAGTTGAAGAATAGCCATGGAAATTTGGAGAATAAACCACTTGGAATCCATCCCCTAGCTTGATCTTGAGTTTGGTCTTCAATGGAGGTTCTAGAGAAAGTTTATTTTTGGAGGGGAAGGTTTTATTTGAAGAATGACTTCTAAATTGCGGTTTTATGTTTTTAGCCGACTTATAATACCCAAAAATAGGTAAAATAACCGTTCATGCTTTAGTTGGAACGTGGGATGTATTTCCCAATTCACCCCTTGGTTGGCTGAGTTGCAGGCAGAATTGCAGGCCCGAACGATAGACCCGAATCTACTAAGCGTCGTCTGGTTGATGGCTTGTCCTGCTAGGCGTCGTTTGGGAAAGAGACTCCCTCATTTGAAGGCTAAGCTCCCACAGATAAGTGTGGAGCAATGCCCCCATTGACGGGGTTCAACCAGTCTAATCGTCGTTGCTTGCAAGGACGTAGTTTGAGACTGCCTTGAGTGTTTTGCCAACTTTTGGGTCCTCCTCAAGGACTCTTAGGGTAGTACTTGGGGAGTTGTTCCCGGACGTTTCGACCCTACATACGACCATATAGATTTTAGGGTCCTCTCCTATCAATTTAGGCACCAAGCAACTTATAAAACATGCAAAGGCACACTAGCACATACATACTACTAGTTTCCAAACGTCTTGGTCGTTCCTTGACGTTTGAATTATGAACCTTTTCAAACCAACTATAAAAACTGTGACACACTTTTTTTACATGTTGTAAACTCTTAAAGAACATGCAAGGCTCTAGATTATCCTAGTTCGTTATGAAGGTCCTAAGAAATTGATTATTTGGAGACTTTTGCCTCTGTGGTAAAAATGATTACAATAAGAACCTTATTATCATTGGTTGCAAGTTTTTATTAGAACCTACAAAATTTTGATGTAAAAAATAGCAAGACTTAAATGAGGAGATCTATATGGAGGTGCCACCTGGTTTTGAAAGCAAGAAGGGAAGGGTATGCAGACTGAAGAAGGCACTCTATTGATTAAAGCAATCACGTCGTGCATGGTTTGGAAGATTTACAAAGGCTATGATCAACCTAAGGTATCGACAAAGTCAAGGATACCATACCTTTTTCATACGACACTCAAAAACAGGAAAGCTGACATCATTATTGGTTTATGTTGATGACATCATAGTAACAGGTAATGATATGATTCAGATGAGCTACAAAATTTGAAGATGTGTTTACTCAAGGAATTTGACATCAAAGATCTTGGGAAATCAAAGTATTTTTTGGGAATCGAAGTGGCACACTAAAAACAAGGAAGATTTATTTCCTAACTAAAATATGTGTTTGATTTGCTAAAGGAAGCAAGAAAATTATAGTGTAAACCAGTGGCTACACCAATTGAATATAATCATAGATTGTGGAATGCTCTAAAAGATTTTGTGGTAGATAAAAGGCTTGTTGGTAATTTGATTACTTGTCTCATAAGTGGTTGGACTTTGAAGTTGTTGCAGGTGTTAATAGCCAATTTATGCATGATCCTTGAGAAATGCATCTTCAAGATTTCAACAAAATTTTACAATATCTTAAAGGAAGTCCAGGAAAAGGAATACTATTCAAAAGAGGAGGAGATATGGCTTTAGAGGTTTATACTAATGCAGACTATGTAGGTTCATTAATAGTTCGAAGGTCAAGTTCTGGATATTGTACTTTTTTAGGAGAAAATCTGGTGACTTGGAGGTGTAAAAAACAAAATTTAGTAGCCAAACCAAGTGCAGAATCCAAGTTTAGGTCTATGGCTATGGGAGTTCGTGAGTTTTTATGGTTAAAGATAATCCTTGATGATTTGAAGATAAGATGGGAAAGACCTATAGACTATATTGTGACAATAAATCAACAATAAGCATAGCTCATAATCATGTACAATATGATCACACTAAGCATATTGAGGTAGATAGACATTTCATCAAGGATAAATTACATAGCGGACTCATTTGTACGTCATTTGTATCTCGAAAGATCACGTGGGCCGATGTTTTAGCAAAAAGAATGTCAAATAGCGTGTTTCAAGATCTAATAAGCAAGATTTAATTATCTTGGTGATTCTGTTCAAAAATCTCTCATGTATATAAAGCCTTGTATATGACATAGAAAGATATGAAAAAAATTATTCAACTATCTTATTCCAAAAGGGTATGGGAAGGAGGAATTGCTACAGAAGATAATTGAGGAAATTAGGATTTCGTTGGCATCAAGGTGCTATGCTGTGAGATCTACTGACAGGAGACAATGTCTCATCTCTTTCTAACAGCTCCGTCAGCCCAAAAGCTATGGAATTCTTTTGCTACTTGTGCAGGAATCAACATTAATGGAGAAACATTGGAACATGTGATAAACAGATGGTGTACTGAGCCAGGCCCTACAAAGCTGCAATGTATAAATAGGGAAATACCACATCTACTGATGTGGAAACATTGGAAGAGGCGAACAACAAAAAACATGGAAAAGAGGTGGACTACAAATACATGGTGCAACAGGTTCTATTGTTTGTACAACAACTGGTGAAAATAAAGTACCCACGGATCATATTGCCAAAGGAACGTAAAGCAATAATACAGATGATGAGAAATTAGAAGCCTGTGATATACTGGAGGCATTCAGTGGGAACTACCGGAGATAGGATGGATAAAATGCAACACAGACGGCGCTAGCAGGGGAAACCCAGGGGAATGCTCATATGCCTTTTGCATCAGAAATAGTTGTGGGACTTAATAAGTGCAAAAGCTGGACAAATGGGGAGTACAACGAATATGAAGGCGGAAACAACTGCAGTAATAATGGCATTAAGAAAATGCACAGAATCAAATTTACAAAACATAATTCTAGAAACTGACTCGCTCAGTTTAAGAAATATTGTTTTTGAAAAAATGGAAAATCCCTTGGAAGCTCAAGAATCAGATAGAGGAAATAAGACAGTACATAATGGCAACACAATGTAGAATACATCACATCCGCAGAGAGGCAATCAGATGGCAGAAGAACTAGCTAACGTGACATTGGACTAGCAAAGCCCAATTAAAGTGAGCAATTTTTCAAAAATACCCAAGGAATGCAGGATTTTGAAATATAGACAAAGCATAACTTTCAACATTAAGAATCAAAACAAGGAAGATAAACAACACTTTGGGCTACACTAAGGTTGTTATTCGCAGCTTTTTATCATTTTTTGGTTACAATTGTGGCCTGTTTTATAGACTTATTATGCAATAAAATGTCCATGGCCACTATTAGATTAAAAAAAAAAGAGGAGAAATAATATAAATAGATTACAACAATTGAAGACAGTAAACTAAGTACATGGCAACCTAATGTTTTCCAGTTGTTACAATATTAGAGGAAAAGATCATGAAAGAAAGCAAAGAAGGCTAGAAAAGAAAGCAACACATTTTGTTTTCGTAATGTTCGTGAAACTCCGAACAAATAGCAGCTCGCGTTGTTGCAAGCAAATCCAGCAAGTGACGTTCACACATAAATTAAAAAACAAACCAAATAAAAATTGACTCTAAGTAGAATGTGGTAATTTAGGATGGAAAAGAAAACATTGAAGAGCACATAAAGCCAGAATCACGCAAAAAAAAAAGCACCACCGGTGAAAATTTTTAGCAAATCTAAGAATCAACAATTGAGATTGAAAAGAAAACCATAATATCCATGAAGAGAAAACAGGGGAAATGAGATGTATCCTTTCCTTGTGTTGTATGGAGCAAACCTTTCTAAAATTGGGATTAAAAGAGGTTGTTGTTCTTCATGGAAAATGTGGAAGTTTTTAGATCCACCGTGTGGATCTTTGGAAACATGCAGCAAGAAAAAACAGAAATTGGAAAAGGAGAATTACAAGATTGTCCTTGCGCTGAAAAAAATTTACATGTAACATATCTGATTTCAGCCTTCTGGCACGTTCCCTATCGATTTGCTTACCTTGCATTAATAGCTCAAAAATAGTGAGAGAACTCTTCAATGTTAATGACATCCTGGATAGATCATTTGGTGCCAAAGACAATTGCAAACCAAATATAATAAATATGTTGCAAATATATTTTTGTTTGGTGGGTAATACAAATGTATTGGGGAGATGCTTGACAACCACTATCGATCTATTTATAAAAATGCAAGCAGGGATGGTTGTGAAGCCTATATTGGTAATCTCTATGTGGATCAACACATGAAGAGAGCAACCATACTTTTCAAACTAGTTTAGATAGCAATAAGAGACTAGGCAAATGATTTCTACTAAACTGAAAAAGCAAATAACTTATCGGGTCTTAGAGTCTTTCATACAGTAGAATAGAATACATTTCATATGAATCACATATTTACACCAAATACTCAAGAATTTTCAAAATAAGTCGGAATAAGTGAACTTGAAATGCATAAACAGAATAACATCTCAAATAACTTAGTATGTTTGAATATCAACATATTAACCTTATTCAAACAAAATAATTAAACATCTCACATGAAGTAATATGTTTCGATCTAATTGATCAAAATGTTGAGGTATAATGGATAAAGATTACAATTTAACGGGATGAGAAAATAATAAAGTAAGATGTTCATTGTATACTACCTAACCTAAAACTTTATAATCGACAAATCGTGTTTGTTATTGGGTTACATTGTCTCATAGATTGCTATCTGCCTATACTACTCAATTCAATGAAATTCAGACGTTGGCTAGTGTAATTTATTTGCCTCCTTATTTCCTTGACAGAAGACTTGATGGTCTTGTGGTAACGAAGGAAATGAACTACATCATATGGAGAGCGTAAAATGATGCATCTCATATGTAGATGCATAAAAGAAGTGGAATCAATAGAGAAAAGTGATGAACTGACCAACAACAACAACATACCTAGGGAAATAACACAAAGTGGAGTCTGAAGAAGGTAGAGTGTACACAGGTCTTACCATTATTTCTCCGAAATAGAGATGCTATTTTCAAGATAGGGAAGCATTAACTGATGGAACATCAACATGGTTCTCAGGTCTATTGGAGCAATTGGCAAAATAAATATATATTCAACAATGAAATGTAAACCAAAGGACCTTATATATAAACAAATAAGAAACTAAGAAACTTTCAACATCATTAGACTGTCATGAAGTGTTATTTCCCTTCCCTTTTTGTCCTCCAAAATTTTTGCTCTATTTAATAAATTATTCAATCATTTAAATATTTTAGAAACAAAAGTCTAAGCTACAATTTTATTGTTGTCATTACGATAATAATAGAATGAAAATGAAAAATTCTTGATAGAGTTGGATGATTTAAGTCAATAAGGTAAGGTCAAGAATGAAACAATAAGCAAATGTTTTCTTTTTGTTTTCTACGAGGAAGAAAGAACTTATCATAGTATAAAATACTCGAGAAGAAGCTTGACAAATATAAATGTCTTACATGTTCTCTCCTATTGCGGAACATAGAATTTCATTAAGTTACTGATGGTGTTGAGTGAGACTTTCGCACATCGAGTTTCATCAGTTTAAAATTAGAATAAATTATCTTACTAAAACGGGTAAGAGTCGATTAGCCAACTATAATTTAGATTGCAATTAATTGAAAGGAATTCAAAATAATTGACACGACATGCATATACAAAATCATTTTTTAAAAAAAAAAAAACGTCACAATGATGGAGGACGAAGGAGAACACCAAAAAAAAACCTATAACAATACCCACTGCAAAATTAGCAGTGACGCGAAAACATAGATTTTGAGCCATGGAATTGTTTTGGGAGAGAAGAGGAAAAATTGCCAAAGCAATACTACCTACCCGTGAATGATCAGAAATGTAATATCACTCGAGAAAAATAAAAAAATCAAACCCTAAGCCAAAGAGGAGAAACAAAGATAAATACATGATGAAGAGTTTTGGAGGAAGAGGTTGATTTTCATTTCTGCCATTTGCATATAAGTAAATTAAAGAGGAAAAGAGTAGAGAAACAGGGACACAACCTACAGTAATTTTCCTAGATACTCATGTTTGGGAAATTATCGAATATCATTTTTGGTTGTTTTAGGAAAATAATATCATTTAATTTTATTTTTTTTACTAAAAATATACCTGATATAAAAAATAATCTTTATATCTTTTCTACTAGGATGCTATGACATATTTTTTAAAATTTATTAGTCATAATTTTTAATTCTTTAATCGATAGTTTGTTTAATGTATTTATAAGAGAGCATAAATCGATTCTCAATGAAATGTAGTTATTTTAATTTTGTAGCGAAAATCTTTGTCATATGTTTTATTTATGAGTATTTATCATTATAGCCGTTCAAAAATTTAGTCTTATTATCGAGGAAAAATTAAACTAGTTCCTTGAAGCTGATAAAAAAGACAATAAATTTAGTAATAAATTTTTTATCACCGTCTTATAAATAAATTTAAGCTTCAAAATATTTTTTTTGCATAAACGCTTCAAAAAAGTGTGTCATGATTTGCTATATTTTTTTACTGGATATATGCGTTGTTTAAAATCTTCTATAATATTATTAATAAAAAAAGAAATAATATAACATGACACACTACTAGGAGAGATAATTTCTTTTTTATGTCAATTATATTTTGAGAAAAATAATTAAAGTGAAGTAATATTGTGACCCTTAAAAATATGCAAGTGATATTTCTAAAAATAATTAAAGTTAAGTGATATTCAATGACTAATCACTAAAATATCCCAACACATAAATAATGTTTGTTTATACAATTTATTATTATTTGGTAGATATTTAAATTTTTAAATATTAGTTTTTAACATTTGATCAAATTTTATTAATTGAAATATTTTAAAAATTGAAAGTTTTTATCAAATTTTTTATCTTTTACAAAGACACATAGTAGTTGTTTATTGTATTACATAATTTATTTCTTGATTATAACAGTAGTGATGAAATATTTGGTAAATATGAAAATAATGATGACAATCGACTTAGGGTAACAAAGTCATTGTTTTGTCTACTTCATAATGTATCGAATGATATTTGTAGCACTCAGTCCAAATTACCACATTGCTCTAGTGTCATAGACACTACTTGTTATTTATTGCAACGAAATCCAATTGACTTGTCATACAAACCTTATGTTTAATTTTGATAGTTGTTAAAACTGCTGGATACAAATCATATTTTTCTAAGAAAAAAATGAAATATATTTCCATTGTGACCAAATACAAGAGGAAACTTCACCCAAATTTTTACCCAAATAATATTTGTCAACAATATTTGGAAATCTATGGCGGCTACTAGCTAAATATGAATAAAGTAATAACAATAACAAAATCATAAGTAGTTTATTAACAAAGTTTTGCTATAGGTGAAAGTGCTTACATGTCAGCACCACAAAAATAAGATTTTCTAAATAACTAAACTTATTTTATTAAAAATATTTTAAATCAGATTTAAAAAATAAGGAAAATCAATTTTTAAAAATAAGGAATAACTGAAAATATGTATTAATCTATCTATCTATATAAAATAATAGAAGAAAAAGTGTCACATATCAACACCTTTATTTTGTTAGAATTTATAAATTATAAATTATTAAAATAAATTTAAAATATGAAAATAATAATAAAATTGCTAACCATTTCATATGGGTTTTTAATCAGCTATTTATTTATTCATTCAAATTTTAAATAAAAGGAATAAATTTTGTACATTGTTGATTTCTAAACATTAGGAAGAAAGAACTGAACTTAAAATCTTTTATTTCAGAAAATAATTTTAAAAAGTAAGTCATATTTTTTTTTCAAAAGTAACGGCATCTTTTTTAGAAAGAAAATGGATTGCAGTGAAAAATCATGGCTAACTTTAGGGATGACAATGGGGGCCGGGCGGATGCAGGGCGGGTTGAAGTACGTTTTTCTAAAATTAAAGTAGGCGTGGAATGGGTTGCGGGTATATGTGATTTCTGTTGGGAAAACGCGGACAAGCACAAAAATATACATGGTAAAAGTAATGGAAATAAAATGGGAAAATAACGACACCAAGAATTTTACGTGGAAACCCTTCTGAATAAGGGAAAAAACCACGGACTAAGAGGAGCAATTGATATTACTATAGTAAGGAATTTTACACTGTGTAGTCACGAATACAATACTCAAAGTGACTACTATACACTCAAAAGGAACAACACTCTTTTGGTTTCCGTCTTACTAAAATATCGCTCACACTCTATTTTTCTTCACAGACTATTTTCTTGTATAGTCTATGAAATACCTCACTTTGCTCTCAAAATGGTTTTTCTCTCTAACTTGGTGTGTTCTACAAATGAGCAAGAATGCTCTATTTATAGAAGGATAAAACCATGCTTATGTCACTAATGACATAGGTAAATATAGCAAAGTAAAAAATGGTTGCAAATCTTACCAATTTGCCAACTACCAAATCTTTTCTTTTCAACTCCAATTACTATTCCTTTTTAACAATTGCTTGTACCAATTGAATAGCTAAAGTTGACCAAAAAAATGGGATGGATTCAACAAATCTCCCCCTCCAGTCCCATTTACTGGAAGAAGGTATCTTCAACTTCTTTAGAGAGAGCTCATACCCACAAGTTCTTTGCATAACTCGAACTTGTCTTTCGGTATCATCTTGGTCAGCATATCTGCAGGATTTTCACTTGTGTGAATCTTTTTGACGTGAAATGATTCATTCTCCACTTTCTCACGAATCCAATGATATCTGACGTCAATGTGTTTTGTTCTTGCATGGTACATGGAGTTCTTGCTCAAGTCTATTGCACTCTGACTGTCACAATAGACAATATACTCCATCTGATTCAAACCAAGCTCTTGAAGAAATCGCTTTAGCCATATCATCTCCTTGCCGGCTTCAGTAGCCGCAATATACTCAGCTTCAGTTGTAGATAGTGCAACACATTTCTGCAACTTTGACTGCCATGATATAGCTCCCCCTGAAAAAGTAAACAAATATCCAGTAGTGGATTTTCTGTTATCAAGGTCACCTGCCATATCAGAATCTGTATAGCCTTTCAAGATTGGATTTGATGCTCCAAAACACAAGCATTCATCTGAGCTTCCTCTAAGATACCTGAGTATCCATTTCACAGCTTCCCAATGCTCTTTTCCCGGATTTTCGAGAAATCTACTGACAACACCAACTGCGTGAGCAATATCAGGTCTAGTGCACACCATTGCATACATTAGACTTCCGACGACGGAGGAATATGGAACTTTGGCCATGTTCTCTTTTTCCTCCCTAGCTGTAGGACACATCTTCTTGCTCAACTTCATATGACCAGCAAGAGGTATACTAACAGGCTTAGCATTCTTCATATTGAAGCGCTCCAGTACGCGTTCAATGTACTTCTTCTGGGACAAATAAATCTTCCTTTTATCTCTAAGACGAGTAATTCTCATGCCCAAAATTTGCTTGGCATGACCCAAGTCTTTCATAGAAAAAGACTTACACAACTCTTTCTTCAGCTCGTCAATCTTGGAAGTATTCTTGCCCACAATCAACATATCATCCACATACAACAAAAGGATGATAAAATCATTGTCAGAAAATTTTTGTACAAATACGCAATGATCTGAAGAAGTCTTCTTATAGCCTTGCTCCCCCATAACATATTCAAACTTTTTGTACCACTGTCTGGGAGCTTGTTTTAGGCCATAGAGACTCTTTTTGAGTTTGCATACAAAATTTTCTTTACCATCTACTTTGAAGCCCTCAGGTTGTTCCATATAAATCTCTTCTTCTAGGTCACCGTGAAGGAAAGCCGTCTTCACATCCATCTGCTCAATCTCTAAATTAAGACTAGCGGCCAAACCTAGAACTGTGCGAATCGAGGACATTTTCACAACAGGAGAAAATATTTCGTCAAAGTCAATACCTTTCCTTTGACCGAATCCCTTAACAACCAATCTAGCTTTGTACCTGGGCTTCAAGTTGTGTTCTTCAACTTTAACTTTGAACACCCACTTGTTCTTCAAAGCTCTCATGCCCTTGGGCAATTTTACCAACTCATAAGTGTGGTTCTCATGCAAAGACTTCATCTCGTCTTGCATGGCTTCAATCCATTGATTCTTGTGCTCATCTTCCATGGCCTCCTCATAACATTCAGGTTCTCCCCCGTCAGTGAGTAACACATACTCATTGGGTGAATAACGGGAGGAAGGAAACCGCTGTCTTGTGGACCTCCGAAGCGGAATATTTGATTCGTCCACAACTTCATGAGCAACAGGATCATCAATAACAATATCATTGTTATTATCAACATCAACATGTTGATTCGATACATGATTCTGGGCGTCACCATGATTATCAAACCCAACAACATCATGCACACTTGTGTGAGGAACTTCATCATGATGAACTATACCATCAAAATTTGAAGATTCTACCTTCTCCGCTTTGTCAATATCTTCAATTGTTTGATTCTCCATGAAAATAATATCACGGCTTCTCACAAGTTTCTTTTCAATTGGATCATATAGCCTGTAACCAAATTCATCTAGGCCATATCCAATGAAGATGCATTGCCTTGTCTTGGCATCTAACTTTGACCTCTCATCTTTCGGCACATGTACAAAAGCTTTGCAACCAAATACTCTCAAATGGTCATAGGAAACATCCTTTCCATACCAAACACTATTTGGTACATCACTTTGCAAAGCAACAGCAGGAGATAGATTAATAACATGTGCAGCGGTCAATAAAGCCTCACCCCAAAATGAGTTTGGCAACTTTGCTTCAGAAAGCAAACATCTAACTCTTTCCATCAAGGTCCTGTTCATCCTCTCAGCCAAACCATTAAGCTGAGGAGTCTTGGGAGGAGTCTTCTGGTGTCTAATACCTTGATGCTTGCAGTATTCGTCAAATGGTCCACAATATTCACCACCATTATCAGTACGAATACATTTCACTTTCTTTCCAGTTTCTCTTTCAACTGAAGCCTGAAACTGCTTAAAGACACCTAACACTTGGTCTTTAGTCTTCAAGACATAGACCCAAAGTTTTCTCGAGCAATCATCAATGAAAGTGACAAAGTAAAGTGCACCACCCAATGTCTTTGTCTTCATTGGACCACATAAATCAGAGTGCACTAACTCAAGCAACTCTGTCTTTCTCGAAGGAGGGTAGGACTTAAAGGAAACTCTATTTTGTTTACCAGCCAAGCAGTGCTCACATTTTTCTAATTTAGCACTTTGGAAATTTGACAATAATTTCTTCTTGGCTAGAACATTAAGTCCTTTCTCGCTAATGTGGCTAAGCCTCTTGTGCCATAATGTTGAAGAGCTATCGCTCTCAACCGCATTCACCATATCAACACAAGCAGAGGCCGTAGTCCAGTATAGACCACGACGTTTGTTACCACGAGCCACAACCAAGGAACCCTTAATGAGCTTCCATTTTCCATCACCGTTGGTACTAACATATCCTTCATCATCTAAAACACCAACAGAAATTAGGTGCAGACGAACATCAGGAGCATGTTTCACATTGTTCAAAACTAGTTTAGTTCCAACACTAGTTTCCAAACAAATTGTACCAATACCAACCACCCTAGAAACAGTCTCATTACCCATACTCAAGGTTCCAAAATCACCAGGAGTGTAGGAAGAGAAAAAATCCTTCCTTGATGTCACATGAGATGCGGCACCAGTGTCCACAACCCAGCTTGACTCATCACAAGCAATATTTATCATGTTTGCATCAAGAACGGTAACAAGATCTTCGGTGGTGACGGTGGCTAGGCAATTTTCATTGCCATCTTCTTTAGTTTCCTCTTTGTTTTTGTTCTCCCTCTTCAACTTCCTGCAGAACTTCTTTGTGTGCCCTTTCATGCCACAATGATAGCACTCAATATCCTTAAGTCTGCCTTTGGATTTGCTCCTATTTTGTTCTCTATGCTGAGAACCACGAGTTTTATTTCTCCCCCTGGGGCCAGTTATCAGGACATCCGACGAAGAGGAACCTTGAGTTTTTCTTCTCATCTCTTCGTTCAAGACACTACTCTTGGCGGAATCCATAGAGATCACACCATCCGGAGCAGAATTTGACAATGACGTTCTAAATGTTTCCCATGAATCTGGTAGGGAACCAAGTAGAAGCAAGCCTTGAATTTCTTCATCAAATTTGATGCCCATAGCAGATAATTGATTCATTATCCCCTGAAAATTATTCAGATGGTCTGTCATCGGAGAACCATCATGATACTTCAAACTCAACATCTGCTTTATTAAGAACATTTTGTTGTTGCCAGTCTTTCGAGCATACAAACTTTCAAGATGCTCCCATAGGGTTCGAGCATGTGTTTCCCCAGAAATATGGTTCAACACATTATCGTCGACCCATTGCCTAATGAATCCACAGACCTGTCTATGCAACAGATTCCACTCTTCATCTGTTTTATTATCAGGCTTTACAGTGGTAAATACTGGTTTGTAAAAATTCTTAACATAAAGCAGATCTTCCATTTTCCCCTTCCAAATGGCATAATTAACACCATTCAAAGTAACCATTCTACTTGTGTTGGCTTCCATTGTTTTCCCCAAAAAATATAGTTATCGCAAATCAAAGTAAATCTTTTCTGATGTGGAAGTTCAGACTGTGCTGCAACCACAGAGCATACTCAGATAAAACCTTGGCTCTGATACCAGTTTGTTGGGAAAACGCGGACAAGCACAAAAATATATATGGTAAAAGTAATGGAAATAAAATGGGAAAATAACGACACCAAGAATTTTACGTGGAAACCCTTCTGAATAAGGGAAAAAACCACGGACTAAGAGGAGCAATTGATATTACTATAGTAAGGAATTTTACACTGTGTAGTCACGAATACAATACTCAAAGTGACTACTATACACTCAAAAGGAACAACACTCCTTTGGTTTCCGTCTTACTAAAATATCGCTCACACTCTATTTTTCTTCACAGACTATTTTCTTGTATAGTCTATGGAATACCTCACTTTGCTCTCAAAATGGTTTTTCTCTCTAACTTGGTGTGTTCTACAAATGAGCAAGAATGGTCTATTTATAGAAGGATAAAACCATGCTTATGTCACTAATGACATAGGTAAATATAGCAAAGTCAAAAAGGGTTGCAAATCTTACCAATTTGCCAACTACCAAATCTTTTCTTTTCAACTCCAATTACTATTCCTTTTTAACAATTGTTTGTACCAATTGAATAGCTAAAGTTGACCAAAACAATGGGATGGATTCAACAATTTCATGTGGGTTCAAACTTAATTTTAATTTTTTACATGTTATAGAGTGATAGAACATTATTTATTAAGATAATATCATTAAAACTACTAAAATATTTAAGATAATTAATAAAAATGATAATAAAAAGTAATACAATTTCTTTTATGTTTCTCAATTGACATCTAAAAATAAAACTTTAAGTCACTATCCTATTAATTAATACAACTTAATGAAAAAATGAATTTATTTTTATAAATTTTATTTTCTGTATCAAACATTAATAGAAAAAGAAAATATTAAAAAGATTATGTGGGACGGGTCAATGCTGGCTGGGGTGAGGCCCGTTGAAAATGAAAAGTGTTGCTATACGGGCGTATTAAAAATTTTACGGGTTAAGTTCAACTCGCACCGTCCCCTACCCTACACCGCCCCATTGACATTTCGACCTAATTTTTTCATTCCCTATCTCTTCACATGCATTATCTTACACAATTTTTATTTGTCATATTACTCATAAATTTTCTCTTATTTTATATTTAAATGTCTGTAGATTCAATATGTATTATTTTTTAGAAATAATTTCATAGGATGATTTCTACAAAATGGTGAATGCTATTGAAGTTACGTTTGATAACTAATAGAAGCTATTATGGTTGGGAAGATCTATAGTTGTTTCAGTCAAAGCTTCAACATTAAAAAGAGGTTGATTTGATTATATATGATAAACAAAACAGGTTTTATTGTTTATACTTTTCTTCTATTTTTTTTTTCAGTTTAGAGTATTTTCATATATTGTTATACATATCTTTATCAAAATTGCACTTGACAGTCAATAATCAATTATTCATTTTTTATGTTTTTTATTCTTAAATTTTTTGCTTTAAAAATTGAATATGTTATAACGATATCGCTTAATTCTTTATTCTAAAAATCAACAACTAATTTCGTAGATCAAAAATTTTGAGAATTGTTTCATACCTCATTCTCACCTAACAATTACAAAGTCGAAAAGAGATGAATGAACAAACTATACTCCTTCTAATTTAGATAAACAAATGAGATGAAACAACTACAAATTATTTATTACTAATTTCACTTGCCTTTTATTTATTTATTTATTTAGCGTTATATTTTGTTGAGTCTAAATGAATAAAAGAGGGAAAAAAACTGTCACCTATCTGTATTACAAAATTTAATGCATAAATTAATTAATATTCAAAAGCATTCGTTCATTAAAAATTAGTTATTGATAATTGTTTTTGTTTTGCCAGTTTTATTTTATATCCAAATTTTTATAGTTACGTATATAATTTTATGTATCTCGTATAACTCCATAATAAATCTATTTCTTCCACGATAAATGCTTAAAATAATGTTGCTAACATTTAGTAAAACAAATGTATAATTATCTACTTATTTTGTTTTGAGAAAATAAGTGGTAACTTATATAATTATAAAGTACACCAAACTTTTTTGAGTAGCTTTGTCCACCAATTCACATTCGACGAATTCTATATTTATTGAGAAGGTTTCAATAATTATCTACTATTTATTTTGTTGTAGGAAATAAGTTTAAAAGATAATTTAAAAAATAAATATTCAGATTATAATGTACCCCTAATCCAGAGAATAATTCTTAAAAAAATAAACATTTTTATTGAAAAAGAATCACCACCTTTTATATTAAAGTAAGGACAAAAACATTAGAAGTCGTCAAGTGACTTCTTTCTGAATTAAATAATGTTAAAAAGAACTTTTAGTTACAACTTTACTCTGATGACAAATATTTAAGATAATCTTGCTAAAATTTGAAATTGCAAATGTATAATTATATAAGAAAAAAAGTGTTAACTTTTTTTTACCACACATATTCTTAATACATAATTCATTTTCACATATTTCCATAAAATTATTTAGATATAATAGCACAAACATAATAAATAATTTAACATCATTGTGAAAAAATAAAAAAATGATAATATTTAAAGTTTGCTCACACAATATTTATCAAAAAGATTACTATGATTAATAATGTTGAATTTATTATTCATCATTACTAATTAATATAATCGTCAAAAATTTCTATTCATTTTGTGATTCCCATTTTTATTGTTTCGTAATCATAAAGTTTTTCATCTTAATATAAGTAAAAATATTATTATAATTAGTTGTGATGTATTTTAAACAGATAAACTTGAAATATATTTATTTCATCCTAAGTGACGGTCTAAATCATTCCTAAAATTTCTTATCACTTACTTGACAATCCTAATTTTTCAAAATTCAACTATTTTATTTTAATGGATACCTATATAATAGGAGAGAAAAAAAATGATATTTTCATATGTTTATTTTTATCACTTTATTTTTATTTATTTTTAAATTTTCATTGTATTATTACATAAAATCTTTCCACATATATTCAAATTTAAGATAATAATTGATATTATTACTTTCAGAATTTCGAATTAGAATTAATTAAAATGAATTTTCATATATATTTTCACATTGTACACATATTAGTATGTTAGTTGTGCTTATAATTACTAAATTTTAGTTAATTAAATATTAAAAATTATATATAATCACTAAAAAAAATTAAACTAATTTGAATATTATTTGTTAATATTAAGTGATACGTATTTTTAAAGAATAAAATCTACAATATATTCGAAAAAGATTGAACAAATTCAGAAGTTTATAAAATAAAAGACTTATTAATAGAAGATTAACCTTTTTTTTCATTCTCTCAAAATTTATTTTGCATTAAAAATAGCTTAGTTCTACGTGGTATAATATTAATTTGATTATAGCTTTTATAATTAAATTGAAATTCGTTTTCTGTGATTTCTTATTTTATGAAATTAAATTTGATATGAATATAGTCTTAATTTGTAGAACTGCACGAGAGAGAAGTCTGCTAAAAAGGTTGCAACATGCTTTACAAAATATCTTCAGATTTTTGCTAAAAAGTAGAGTCAATATTTTTAATACTAGATTTTAGATTGATCTATGAATTCAAATTTTAATTAATTAGAAATCTCAATTCGATACAAATCTTTAATATTATTGATCTTCATTCTACTAGAAAAATAAGAAGTTGTTAGAATAATATTTGGTGTCTTCATTATACACATACATACAATACTTCTGTTACTTAATAATAATTCATATTAATTATTTTTAAATTAAAAAATTATTATATTTTAGATAATCTATGCAATACGTGGACACATATACTAGTCATGTTAAAATAAATAACTAGTGTCCGATTTTGTTTTTATCGAAAAAATTCTTCTTCATTTATGGGATAAAACTTATCAAAAAAGGAATTCTTATTCATTCTATCATTACCCTTTTAGCAATACAGATGAAATGTAAAAATAAACACATGACATGCACTTCTAAATCAAATCCAAATATTGTTCCATCTCCAAACAATTATTGATTAGCTATCCAAAACTTTGCAGTTCAAAAATGCAAAATATTAACATCACTAACATTTTTGAAAAAAGTATTAATTCGATATTGACTCAAATATCACATAGATATAGAAAAGAAAAAAATAACGAAAAAGATAAATTAAAGTTGATGAAAACTTCAAAAACCAATTTAATTTCAACCATAGTAAATAAAGTTTCAGTGTTATTTGTAGTTATTTACACATGAATTCACCCTTTTGTCCAAGTCAAATTTTATTATTTAAATTTTTTTTTCACGATGTTTAAATTTAATACATAATATATCTATCACAAATATATTTATCATGCGTTTGAGTTTTTTTAAATAAAATTAAAATTATACGCTAATTATTCAATAACAGTATAACTTTATATAGAAATATATGATTTTGTTTAAAGACATAATAATCTTGTGAGAAGGCTTGATTTGATTAATTTTAAAAGAATTATGAATACCCTTACTTAATCATATGTAACGACCAGTCATGCTGTTTTGAACACTAGATCTATTTAATTTCTTTCATAAAAGAACTTTCCCAAAATTTTGAAATGAGAATTGTGAACTATTTGTTTAATTATTTTATTTAGTTAACAGACATTTATTAAAGAAAAATAGGTCAAATATATCCTCAAAATTTTTAAAAATGATATGTATATACTCTCCAATATACTATAAGGTTGCATATGCCTTTACCGTCACACTTTTAGGCCATATATGTCCTTAGATCGGACGGGAAAGCAAGTGAAATCGTCTCAATTGTTTGAACTTTTAATTTAATTATTTATTCGAATCAATTTTTTTTAGTCATCTTTTTTAAAATTCATTCACTGACTTTGCTTCCTTAGCTTCAAAGAGACGTCTGCTTCAACTTCTAGACCTCTCCATTGTTAACCCCTAGATTTTACGTATTGAAATCTGTAACCACTAAATTGAAACAAAAATAATTCAAAATATAAGTTGACTTGATTTGTCTTTTAGTAGAATAACTAATTTCTCGATCTCCGATCAATAGTGTGTTGGGACCGCAAATAGACAGGTGTAACGCGGAAGCTAGCAAAGCGAACCTCGAAAGACCACGAGTAAGAAGACGAATGAGAAATACATCAAAAGACACAAAAATTGAACGTGGTTCGGTCAATCTACGTCCACAAAGGAGATGAGCAATCCACTATAAATATGAGCGTAAAAAATACAAAGAGAAACAATCTCAACAAATTCACTCGGAATACATGAGAGGTTCACACAAGTGATAATGTATCAAGCTTGTGATCCATAAATTCTCACCCTAACAAAAACTCTCAAAGCCCTTAAGACTACACTGTGAATGCTGATTAAGTTAGAAGTAACATGCCTCTATTATAGAGTCCTAAATCTTTTCCTACCAGAAAAAGGATTAGTCAATCCAAAACCTTTTCCTAAAAGGAAAACCTATTTATGGTAAGAAATCAGGACAAAAAAAAACCCAACAAATCTCCCCCTTGACCTGAATTTATGAAATAATAAATTTGTCCACCTTCTTTACTTAATCTTCAACAACTTACTTCTCCTATCCATAATCTCCTTTGCAAAATTTATGTCTCAACATAGAGAACCTCTCTGAAACAATTTCTCCAACAAAATCTTCATTACTGTCAAAAAGGTTGCGTTTAGAACTACACCCGTCAAGATGAACACCTATATCTAACCTAGTTAAATCATTGATTATCGAACCACTAAACTTGACTCCATCATTAAATCTGACTCTGATACCACTTGTTAGGACCGTAAATAAGCAGGTATAACGAGGAAGCTAGCAAAGCGAACCTCGAAAGACCAAGAGTAAGAAGACAAACGAGAAATACACAAAAAGACACAAAGATTTAGCGTAGTTCTATCAATCTACGTCCACAAAGGAGATGAACAATCCACCATAAATATGAGAGTACAAAATACAGAGAGAAACAACCTCAACAAATTCACACGGAATACATAAGAGGTTTACAGAAGTTATAACGTATCAAGTTTGTGACCCATAAATATTTCCCCTAACCAAAACTCTCAAATCCCTTAAGACTACATTGCAAATGCTGATTAACTTAGAAGGAACATGCTTCTATTTATAGAGTCCTAAAAATTTTCTTATCAGAAAAAAGATTAGTCAATCCAAAACCTTTTCCTAAAAGGAAAACCTATTTATAGTAAGAAATCAGGACAAATAAAACCCAAAATAGTGAATGAATTTAATGTCTATTCGATGAACTTTTATTTCCAAAAAAAAAAGATGAATTAACGGATCATTGGGCTAAGTCGAACTTCTTTGGAGATTGAATTAATATGCAATATCATGTTGTACGGTGATTTACACGTTAGTGTGATTCTGTAATCCCAAGACCGCAAAATCCATAATCTAAAATGAAATATTATTCATGAGGTTGAAAGTAATGATAAATAATGATTAATCAACAATATTGATGGATTGGGTACCATGAGCCAACACGATATATTTAGATCAAGGTGCCACAAGCTGACATGATATATTTTGATGGGATGTCACGAGCTAACACGATATTATTGGATCGGGTATCATGCTTCGAAATAATGAATTAATGGGAAGTATATCAAAATAACTTACTGTACTCAATCTAAAAGAACTTATTTTCCAAAATAGCATGATATGGAGGCTTATGTCCTCATGTTCTTTCTTGATATTGTGATTGCTTACATATTTGCTTCATTGTTGTTGACACTTGTCCATGTTTTTTGTAGCTTGTCACCAGCTAAGTGCTATAGTTTATTTCATATTATTACTTTATGCATATCAATTTCTATTCTGAGTTGACCGATGATATCTACTCATTACATGTTTTTAGGTGCTGACCCCTACTTATATTTTCCTTCGTGTTCCTTTTGTAGAGTACATCGAGTGTATCAACGCCTTCGAATCACCCTTAGATCTAGCTAGTATTTAAAAGAACAGGTTCCTGGGTAAGCTATTCATTCTAGCCCGTGTAAATTCTCTCGATCATGATGACCTTAGTTATCAGATACAAACCATACACTACTAGAAAATTGGTCTGTTGCAACACAAGAATAATCATTGCCATAGACTCAAAATGTGTTGCAATTGCATTATGGCAACGAAAACTGGTGTGTTGCATATAAGCCTGTTGCGATATGTGTATAGTAACACTTTTATAGCAACAGTTGTAAACTGTTGCAACATACTATCTATAGCAACATTTATTCTT
Organism: Solanum pennellii; assembly: GCF_001406875.1. Lineage (NCBI taxonomy): Eukaryota > Viridiplantae > Streptophyta > Magnoliopsida > Solanales > Solanaceae > Solanum > Solanum pennellii. Next base: position 35,305,344 of record NC_028646.1, read on the forward strand.
TAGTCTAGAACAACACTTTTCTGCGGTTGCTGCAACATTTGTGAACCATTGCAAAAGACCTATAGCAACAACTTATTATACAGCTCGGTCTACTATATTCCAATGGTTCTTCTAAACTATTGCGACAATGTTATTAAGCTATTGCAATAGACTTTTAATTGGTTATTGCATGCTATTGTGCCATTGTAAATATTCTTTACTTTTGAAATAAATTATAATATAAGGATTAGAAAATATTAAACCAATACGTACTTCAACTAGTCGCATCTGATGCGCTCAAACATACTTCTCAAATAAGAAGTAAAGCAGTCGTATCAAGTAAAGAACCCAACTAATGAGGTTGCGATCGTTCCCACGAGGAAAATAGTTCAGACTTAACTTCAATCTATTATTACTACTATTTAGTCAATTATTTCCTTGGAAAGCAAATACAATAAAAAGGGGTTTTTTTACTTCTAAATGAATGAAAATAACTAGCTAAATTAAAGGAGACAACTAACAGCTTCAAATGTTGGAATTTAATCAATTAATTAAAGTAACTAGGGTTTACGTGTTCCCGACACGTTCATAACTTGATAATTCTAACTATAACAATTCTTTCCTAGTATCTTGCATGCAAAGTGATAAGTTATGTATTTCAAAATCCTTGGTCCGACATCTAGAAAATTTCACTCCGCACCTTGGTCCGGCTACGTGTGTTGCTATACTAACACTTACCTTTACCTCATATTAAGCATCGTATTCGATATTTGACTAAGTTATTACCTCGTACCAATCAATACTAACCTATTAGATAGTATACACTAAATCTATGTTGATAATTCTTTTCCTATTATCTACCTCTTTGGTCCGGCAAGTAGCATTAAGGCGAGTTCTAACGTTAGCCATCCGTTAAAAAGACTTCTAAGCGAAAGAATTATCAATACATGCAAGACACTATTCTAGAATTGTTATTGTAGTTAGGTTTTACCTCATTATTCGCCTATGGTTCTCACAACCTTTGTTATGGAGTTTAGTTACCCATAGTCATAATCACAATATTCAAATATATAATATAAGAATTCATGCACTTACTTCAATGAGAAAGAATAAAATTCAAAAGTACACTTGATTAATCAGCAAAAATCACCAACAATCAATTACTGCAATTAATTGAAGACTAAAGATTCTCCAAAAGTGTTATAATAATCACCAAGTCTAATCCACAAAAGAAGCTCAAATAACCAAAAGTCTAACAAAGAGTCTAAAAATAATCAAGAGTCTAACCCCAAAAATGAGGTTTTTCAAACTATTTATAAAAAATAAAAACCTAATTAAATAAGGACTCTATTTGCTAGAAATCTGTCAAAAAGCGGTTGGGTCGACGGACCTCGCGACGGATCTCGCGACGGATCATCGAGGTCACGATGGACCGTCATGGATTTCGTCATCCCATACTTGTGCAATTTCTTCTGCTGTTCTCCTCATTACCCTCAACGGCAAGTATGACGGATCGTCACAGGCACAACGGTCCGTCGAGGGTCTCCGTACTCTTGGAATTTGGGTACTAGGACTACTTCTCTGATCTTCATTACGAACAAGCAGGACGGACCGTCATGGCTATGACGGTCCGCCACGCACTCCGTAACCCCACACTTGGTCAAAATTGCCCATCTTTCTTCAGCAGCTGCACTACGATGCCACCTACGGACCGTCACGAGCATGACGAACCGTCACAAGCTCCGTAGGTGGTACTTTTCTGTATTTCTTGCTCAAAAACCTCCGCATTCATCTTTTAGACAGATTTCCTGCAAATAAAGAGAAACTTACATAAAAATTAGTACAAAAAGGCTTTTGGACACATTAAACTTAAGGAAAAAGTATTAAAAATACCGTGAACCACGGTATATCAATACCCTGAACTTAAATTCGTTGTTTGTCCTCAAGCGACACACTATGACTCAATACAAAATCTTTGTACAATAGTATCCATGTTTTATCTTTCGCAATCATTTGGCTATCAATCCCGATCAGTCTCATTATGTTTATGCATGCTATCACTATTAGGCTTGAATTATGTGTAATCAGACCATGACACAGACTCACCATGCACTAACACCTATCCTCTTCAATTTCTCACCGAGGTGCTAATATTTCCGGTATTGCAACTAGTGTCCTCACTTCAAAACAAAATCCTCATTTTTCACACAATGATTTCAGTTTGAGTATAAGCATTACATTTCAGCACTTACTCTAAGAACAAATTCACACTCATTCATACATATTGCCATAAGCTTGCCCTTATTTTCACTGCTTTAAGTTCGCTATACAACTCTTAGGATCACGATAGGACTTTCTTAGCTTGTAACATAGGCTCAGGGTCAGGTAGGGTATATTTAGGTATACTTTAGTGACTTTTTGCCCTCCTTGACATATCGTCTAAACATACCATTTTTTTATCATTTTGTTTCTGCCAGTTTCTCATATTCTTTCACCTTGCTATTTTCCCTTCTTTCTTCATTTGTGTAAGTGACTCTCTTCTTTTCTGGCTTGTATTTCTTGTATTTTTTTTTATTTTTTTTCACTTTTCTTTCAACTGATTCTTGAGTCACTTTACTTTTGTTCTTTCTCTCTCTTTGTTCTTTCAACCCCACTTTCCAGAGCATTCCTCATAATAGCCACCCTCAACTCATGGCTTTGCCATGAGTCAAAGTACACAATACCCAAAGTTGGGTCAGGGCCATAAAAAGGGTTGTTTACTGCATAAGCCACCCTCAACTTATGCTTTTGGTATAAGCTGAGGTGCACATGTCCAATGAGGGACCAGGGCCAACACATTATTCTCAGAAAAGATCAGTTGGGGTGAAAAAGAAAGGTCTAGTTTAAGCTCAAATCATTTGGATCAAAGAAGGATTAATTTCATTCGGTTTTCTTTTATTTAGACTAAAAATGGGCTATATTGAACAAGGGCCTATGATCCTTTCCTAATTGTCTATTACAGCTTACTTTTAGCATGACTAACCAGGAAAGTTCTAGATCAGTACAAATAGTGGACTATTCAAATCTTCCTCACACTCACTTGACATCTCATTACTATACTAGATTATCAGACACCTAGTTAGAATTTTAGACTTAGGGTCATGCAGTGGTGTACCTCTATGTCATTCTTATAGCCACACATTTATCAATTACTATGCCTAGTCATGGATCATTTCATTTTATCAGGATATCATTTTAGCCATTATGCTTCATAATTAAACTATGTACACAAGATATAGACATGCCGGTTCAGCAGAAAAAATACAGTCTCTTGGGGAAAAAGAACACAGGAAAGAAAACACCAAAAGAGGATAGTGAATTGGGCTACTCAGACTTCACCCTAGCACTCACTTTCCATTTACCCCACCCCCAACAATAAGACATGCAATTGTCCCCAATGCATAAAAAATTGAAATACAAGAGTGGTAGGTGAAGCAAACCTGGGGCGCAAAGCGCCGACGATCAGCAAGCTGGTGGGTCCGGTTCCTCGGAACCCACTATCTCTGTAATCTGGACACCCTCAGTAGTGTCCACAGCATTAACATCACTATCAGCAGTGCTCCCGTTATCTCCACATTTCTGGAGCTAGATGCCCCAACAACTAACTCTACTGCCCTCATCTGATGCGCCTCCTCATTAGCAAGCGAGGCTCTCCTCGCAGCCTCCATCTCACGGCGCTCCTTCTTCCGTGCTCGAGCCTCATCCTCCTCTCGACCCCTACGCCTCTTGGCATGCTCTCGAGGGGGAGGTGGTGGAATCTCAGAAGTGGCGAATAAGGCCGCCATCACTGTGTCTTCAATATGCTCTGCAGAAGGGGCCTCAGACTCAGGCACCCTAGCCTCTAAGATCATATCGATGTCTGCGCGAAGACTGTCGACCGCAGCCTGAAGGGTCGACACATCCACTTGAGGGGCTGGCCGGGATAGCACCCGCAACTCAAAAGCATCCAAGCGCTGATGGACCTCAGCGATCTTCCGCTCTGTGTGCTGGACCATTCTCCGCTCCAAGCGCTCTTCTGCCTCAGCAATAGACCTCTGCATCCAAGGCTGGATGTGATGCAGAAGTGTAGCCATCTGTGCCTCTAATTTCTAGACCCTAGCAAGCGGGACCAGACCGGGGAAAGGGGCTGAGCGAGAGGAGCTCGGGGAAGTGCTATTACCCGGGATAGACACGACCGGGGTAGTGTCAGTGGAAGTCGCCTGCGTAGCCGTGCGGGTCTGTGCTACCGTATCAGCCAGATTTTCACCAAGTGGAGGAAACAATGGACGGGGCCCTCTGCGTGGAGCCAACTCATTGGCCTCATCCCTGATGAGGCCGATATCAACAGTGCCCAGCGGGGTCTTGAGCTGATCAACGTGCCATATAGGCACACTTGCGGACCTGCATAGAGAAAATATTATGCACGGGAAAGGGTAAGTAGTTGTGACCTTAAAAGCTCTCTCGTGCATGACCGCCTGTAGAAGCTACGCAAAGTCCACTTCAAACCCGACAATCAACCATAGAAACTTTGCCGTGAAGGTCAGGTTAGCCTTCTTGATGGCTCCCTTCGGCTCGGTCTCCCAGTCAGCACCCTCTCCATCAACGGACAAGTGCAGGGCCATCCACCTCTTGGTGGTCTCTCTCAGCGATGGCTTACGCAGGAATTGGCCATCTTTTACTATTTGCCACCGGTAGTCAAACTGGCAGTGAGAGGGGTTCGGTTGGCATCAACAATTTAACCGTATAGATTCTGGAGGATGGCAGGCAGGGAGATATCAACCTGAATGCCACGTACTCGGACATGCTCCAGTGGGGCCTGTTTGGTGGGAGCAGCCCGCCTATCAATCTGTGATCTGAGAGTAGCTACGTAGGAGGCGTAGAACTCTCGAACAAACTCTTCACTATAACGTCCGAACGAACGCGCTGTCCACTCCAGTCGATGTCTGGTGAAGAGATTGTGGATCTCTGGCATAGTAGGGAGACTTCCCGTAAGGACCCACCTCTCCAATGTAAGTGTCCATGTCATGACTCCTTTATCATTCAGAAACATTACGTCGGAATAGACTTGATACTGCCCTTCAACACACCACCGGTTGGTCTGGTCGGCAACCGGGGTGAGAGCACGAGTCGGTGAATCGGGTGTGGATTCCGAACAGTCAGCCTCATCAGACGAGGCAGACTGTGCAGCGGTGGTTGGTGCAGGGACCTCAGCAGATTCGGAGGCTTACTCCGACCACGAAACTCCTAAGGAGATAGACGCTCCTTCTTCATTAGTAGCTGACCCGGAAGGTGTGCCGGTCAGTGTGCGCTCCTCATCAGACTAGGAGGTAGTGACTACGCCGGAAGCCACCTTTTTGGGTGTGGCTCTGGCAGCATGTGCAACTCGGGATGGGGTGGAAGTGCTTGGGGAAACGTAATCGGGGTCACGCTCATCATCAGAGCCAATGACCAGGCGGGCAGACGGGGCGACAGATTTCGATCGCCCGTGTGCGTAGACTCGATCTTGTTTTGGTGCCATAATAGATAGTACCTATAAAGAATCATTATTAGTACTAGAAGGATTAAACAAGACAAGCAAAACGACACAAAATAAATAAAAGAGTTAAGATGTAATGACATTTCTACAGTAACAGTGAAAGACGACGGACCAGGTGACGGCTCGTCGTGAGTACGACGGACCGTCATGGGATCCGTCATGTCTTACTTAAACTAAGTTTATGTGGAGAACCCTGAAGGAAAGTCTCTGACAAGTATGACGGTATATGTAGAACGAACCGTTGTGATTTTAATGGTCCGTCGTCGATGTCCGTCGTGGGACACTTGGAAAAAAATTGGAGACCCTTAGGAGAGGGGTCTCTGACCATCATGACGGTTATGCAGGACAGACCGTCGAGGCTATGAGCGTCCGTCATAGATGTCCGTTGGAGGACACTTAGAAAAAGTGAGAGACCCTGAGGAATAGGGTCTCTGACCATCATGACGATATGTGCAGGACGGACGGTCGTGGGAATGACGGTCCGTCGCATGTGTCCGTTGAAGGACACTTAGAAAAAGTGAGAGACCCTTAGGAACAGGGTCTCTGATAACCAGAACGGTTGTGCAGGATGGACCGTCGTGGGAATGACGGTCCGTCGCATGTGTCCGTTGGAGGATACTTAGAAAAAGTGAGAGACCCTTAGGAACAGGGTCTCTGACAACCAGAACGGTTGTGCAGGACAGACCGTCGTGGGAACGACGGTCCGTCACATGTGTCCGTTGGTGGACACTTGGAGAAAATTAGATAGTGAGGTGTTAGAGATGTTGGAACGGACCCAAAGACGGTCCGTCGTGGTTACGACGGTCCGTCATCGGGATCTCGTTCTGTCATTCAGTGATAGAACTGGGGATTCCCCATTCATCCCCAATGACCCAAATGGAATTGTTAGTGTTTTAACCTACATTTATCTAACATAACTACCTAGTAAACAAGCAATGCTAAAGCACATATTTCTAGAGTTTTAACATGGCAATTTTGAGGATTCTCAACCTAGGTCAGACAGAATTTTATTAAAGAATAAACCCATCAAGAAGAACTAGGCTAATACTAATTGATAAACAAAAATGCAATGTAAATGACTAGAAATAAGAGACACATACCTGATAATTTGAGAAAAACAAGCGTGGAAGGTACTTGGTGATCAAGTAAAGAAACACAGCGGCAGACTCCCACTAGTAGATAGTGAATTTTAGGAATTGGGGAATTTGGGAGAATGATGGTTGTAAGAGAGGGGGTTATGAACTTGGAAGTTGAAAAGGGAGGGAAATGGGAGGAAGAGGGAAGGAGTGGGTGAAATGAAGGGGGTGGGGTTTTTAAATGTTAAGAATTTTTTTTAAAAAAACCAGTCGGGTCAGGTCGGGTACGCTTCATTAATGACGCGACGAGTCCCCGACGACGGTCCGTCGCTGATGTGATGGTCCGTCATTGGTTCCGTCGCATGTGCCCTAGTTTTGAAAATAACAGAAAGACATACCTGGCACGACGGATTCATGCGACGGTCCGTCACAACGGTGACAGGTCGTCGATGTATCCGTCAGTGACTGCTGCAGAGTGATTTTCTGCAGAATTTCCTGGTGATGTTCCTGCAAATCTAAAACCCATTAGTAGAAAATGTTACCATTACTAAAAAGAAAAAAAAGTATAAGTATTGGGTTGCCTCCCAACAAGCGCCTGATTTAACGTCGCGGTACGACTGAGGACACTTGATTACTCAGCCTTCATCAAGATGGTATGCCTCTATCACTTCATTCACCGGTGCAGTATGCCTAAAATAGAGTTTTATTTGTTCTCCATTCATCTTAAACCACACTCCCTCCTTGGTTTCTAACTCAACTGCTCCATGAGGGAATGCTTGGGTAATCAAGTAAGGGCCAGTCTATTTGGACTTGATCTTACCCGGAAGCCAACGCAAACCTATAACTGTCTAAAAAAACCAAATCCCCAACCATAAACTCTCGTTTTTCACTTTTTAGGTCATTATCCTTCTTCATATTTTCTTTGTAGGATACAACAGATACCGATTGGAGCTCACCACTCTGCCTCATGGACCTACAAATGTTGAAGGTCGCTTCTTCATTGTTCAACCGAAATTTCATCTATCCCTTTTCCATATCAACTAAGGCTCTACCTGTAGCAAGGAATGGCCTCCCAAGAATAATAGGCACTTCAAAATCGACTTCACAATCAAGAATAACAAAATCAGCCGGAAAGATGAACGACTCAACTTTTACTAGCAGATCATGGGGTATCCCTATAGGCCTTTTCACTGTTCGATCAGCCATCAGTAGCCGCATCGCAGTGGGCTTTGGGTCACCCAAACCCATCTTCTTGTAAATCGAGAGGGTCATGAGATTTATGCTTGTCCCCAGATCACATTTTGCGAAAGGTCATGAGATTTATGCTTGCCCCCAGTTCACATAATGCTTTCGTAAAATGTAATGACCCGACTGTACAAGGAATAGAGAACGCACCCGAATCTTCTTTCTTTTGTACGAGAGATCTTGTAGCAATAGCACTACAATGCTGCATTCTATCATCATCCTCAAAAGTGACCGATCTTTTCTTTGTAACCAGATCTTTCATAAACTTGGCATAACCGGGCATTTGTTCTAGAGATTCTACCAAAGGGACATTGATAGAAAGCTGCTTCAACATTGTTATAAAACGCCGATATTTACCATCCTCGGTCTTTTTCACTAATCTCTGAGGAAAAGGGGGGTGGTGGTCTAGGCATGGGAATAACCTTTATAGGGACTTCTCTATCTTTTCTAGTGCTATCTTCTGGTTCACCACTACCCTCTACCACCTTATCATTATCCTTTCTCACCTTTTCCTCATTAGACGGCATAGGTGGGTCAATAGTTTGCTTATCACCCCGAGTAGTGATTGCCATACAGTGTGCATCATTTGTCGGATTTTTGACAGTGTTGCTAGGAAGAGTGCCTGGTTGCCGTGTGTTCACAGTCGTAGATAATTGGGCCATTTGCAACTCGATCTGCTTAATCGATATTGCATGTGTATCGACTTTTTGCCAAATACCCGCTAAATCACTCCTTAACTCTTTAATGTGCTCATCACTAGCATCGAACCTCCTCATCATTTTGTGTAACATATCCTCAACTCGCGCCATGCTATCTCCACCATCCCTAGGAGTAACTTCACGATTTTGAGGAGGGACATAGGGCCCATTCCTATCATTTCTGTTACCGTAGTTACCCCTGTTGAAGTTGTTGTCGCGGTTGTAGTTTCAATCTCGGTCATAATTACCCTCACGGTTATAGTTACCATAGATCTGACCTTGGTTCCCTTAACCTTGGCGCCAATTCTCCTGATTTCAGCCTTGGGCACTCGGTCACAAACCCCCCGTCAACTCATTTACTGCATATGAATCCTCCGCATAATAGCATTCATCATTAGGTGGTGGTAGTTTAGACAAGTAGTTAACTGCATTTATCTTTTCTGCACCCCTAGTTATATGTTTTAATACCAACCCAAGCTCAATTCTCATCTGTGCCATCTCTTCACAGATCTTATCTGTGGCTGGGTTGTGAGTGGTGTTTCTCCCAGTATCTGACTTCCTAGTACTACAAGCTTTATTGTGCCGGGATATTTTCTCTAACTTTTCAGCAATCTCAGCATAAGGACACTCCCCATAAGAACCACCCGCTATAGTATCCAACACCGCTTTATTATTATCATCCTGTCCCCAGTAGAAGTATTCCTTCAGTGACTCATCATCTATGCGGTGATTGGGTACGCTTCTAAAAAATGAGGTGAATCTATCCCAAGAACTACTAACTGACTCTCCTGGTAATTCCACAAAGTTGTTCACTCTGTATTTGTGGTTTAGCTTCTTGGAGACCGGGTAGTAGCGTGCTAAGAAAACGTCCCTTAGTTAGTTCCAAGTGAAAATGGAGTTGTAAGGGAGCTTAGTTAACCAAATAACAACCTCTCCCGTCAGTGAGAGAGGAAACACTCTTAGCCCTATTACATCCAAGTCCAAGTCAGGCCTCCCTACACAACTTTTACACACTGCCCTTACCTTAGCTATATGGGCATGTGGATCCTCAGAAGCTAGCCCTGAAAACAAACCTCTGGCAGTTAGCATTTGAATCAGGCTACTAGTTACCACAAAGGTGTGTCCTGGTGGTAGAGGGGGCAAGACAAGCGGCCCATCGGAGTCTGCTATATTGTCAGAGTCTCTGTAGTATTCTTGGGGACGTGGAGCGGGGTTCTATCCCCTCTGCTGGTTCTCACCCGGAGCATCGGGTAACAACTGACCATGAACATCAACCGGAGCTGGGATGTTCTGGTTTGGATCATCATCATTCCCAAATTTCGATTCATGTTGCATAGTGTACGCTCTAATTTGTGATCGTAGGGAAACAAGGGTTCTCTTCCTCTCCGTGTATTTGGCATACAAGGAAGATGGTTCTGCAAGAATCAAAAACAATAAAACAAAGTAAAATCAAGAAAATATCAACTAAACTATAGTAATAAGTTTAAGTTAATCAAAAAGCTACTTTCCCCGACAGCGACGCCAAAATTTGATGCGCTCAAACTTACTTCTCAAATAAGAAGTGAAGCGGTCGTATCAAGTAAAGAACCCAACTAATGAGGTTGGGATCGTTCCCACGAGGAAAATAGTTCAGACTTAACTTCAACCTATTATTACTACTATTTAGTCAATTATTTCCTTGGAAAGCAAAGACAATAAAAAGGGGTATTTTTACTTCTAAATGAATGAAAATAACTAGCTAAATTAAAGGAGACAACTAAAAGCTTCAAATGTTGGAGTTTAATCAATTAATCAAAGTAACTAGGGTTTACGTGTTCCCCATTGGTTCATAACTTGATAATTCTAACTATAACAATTCTTTCCTAGTATCTTGCATGAAGTGATAAGTTATGTATATCAATATCTTTGGTCTGACATCTAGAAAATTTCACTCCGCAACTTGGTCTGACTATGTGTGTTGCTTACTAACCCTTACCTTTACCTCATATTAAACATCGTATTCGATATTTGACTAAGTTATTACCTAGTACCAATCAATACTAACCTATTAGATAGTACACACTAAATCTATGTTGATAATTCTTTTCCTATTATCTACCTCCTTGGTCCGGCAAGTAGCATTAAAGGCGAGTTCTAATATTTGCCATCCATTAAAAAGACTTCTAAGCGAAAAAATTATCAATACATGCAAGACACTATTCTAGAATTGTTATTGTAGTTTGGTTTTACCTCATTATTCGCCTATGGTTCCCACAACCCTAGTTATGGAGTTTAGTTACCCATAGTCATAATCACAATATTCAAATATATGATATAAGAATTCATGCACTTACTTCAATGAGAAAGAATAAAATCCAAAAGTACACTTGATTAATCAGCAAAAATCACCAACAATCAATTACAACAATTAATTGAAGACTAAAGATTCTCCAAAAGTGTAATAATAATCACCAAGTCTAATCCACAAAAGAAGCTCAAATAACCAAAAGTCTAACAAAGAGTCTTAAAATAATCAAGAGTCTAACCCCAAAAACGAGGTTTTTCAAACTATTTATAAAAAATAAAAACCTAATTAAATAAGGACTCTATTTGCTGGAAATCTGTCAAAATGCGTCTGGGTCGACGAACCTCGTGACAGATCGTCGAGGTCACGACGGACCGTCATGGATTCTGTCGTCCCATACTTGTGCAATTTCTTCTACTGCTCTACTCATTACCCTTGACGGCAGGTATGACGGATCGTCACAGGCACAACGGTCCGTCGAGGGTCTCCGTTCCAAAACACTTGAACTCTTGGAATTTGGATACTGGGACTACTTCTCTGATCTTCATGACGAACAAGCAGGACGGACCGTCATGTCTACGACGTTCTGTCACGCACTCCGTAACCCCACACTTGGTCAGAATTCCCCATCTTCTTTCAGCAGCTGCACTATGATGCCACCTACGGATCGTCACGAGCACGACGAACCGTCACAAGCTCCGTAGGTGGTACTATTCTGTATTTCTTTCTCAAAAACCTCCGCATTCATCTTTTAAACAGATTTCCTGCAAATAAAGAGAAACTTATATAAAAATTAGTACAAAAAGTCTTTTGGACACATTAAACTTAAGGAAAAAGTATTAAATATACCGTGAAACCACGGTATATCAGCATCCATATATTAAAGATAACACATGATCTTGATTTACAATTCAAGAGTTAACATACATTTATGTTCACAAAAATTAAGCCTAAACATAAAATAATCCTAGAATGTTCAAGAATTTGCATTCATTCAAGTTCACAAAATTGGGCAAAAAAGTAAAAAGAGTACTAGAATGTTCAAGAATTGGCTTTCATCCCCGCTTTGCTGATTTTGTTCACCTACAATTTCAAAATGGTCAACACTTAGGAAAGTGGAAGTTCAAAAATTAAAAGGTAAAAGAAGACACACAACTCCGACTATAAAACAAGCGAGAAAATGACTTCATTCTAATTACGGAAGACAATAAGCAAGTAAGGGATATTATTTCCCTTAGACGAAGAGGGAACAAAATCAGTAATGGTTTCTTACCACAACCACTTAAAGCTTTTGCCAAAATCACGACTTGTAAGGATCACAATTAATTTTTCTAGCATAGATCAAAACACAGCGAATAAAGATTTGAACTTACTGTAAATGAACTTACCGACTTGTTAGTGTGTATATATGCCAAATCCATAAAGAATACACACCCCTAGAAAATCTGGTCTAGCAACATACCGTTGGTTATAAAGAGGTTCAAAATGATGGGTCTTTGAACGAATTTATTCTGCTTGATCATACAAATTATAGTGAAGGTAATTTCGTAGTAACAGATTAAGAAGTGTTTCATGTGGCATAAGTCATAAAACAGCCATAAGCTATAGCAGTTTTCACTATAGAACAAACACCAAAGACATGAGTCACATCTCACAAACCTGACTGAACTTATTATGGTGTATTGTGGCACTCTAGTATAGAGCAAGCAAGTTACTGTTGGTAAAGAAAAGTTCCTATTGGATATAACACAAAAGTAATAGCCAAAGAAAAATATGAGCGAACTTACCCTTGGATTTCAGCAAGATCACCAGCAAGCTCAAAACTTAAAGAGTAGTAGAAGTAGAGTGTTGATGCAAGAACATCAGCAGTTATACTATTCTTACTTTTTAGAAGAACAATGCTTACTGAGGAACAAGCCTTACCCTGAAGGTAAAACAAATTCTAAATAATTCCATGATGTTTAGATAGAGATATCCTTACAAAGTTAAGACTAAAAGAAAACCATTTTTCGTCACCTCGTTGTACTTCTTCTAATCAAGCAGAAATATTAGAGCAAGCAAGTAGCCAAACATCTCAAGTTCAGGCAACAGATGGTTGGATTCTGTTGCAGGTGTTCCCAGATAAACTTGGCTGTCATGCCTATCCTATGGTAAGAAGTATAACAATTCGCAAATAAGATATTGTATATCGATGTGTAATACCTGATACAACTATATAGGTTTATGTAGTTGACAATGTTCAGATTTAAAATATATAACAGATAAATAACTCTATCCTTGTCCTACCAGATTGACATAAATACCAACACATGAAATGATCAACAAATTCCAAAGCACAAGACATACATAAGATTGACGTATGAATAATGTGTTGAATCATAATGGTTGACTAGTAATTTACCTGAGGCAGGTATGAAGATAGCCGCGTATGGAACTCAGAACCAGAGGTAAGAACATAATTCAAGAAAGCCGAAAGTACTGAAGCCTTTAGTTTGCTCCTAAGTTCCATGGTCAATATCATATCCATGTATATATTCTGCACTTCACTTGTATATGCTCTACCTTCAATCAGTGATGCAAATTCCTTCAAATCTAAACCACCATAAACAAACAAAAAAGGATATGAAAAAAATATACTTGGAAAAAAATATACTTGCTAAAGGGGGAATTTTTCATTCTACTTCCAAAATAGTTTAAAATGCAAAAATTTAACAACCAAATTCCACTTACCTAAAAATTACGATAGAACTATCGATACTCATGTCTGACAGAAATCGACTAACCGGAGGAGAAGACGGCTGCATTGGAGCTGCTTCCTCGTATTTCGCTGATCGGAGAATGAAAAAAGATAAGACTAGACGTTGTCCATCTCCGTTCTATTGCTGGTCATCGCCGGAGCTGCTGGAAAAGAGAAAATAATGGAGGGAGGCGCTAGGAATATCGCCGGCTGCTGGTGTTGTTGTTCTGCCATCTTTGCCGGAAGAGAGAAAGAGGCGACGCTGCCTTGAGATCGTTGGCTGGAGCTTCTTGTTTCGATCGATGGAGCCTGCTCGCTGGAGCTTCTGGCTGTTGTTTCTCTCCGGGGGAGAAAAGGGAAGCAGTGATGAGGAAGCGAGGAGAAGAGAGAGAGGGCGCCGCTGCTACGGTGAAGGGTGCGGAGTGGAATTCTTTTACGGGTTTTTATCTTGGTAGATTAAAATAGGTAAATAAATTTTTTTGGTATAGATCGTTGATTTTAAAAGATATGTAAGGCTGAGATTTAATACGAGATATCAATGGTTTGGATTAAAAGGAGGCTTTTTTATTTTTTACAATTAACTAAAAGTAAAACTCTTTTGGCGGGTGTAGTGAAATAAGTGGAGGGAAATAATTAAGGGAAAATAATTGGCAGAACTGTTGCCATAGAATATCTAAGGCGATAGTTTGTACGAACCGCTGCAATATAAAGATACTATGGCAATGGTTGCACTACTAGTGCAACAATTTAATTCTCAAAATTTTTCATTAGGTCTAGTTGCCTATTGAAAATGTTATAACCGTTGCGAATGAGTATCTATTGCAACACATATTTAATTGTTGCTAAATATTTGTTGCTAAAGGCATGTTTTCTAGTAGTGATAACACCTCAGACTACAATTTTTTTTAATTTTTAGGTCAACTTTAAACGACCATATATTTTAGCACATAAAAATATATGGCTAATTCACTATCAAATAGACAGTTAGCTAATTCACTATCAAATAGACAATCTTTGAGTATTCTTTCAAGTTCTACCAAGTTTATTAAATGCTGATCTTAGATAAGAAGTTATGCCTGTTTGAGTGAAACATCTATATTTAAGGTTTTTCTTCCGAAAAGAGTATTTTAGCCTTCTCCTTACCCTACTAGGCTTGATAATGTTTTCTCCCCTAAATAAATTTAGGGCGATGTTTCAAGAAGATGAAAAGAGGATTTTCAACCGTACTTTCTAGGTATCTGAGGTTTCTATAGTGATTGACTTATTCTCCCTCACACCAAACATGTAATTCTTCCATTAATTCACCCATAAAATCATTTATGTAAAGATTATTGAGTAATTCTTGAATTTATATTTATTCTTTGACAATGGAGGTTTTAGTTGCTTGAGTAAAGGATCTTAAGTATGATTTGACTTTCTTGACAGATATTGAGTGGGTTTTTGATAATTTTTTGATGGCATTGTGAATCAACGTGAATTTTAAAGAAACCAATCAATGCTAGATGAGTTAGGACCCAAAACTGATAGAAAAGCTTGCCGAATTTCTAGGTTTCAGGGTGGGGCAGCGCACCACCAAGGCGTTATGCATGGGTGCTGCAGTTGTGGGGCTGGAACCTTGCCCCTGTAGTGCGCCAAAAAGCAGCCGCAATACTTTGAGGCCTGGCGCCCTACTCTATGGTTATCATGCCCCTTTTCTTCTCTCTTCTTCACCCTTTATGTGTTCAAATTATTTCTTCACTCTATTCTTGATATTGACTCTTCAAATGTTCACTAATCCTTGAGAGGTCCTACATATCCTACTCACATCTCTTAATTTACATTTCAAATTGAAGTGAAGTTAAGAGGAAGGTTCAAAAGGTAATTTTGAGTCAAATTTGTGAACTCCCTTGGAATTAACAACAGTGTTGAACTAGATCTTGAGTAAATTATTTCATGTTCAAAATGATCATAAGGGAACTAAGTGTTCCCACGTGTAACACTTTTACATTTAAAAGAGAGAAACATCAATTTCTAAATGAGTTTATGAATTTAGAGAATTTTCAGAGTATTATCTCATTAAAGAGGATCTTTTGAGTAATTATCTCAAATTGAGAAAGAGTTTTGTTTTATACATTTGAGCACGAGTTTATACATTTTGGGAATATTATTCAACTCCTAATATAGGACGAGTTTAGAAAATTCATATTCCTTATAAACCATGTTACCATCTTGATGAGTCCACGATTTGCACTCTTTTAGGGCTTTATTTTAATAGATTTAGTGTATTTGAATGCACAATTTGTTTCAAATAACTAATGTAAATACTTGAATTTCAAGTAGTTGAATCTAAGAACAACACATGTGCACTATTGTGCAAAAAGGAACAAGGCAACTGAAAGGACGATGGAAAAACAACATTAGGATCGGGTAGAGCAGCCGAAATATTGATACTGGAAGATTGGGGATCGGCTGAAACACTCGAAGATGCATATTTGGGGATTCGACGATAAACATAGGACAATGATCTCACTTTCCTCCTCATATTTGGAAAGATTTATGTTAATTCGCTCTGCTCGCAGAGCGGTATACTGAAAAATAGAAGCGACTACCTTCCTTAAGCAATTATCAGATTGATCTTTGAAGGACATGATCTTTTTTTATTGTTGACACCTCTTGGAAACCAAACCGGAACGCTGAATGGCTAGGTTCTCGCCTAATGTTCCAGTGAGCGTAGCTCTGAAGGAGAAAGTCAGCTATACAAGGGAAAAGTCGGCGAGATGCCGAATGTTTCCGTGATGCATTACTATCTCGCCCAGTGTTACAGAACTAAAGATGATGGAGACCAAAATCGAACGACGATAGAACTATGCAAAGGGCGGATCGCCTAGTGATTCAGTGATCCTGACTTGTTACGCCGAGTAGACTTTTGCAACATATTTTTGACAAACTATACATACTCATTCGAACTAGGAGTTCCATAGAGAATTTTTACTTTAGCTCTTATTTTTTAGTTTTCACAGAGAGACAATATTTCCTTTAGCTTTGAAGATTTTGAAGACTTCCATTCCAAGAAATTGGAAGTGAGTGTTGAAGATTCTTTATCTTATACCTTTTTAAAGATTTTATTTTCCATACCCATTTTATGAATTTTATTTTCGGTATTGATTTCTTGTCTTTTGACATGTCTAGATAAAACACAATTTTTGGGGTGTGATATTGGGATTTATAGGGTGAGTTAGGTAATTGGTATTGTGTACTGATACTTCAATTGTTTTTTAAAGGTTATTTTGTGGTGGAATTTAATGGGGTTGCAGTTGCAAATGCAACTCCACCTTAGTGTCTTTGAATTGCTCTAGAGAGAGGTTTGAAGACCAAAATCACTGCATCCATGGTCTGTGGTTATAGGGTTTGCATGGGTTCGACTCAAGAGAGTGAACCCTAAATCCTTTCCCACATATTCTGCTCGAGAGAGTGAATGTACTAAAGTGGAGGCTGGTTTGATATGCATGCTTATTGGTGTTCGAGAGAAACCAATTTGAATTGGGGTAAATTGTTCGAGAGAAATCTTATCCCCACTAAAGTCTAGCCAAGTCACCGATCTACAACTATTAATGACAATCATCCATTTGTCTATCTTTCTTCATAGTCTTGTCACATCCCAAGAATCCCCTCTCTATATTGCTTATTCTCTTGCTTTATTGTTGTTTATTGCAGTTGATTGTTCAAAATGCCCTTCGATAATTGACACTTATGTCACCCCTAATTTAATTATGGTTATATTTCTTAATGTTTTTAGCTATGATTGATTAGAAGTTGTTCGTACTTAGCTTTTGATTCTCAAACCACTCCCCATGGGAACGACCCCAATCCTTGGATGGGTTATATTACTACTCTCAACCGTAGATACTTGAATTGGAAGTTGTGTCTTGATTACATAAATATAAAAATGGCACCGCTGCCGGGGAGTGGTGTTACTTGAGAATTTTAAGTTAAGTCGAAATTTTCTTTTGTTAGTCATAGTGATACTTACTTAATTTTTAGTTTTGTTTTTTTGTGCTCGTTCTGTAGAATAGAGGAGGTGAGTACGTCGGGCAGTAATTGCGAGCAAATGGATTTTCCTCCATTACAAGTAATGATGCACATGGATAGCATTCTAACCTTCAAACAATTAGAAGGTAAACGAATTCATGAGTCATGGTTAAAGTTTAAAGCATTGTTATTTCAATGCTCAACTCATGAGATCTCTTATATAATCATCTTGGATTATTTCTACAAAAGTCTTGGTCCCAGTAATAAGATATTGGCTGACCAACTCATCTAGGGTGTCATTACACAACAACCCTATGAGATAGCAGCCCAACTGCTTGATCACACGACTGAAACAAACAAAGAAGTAGAGAAGGACTTCATGTTAGCCACAATGATAACTAAGATAGATGATTTGGACAAAAAGATAATGGAGATTGAAGTCCAATTCCAAAGGAAGGATAGATACATCTCTTCTCACGAGCAAAGAAGACCTAAGGACAATGAGAGTAAACGCGTCGAAGGAATGCTCTTAATCATTCTCCAAAAGGTAAATGAGCATGATAGAGTGCTGGAAGAGATGAATGAGAGTGTCAAAGTTCTAAATTAGATGAGTGGCTCTCACTATAGATCTATCTGGCTTCTTGAGAAACTAGTGGATTATGTGTTGCCTCATGTCTACCCGAGACAACAAGGGGGTTCTCCTAGTGACACTACTGCCAACCCCACTAATGAGATTTGAGTGGTGACTGGCGTCGTGCTGCAACATTAACTAAGGCGCTGTTTGGGAGGTAATCCAAAACCCTTTTTATTGATTTATTTTTGTTTTGGTAAATTATAATGTGTTGATTGTGTAGGTTTAGGTGTGGAAAATATTTGTAAACTGCAAGATTGGTGAGCAAATGGTTAAGTCGGCGCATCATGGAAAAGGTTGGTGTGCCCAACTTGGTCCACAGTTTTACTCCAAAATAATTTTAACTTCTAACCTGAGAAACTAGGTGAGCCCAGGAAATTATTGGCAAATAGCCAGAGAGGGAAGCGAACATACTTTAACCACCCTCTGAACCCCCACAGTAATCGGAGGTCCTGTGAAACTCGGCGAGGCAAGAGACCACTTGACCTGTCACCGAGTTTATCTGCAATTACGACTAATGTCGCAAAGTGGGCGAGAATTGGACCGTTTTAAAAAGACAAAGGTTTAAATCTCTTTCACTTTCCCTCATTTTTTATCTTCACAAACTCACTTTCGCACTTTAGTATCTATATTTCTACTATATTTGAGTTGTTGGATTGTGCTCGGAGTTGGATTACATTGCTTCCTAGCATTTCAATATCACTTTAATCTGCATAAAAGGTTGGTTTTCTTAACCTCGAGTTATTTTTTGAGAATTTTGTACTCTTTCAATGATCTGATCTTAGTTATGTTTTCTATGCCTCTCTGATCTCAACTTTCCTCGTTTATGCCAATTTTATTGTGAAAAAGTTGCCCATAATGATTTGATTATTGAATTCCTTTAAATTTGTGCCTTAAAATGAATTAAATTTTGTGGGGTTGTGCTTGCGTGTTGTGTAATTTAGTTGGGGGAAGCATGAGTAGCATGTGTTTGCACCAAATTATGTGAATTTATCAATGATAGAGCGGGTGACATCCTTCTAAGGGAAAATGTTATCAATTGGCCAAATTTGGCGAAACGGGGATAATTCTAAGCAATCCAGGCTAATGGTGTTATAGGTATTACTTTAATTTGACTAGAGCATGTTTATATTTTGTTTTGGAGTTGAGGGGTTGAATTTTAGAAGATGGGTTAAGAGTAGGCACGTTGGATCATTTGGTGAACTGGGTCGAGCTCACCAAACCAGTCGGTGGTTCACACCTTGCGTTTGATTTCATGATTCATTTGATGATGGACTCTATAACTTATTGCGAGTAGACTGAGGTCGCTGAGGGCAACCGGAGGCTTATTGAAAGTCTTCTTGTTTTCCTTTCGTCTGCACCCCCAAACCCTTTTTGCACTATAACTTTCGGCGGACTAGTCCGTTCTCACCAAAATTTGTTGGTGGTTTGCCAAAAGACCTTCGCAGTGTTTACTTGCTTAGATTTTTTATCAAATCCCTTCGCTGAGCCCGATATAGCGCACCAAAGGGATTTGGCGACTTGCCGATTAGTTCGACGAGTTTGTCTGAAACTATTTTTGCTGAGCTTTTTGTTGTAAGTTTTTCTATTTTATCCTTGAGATTTTGAATACATGGATAATCCAAAAGCCACTGAGAGAATAACACCAACCCAATAGAAGGCTAAGGGGATTGCGATAAATGAGTATGCTACTACATCCAGAGGCAAAGTTATGAAACTTCCCACAAGTGGTGGGAAAGGAAAGGGCGACTGATCCATTTCTGACAGGAAGAATACCCCTCGAAACCCTAATGTTCCTCCATGGGCTCGGGGAATCTGGCAGTTGTGCAAAGATATAAAGCACTAATATGGGCACTGATGCCCAGACAAATGGAGCACTTCATAGACAGGATTTTCCTTTACCCCTCTCTCCGTCTTATTTTTATATTCATTTTTTGATATTTTCATTTGCATTTGAGGACAAATGACTTTCTTTTTGGTGGGGTGAGGCCTACCTTTTATGTGATTTGGATTGTGATATATAATTGAATTCTTACTCCATTTTATGGATATTTGAGCTTGTAGATCCTTGCATTAATTGAAAAATAATTTTTACCCTTGACATTGACCCTTTCGAAAAATTTACTTGTGCCACTTCTTAATTGCGTTTGAATATGGCAGTTCTTGTGCCAATTTAAGTATCAGTTTTGATCAATACCAATGACTTGAATAGTGGTCTCAAAGTGAATGTGCGGCTACAATGAGGCCAAATGAATTTTTATAGTAAATATGCGAACTCTTTGCATCTCATTGTGACTAGCCAAGCATCAAATTGAGACTCTTGCGAAAAACATTGCAAATTAGCAAAATTGTGGAATCTTGTTTGTCATTTGTGTCAATGCCTAGGGCGATGATATTACCATGAACTGTTCATGATGACACCTAGACTTTTCCCCGTTGGTCTAGTTGATTAGGTGATGTGAGCTCTTGAAATGATATTAGGCGATTTTAAAGAGTGTGAAACAATTTGACATATACCTCTTTTGTGTTCTACTTTTTGAGCATGTGAATCCCACTTTAGCACCACTTGAGACTTACCCTTTTCTTGGAAGAAACTTGATAAAACGATGACCTTTCTTTACCCAGTACCCATAATCCTCAAGAAGTTTTTGTTAATTTCAATAGCCAACTTAGGCGAAAAGCCTAAGTAGGGGTGTAGTGAAAAGAAGAGATGAATCAAGACGTACAAAAAAGTCCCCTTCTTACCTATGGTTTTGAGAATAATGGAATCCCTCCTTATAAAAAAAATATAGAAGAGAAAAGAGAAGGAGAAGAAAGAAAAAGAAAAAAAAGAACAAAAAAGGTTGTGGAATGAAGCTGTGAAAATGGTGAGAAAATAGGGTTCCGAACAATCCACGGAAGATGAATAATGGGGCAACTTGTGAGAATGAACAAAAATGATGAAGAAAAGAAATGAAAAGGTCATTCACACCAACTTTCATAAGGATAGAAGTCACTAATCATAATTGACAATTGATGTACCGTAGTTTCACAGTATTATTAATACTTTTTCCTTAAGTTTAGTGTGTCCAAAAGCCTTTTTGTCCTAATTTTTATGTAAGTTTCTCTTTATTTGCAGGAAATCTGTCTAAAAGATGAATGCGGAGGCTTTTGAGTGAGAAATACAGAAAAGTACCACCTACGGAGCTTATGATGGTTCGCCGTGCCCGTGACGGTCCGTAGGTGGCATCGTAGTGCAGCTGCGGAAGGAAGATGGGGAAGTCTGACCATGTGTGGAGTTACAGAGTGCGTGACGAACCGTTGTATCCATGACGGTCCGTCCTGCTGGTTCGTCATGAAGTTCAGAGAAGTATTCCCAGTACCCAAATTCCAAGAGTTTAAGTGTTTTGGAACGGAGACCCTCGAAGGACCGTTGTGCCTGTGACGATTCGTCATACCTGCCGTCGAGGGTAATAAAGACGGCAGCAGAAGAAATTGCACAAGTATGGGAAGACGGAGTCCATGACGGTCCGTCGTGACAACGATGATCCGTCGCGAGGTCCGTCGACCCAGCCGCATTTTAACAGATTTCCAGCTAATAGAGTCCTTATTAAATTAGGTTTTTATGTTTTATAAATTGTTCGAAAAACCTCATTTTTGAGGTTAGACCCTTGATTATTGTTAGACTCTTGATTATTTTGAGACTCTTGTAATTGATTGTTGGTGATTTTTGTTGATTAATCAAGCGAACTTTTGGATTTTAATCTTTCTTATTGAAGTAAGTACATGAATTCTTATACCATATATTTGAATATTGTGATTATGACTAGGGTAACTAAACTCCATAACTAGGGTTGTGGGAACCATGGGCGAATAATGAGGTAAAACCTAACTAAAATAACAATTCTAGAATAGTGTCTTGCATGTATGATAATTCTTTTGCTTAGAAGTCTTTTTAACGGATGGCCAACGTTAGAACTCGCCTTAATGCTACTTGTCGGACCAAGGAGGTAGATAATAGGAAAAGAATTATCAACATAGATTTAGTGTATACTATCTAATAGGCTAGTATTGATTGGTACGAGGTAATAACTTAGTCAAATATCGAATACGATGCTTAATATGAGGTAAAGATAAGGGTTAGTATAGCAACACACGTAGCCGGACCAAGGTGCGGAGGGAAATTTTCTAGATGCCGGACCAAGGATTTAGAAATACATAACTTATCACTTTGCATGCAAGATACTAGGAAAGAATTGTTATAGTTAGAATTATCAAGTTATGAACCTCTAAGGAACACGTAAACCCTAGTTACCTTTATTAATTGATTAAACTCCAACATTTAAAGCCGTTAGTTGTCTCTTTTAATTTCGCTAGTTATTTTCATTTATTTTGAAATAAAAAAAAACCTTTTATCATTTTTGCGTTCCAAGGAAGTAATTGACTGAACAATAGTAATAATAGATTGAAGTTAAGTCTAAACTATTTCCTCGTGGGAACGATCCCAACCTCACTAGTTGGGTTATTTACTTGACACAACCGCTTTACTTCTTATTTGAGAAATAAGTTTGAGCGTATCAAATTTTGGCGCCGTTGCCGGGGAAAATAGCTTTTAGATTAACTTAAACTTATTACAACAGTTTAGTTGATATTTTGTTGATTTTACTTTGTTTTATTGTTTTTGATTCTTGCACTTCCTTGTATGCCAAATACACGGAGAGGAAGAAAACCCTTGTTTCCCTACGATCACGAATTAGAGCGTACACTACGCAACATGAATCGAAACTTGGGAATCAATGATGATGATCCAAACCAGAACATCCCAGCTCCGGTTGATGTTCATGGTCAGTTGTTACCCGATGCTCCAGGTGAGAACCAACAAAGGGGATAGAACCCTGCTCCACGTCCCCAAAAATACTATAGAGGCTCTGACAATATAGCAGACTCCGATGGGCCGCTTGTCTTGCCCCCTCTACCACCAGGACACACCTTTGTGGTAACTAGTAGCCTGATGCAAATGCTAACTGCCAGAGGTTTGTTTTCAGGGCTAGCTTCTGAGGATCCACATGCCCATATAGCTAAGGTAAGGCAGTGTGTAAAAGCATTGTAGTGAGTCCTGACTTGGAATTGGATGTAATAGGGCTAAGAGTGTTTCCTCTCTCGCTGATGGGAGAGGCTGCTATTTGGTTCACTGAGCTCCCTTACAACTCAATTTTCACTTGGAACCAACTAAGGGACGTTTTCTTAGCACGCTAGAACCCGGTCTCCAAGAAACTAAACCACAAAGACAGAGTGAAGAACTTTGTGTCACTACCAGGAGAGTCAGTTAGTAGTTCTTGGGATAGATTCACCTCGTTTTTGAGAAGCATACCCAATCACCTCATAGATGATGAGTCACTAAAGGAATACTTCTATCGGGACAGGATGATAATAATAAAGCGGTGTTGGACACTATAGCAGGTGGATCTTATGGGGAGTGTCCTTATGTTGAGATTGCAGAAAAATTAGAGAAAATCTCCCGGAATATTAAAGCTTGGAGTACTAGGAAGTCGGATACCGGGAGAAATACCTTCGCAGTGCAGTCCACTCACAACCCAACCACAGATGAGATTCGTGAAGAAATGGCTCAGATGAGAACTGAGCTTGGGTTGGTACTAAAACATATCACTGGGGTGCAGAAAAGATAAATGCAGTTAACTACTTGTCTAAACCACCACCACCTAATGATGAATGCTATTATGCGGAGGATTCCTATGCGGTAAATGAGAAGACGGGGGTTTTCCGACCAAGTGCCCAAGGCTCTAATCTGCGACTGTGAACACACGGCAATCGGGCACTCTTCCTAGCAACACTGTCCAAAATCCAAAAAATGATGCACATTGTATGGCAATCACTACTCGGGGTGGTAAGCAACCATTGACCCACCTATGCCAACTAATGAGGAAAAGGTGAGAAAGGATAATGATAAGGTGGTAGAGGGTAGTGGTGAAGCAGAAGATAGCACTGGAAAAGATGCAGAAGTCCCTATTAAGGTAATTCCCATGCCTAGACCCCCTCTTTCCTCAGAGATTAGTGAAAAAGACCGAGGATGGTAAATATCGGCGTTTTATAACAATGCTGGAGCAAATTTCTATCAATGTCCCTTTGGTAGAAGCTCTAGAACAAATATCCGGTTATGCCAAGTTTATGAAAGATCTGGTTACAAAGAAAAGATGGATCACTTTCAAGGATGATGATCGAATGCAGCATTGTAGTGCTATTGCTACAAGATCTATCGTACAAAAGAAAGAAGATCCGGGTGCGTTCACTATTCGTTGTACAGTCGGGTCATTGCATTTTGCAAAAGCATTATGTTATCTGGGGGAAAGCATAAATATCATGCCCCTCTCGATTTACAAGAAGTTGGGTTTGGTTGACCCAAAGCCCACTGCGATGCGGCTACTGATGGCTGATCGAATAGTGAAAAGGCCTATAGGTATACTCCACGATGTGATAGTAAAAGTGGAGTCGTTCATATTTCCGGCAGATTTTCTTATTCTTGATTATGAAGTCGATTTTGAAGTGCCTATTATTCTTGGGAGGCCATTCCTTGCTACGGGTAGAGCCTTAGTTGATATGGAAAAGGGGCAGATGAAATTCCGGTTGAACAATGAAGAAGCGACCTCAACATTTGTAGGTCCATGAGCCAGAGTGGTGAGCTCCAATCGGTATCTGCTATATCCCACAAAGAAAAGATGAAGAAGGATAATGACCTAAAAAGTGAAAAATGAGAGTTTATGGTTGGGGATTAGGTGCTGTTAGACAGTTCAAGGTTGCATTGGCTTCCGGGCAAGCTCAATTCCATACAGACTGGCCCTTACTTGATTACCCAAGTATTCCCTCATGGAACAGTTGAGTTAAAAACCAAGGAGGGAGTGCGGTTTAAGCTGAATAGAGAACAAATTAAACTCTATTATGGGCATACTGCATCGGTGAATGAAGTGATAGAGGCATACCATCTTGATGAAATCTGAGTAATCAAGTGTCCTTAGTCGTGCCGCGACGTTAAATCAGGCGCTTGTTGGGAGGCAACCCAATACTTATAGTTTTTCTTTCTAGTAATGGTAGCATTTTCTACTAATGGGTTTTAAATTTGCAGGCACAGCACCAGGAAGTTCTGCAGAAAATCACTCTGTAGCAGTCACTGACTTATACATCGACGGACCGTTGTGCCTGTGACGGACCGTCGCATGAATTCGTCGTGCCAGGTACGTCTTTCTATTATTTTAAAACTAGGGTACACGCGACGAAACCAACGACGTACCGTCACAACTGAGATGGATCGTCGTCGGGGAATCGTCGCGTCATTAATGAAGCTACCCGACCCGACCCGACCCGTCTGGGGTTTTTTAAAAATTCAACATTTAAAAACCCCACCCCTTCATTTCACCCCATTCCTTCACTCTTTCTCCCATTTCCCTCCCTTTTCAACTTCCAAAGATCATAACCCCTCTCTCTTACAACCGATCATTTTCCCCAAATTCTCCAAAATCCTAAAATTCATCATCTACTAGTCGGAGCTGCTGATGTGGGTCTTTACTTGATCACCAAGTACCTTTCTCTCTTATTTTTCTGAAATTCTCAGACATGTGTCTCTAATTTCTACTCATTTATATTGCATTTTTGTTTATCAATTAGTACTAGCCTAGTTCTTCTTGATGTGTTCATTTTTTAATAAAATTCTGTCTGACCTAGGTTGAAAATCCTCAAAATTGCCGTGTTAAAACTAGAAATAGGTG
This sequence comes from Solanum pennellii, assembly GCF_001406875.1. Taxonomy (NCBI): domain Eukaryota; kingdom Viridiplantae; phylum Streptophyta; class Magnoliopsida; order Solanales; family Solanaceae; genus Solanum; species Solanum pennellii. The sequence continues at coordinate 35,331,313 of NC_028646.1, forward strand.
CTTTAGCATTGCTAGTTTACTAGGTATTTGGGTTAGACAAATGTAGGTTAAGACACTACCAATTCGATTTGGGTTATAGGGGATGAATGGGGAATCCCCAATTCTGTCACTGAGTTACAGAACGAGACCCCGATGACGAACCGTCGTACCCACGATGGACCGTCATTGGGTCCGTTCCAACAGCCCTAACACCCCACTGTTCAATTTTCTCCAAGTGTCCACCAACGGACACATGCGACGGACCGTCGTTCCCAAGACGGTCCGTTCTGCACAACCGTTCTGGTTGTCAGAGACCCTTTTCCTAAGGGTATCTCACTTTTTCGAAGTGTCCTTCAACGAACACATGCGACGGACCGTCATTCCCACGATAGTCCGTCCTGCACAGTCCTTCTAGTTGTCAGAGACCCTGTTCCTAAGGGTCTCTCACTTTTTCTAAGTGTCATCCAACGGACACATGCGACGGACCGTCATTCCCACAACGGTCCGTCCTGCACAACCGTTCTGGTTGTCAGAGACCCTGTTCCTAAGGGTCTCTCTCTATTTTTCTAATTGTTCTCAAACAGACAACTATGACGGCCCGTCATGCCCACGACGGTCCGTCCTGCATAACTGTTATGACGGTCAGAGACCCCTCTCTTAAGGGTCTCCATACTTTTTCTAATGTCCTCTTATGGAAAACTATGACGGACCGTCATACCCTCAACGGTCCGTCCTGCATGACCGTTATGATGGTCAGAGAACCCTCTCCTAATGGTCTCCATATTTTTTTCAAGTGTCCTCTGACGGACACCTACGACGGACCGTCGTACTTGTGATGGTCCGTCCTTCATATACCGTCATACTTGTCAGAGACTCTCCTTCAGGGTTCTCCATATAAACAAAGTCTAAGTAAGACACGACGGACCCCATGACGGTCCGTCATACTCACGACAAGCGGTCACCTGGCCCGTCGTGTTTCAATGTTACTATAGAAATATCATTACATCTTAACTCTTTTATTTATCTTTTGTGGTTTTGCTAGTCTTGTCTACTCCATTTAGTACTTATATTGATTCTTTACAGGTACTATCTATTATGGAACCAAAACAAGATCGAGTCTACGCACGCGGGCGATCAAAGTCTGTCGCCCCGTCTGCCCGCCTGGTCATTGGCTCTGTTGATGAGCGTGACCCCGAGTACGTGCCCCCAGGTACTTCCACCCCATCCCGAGCTGCACGTGCTGCCAGAGCCACACCCAAAAAGGTGGCGTCCGGCGTAGTCACTGCCTCCCAGTCTGATGAGGAGCGCACACTGACCGGCACACCTTCTGGGTCAGCTACTACTGAAGAAGGAGCATCTGGCTCCTTAGGGGTTTCGTGGTCGGAGGAAGCCTCCGGATCTGCTGAGTTTCCCGCACCAGCCACCGCTGCAGAGTCTGCCTCGTCTGATGAGGCCAACAGTTCGGAATCCGCACCCGGTTCACAAACTCTTGCTCTCACCCCGGTTACCGACCAGCCCTACCGGTGGTGTGTCGACGGGCAGTATCAAGTCTATTTCAATGCAAAGTTCTTGAATGACAAAGGAGTCATGACTCGGACACTTACATTGGAGCGGCGGGTCCTTATGGGAAGTCTCCCGACGAGTCCAGAGATCCACAATCTCTTCACCATACATCGAGTGGAGTGGACAGCGTGTCCGTTGGGACGTTATAGTGAAGAGTTGGTCCGAGAGTTCTACGCCTCATACTTAGCGACTCTCAGATCACAGATTGATAGGCGGGCTGCCCCCGCCAAACACGCCCCACTGGAGCAGGTCCGAGTACGTGGCATTCACGTTGATATCTCCCTGCTTGCCATCCGCCGGTATCTATACGGCGATAATTTTGATGCCAACCGGACCCCTCTCACCGCCGAGTTTGACTACCGGCGACAGATTGTCAAAGATGGCCAATTCCTGCGTGAGCCATCACTGAGAGAGACCACCAAGAGGTGGATGGCCCTGCATTTGTCCGTTGATGGAGAGGGTGCTGACTGGGTGACCGAGCCGAAGGAAGCCATCAAGAAGGCCAACCTGACCTTCACGACGAAGTTTTTGTGGTTGATTGTCCGCCACTGCCTTTCCCCCAAAGCGGCTGATAATATAGTCACATGGGATCGAGCAGTACTGATAGCGGCGATGATAGCCGGGTTTGAGGTGGATTTTGCTTGGCTTCTACAGGCAGTCATGCATGAGAGGCTTTTAAGGTCACAACTACTTACCCTTTCCCGTGCATGATATTTACTCTATGTAGGTTCGTAGGTGTGCCTATATGGCATGTTGATCAGCTCAAGACCCCGCTGGGCACTGTTGATATCGGCCTCATCAGGGATGAGGCCAATGAGTTGGCTCCACGCAGAGGACCCCGTCCAGAGTTGCCTCCACTTTGTGACAATCTGGATGATACGGTAGCACAGGCCCGCAAGGCTACGCAGGCGGCTTCCACTGACACTACCCCGGTCGAGTCTATCCCGGGTAGTAGAACTGCCCCGAGCTCCTCTCGTTCAGCCCCTTTCCCCGCCCTGGTCCCGCTTGCTAGGGTACAGAAATTAGAGGCACAGATGGCTACACTTTTGCATCACATCCAGCCTTGGATGCAGAAGTCTATTGCTGAGTCAGAAGAGCGCTTGGAGCGGAGAATGGTCCAGCACACAGAGCGGAAGATCGCTGAGGTTCATTAGCGCTTGGATGCTTTTGAGTTGCGGGTGTTAGCCCGACCAGCCCTTCAGGTGGATGTGACGATCCTTCAGGCTGCGGTTGACAGTCTTCGCATAAACATCGATATGATCTTAGAGGCTAGGGTGCCTGAGTCTGAGGCCCCTTCTGCAGAGCCTATTGAAGACACAATGATGGCGGCCTTATTCGCCACTTCTGAGATTCCACACCTCCCCCTCGAGAGCATGCCAAGAGGCGTAGGGGTCGAGAGGAGGATGAGGCTCGAGCACGGAAGAAGGAGCGCCGTGAGATGGAGGTTTCGAGGATAGCCTCGCTTGCTGATGAGGAGGCGCATCAGATGAGGGCAGTAGAGTTAGCTGCTGAGGCATCTAGCTCCAGAAATTTGGAGATAATGGGAGGCACTGCCGATAGTGTTGTTGATGCTGTGGACACTACCGAGGGTGTACAGATTACAAAGGTAGTAGGTTCCGGGGAATCGGACCCACCATCTTGCTGATCGCTGGCGCTTTGCGCCCCAGGTTTGCTTCACCGACCACTCTTGTATTTCAATTTTTTTATGCATTGGGGACAATTGCATGTCTTTTTGTTGGGGGTGGGGTAAATGGAAAGTGAGTGCTAGGGTGAAGTCTGAGTAGCCCAATTCACTATCCTCTTTTGGGGTTTTCTTGCCTGTGTTCTTTTTCCCCAAGAGACTGTTTATTTTTTCTGTTGAACCGGCATGTCTATACATGTGTACATAGTTTAATTCTGAAGCATGATGGCTAAAATGATATCCTGATAAAATGGAAAATGATGCATGATTAGGCATAGTAATTGATAAATGCGTGGCTCTAAGCATGACATAGAGGTACACCACTGCATGACCCTAAGTCTAAAATTTGAACTAGGTGTCTGATAATCTGGTAGAGTAATTAGATGTCAAGTGAGTGTGAGGAAGATTTGAATAGTCCACTGTTTGTACTGATCTAGAACTTACCTGGTTAGTCCTGCTAAAAGTAAGTTGTAATAGACAACTAAGAAAGGATCATAGGCCCTTATTCAATATAGCCCATTTTTAGCCTAAATAAAAGAAAATCAAATGAAATTTATCCTTCTTTGATCCAAATGATTTGAGCTTAAACTAGACCTTTCTTTTTCACCCTAACTGGTCTTTACTAAGAATAATGTGTTGGCCCTGGTCCCTCCTTGGGCATGTGCACCTCAGCTTATGCCAAAATGATAAGTTGAGTGTGGCTAATGCAGTAAACAACCCTTTTATGGCTCTGACCCAACTTTGGGTATTGTGTACTTTGACTCATGGAAAAGCCATGAGTTGAGGGTGGCTATTATGAGGAATGCTCTGGAAAGTGGGGTTGAAAGAACAAAAGTAAAGTGACTCAAGAATTAGTTGAAAGAAAAGTAAAGAAAAAAAATATACAAGAAATACGAGCAAGAAAAGAAGAGAGTCACTTACACAAATGAAGAAAAGAGGGAAAATAGCAAGGTGAAAGAATATGAGAAACTGGGCAAAATAAAATGATAGAAAATGGTATGTTTAGCCGATATGTCAAGGAGGGCAAAAAGTCACTAAAGTATACCTAAATATACCCTACCTGACCCTATGTTACAAGCTAAGAAAGTCGTATCGTGATCCTAAGAGTTGTATAGCGAACTTAAAGCAGTGAAAATAAGGGCAAGCTTATGGAAATATGTATGAATGAGTGTGAATATTTTCTGAGAGTGAGTGTTGAAAAGTAATCCTTATACTCAAACTTGAATCATTGTGTGAAAAATGAGGATTTTGTTTTGAAGTGAGGACACTAGTTGCAATACCGGAAATATTAGCACATCGGGGAGAAATTGAAGAGGATAGGTGTTAGTGCAGGGTGAGTCTGTGTCATGGTCTGATGCCACATAATTCAAGCCTAATAGTGATAGCATGCATAAATATGATGAGATTGATCGGGATTGATAGCCAAATGATTGCGAAGGATAAAACATGGATACTATTGTACAAAGATTTTGTATTGAGTCATAGTGCGTTGCTTGAGGACAAACAATGAATTTAAGTTGAGGGTGTTTGTATACCGTGGTTTCACGGTATTATTAATAATTTTTCCTTAAGTTTAGTGTGTCCAAAAGCCTTTTTGTGCTAATTTTTATGTAAGTTTCTCTTTATTTGCAAGAAATCTGTCTAAAAGATGAATGCGGAGGTTTTTGAGTGACAAATATAGAAAAGTACCACCTACTGAGCTTGTGACGGTTCGTCATGTCCGTGACGGTTCGTAGGTGGAATCGTAGTGCAACTGCTGAAGGAAGATGGGGAAGTCTGACCAAGTGTGGGGTTACGGAGTGCGTGACGGACCGTCGTAGCCATGACGGTCCGTCTTGCTGATTCGTCATGAAGTTCAGAGAAGTAGTCCCAGTACCCAAATTCTAAGAGTTTAAGTGTTTTGGAACGGAGACCCTCGAAGGACCGTTGTGCCTGTGACGATCCGTCATACCTGTCGTCGAGGGTAATGAAGAGATCAGCTGAAGAAATTGCACAAGTATGGGACGATGGAGTCCATGACGGTCTGTCGTGACCACGATGATCCGTCGCAAGGTCCGTCGACCCAGCCGCGTTTAGATAGATTTCCAGCTAATAGAGTCCTTATTTAATTAGGTTTTTATTTTTTATAAATAGTTCGAAAAACCTCATTTTGAGGTTAGACCCTTGATTATTGTTAAACTCTTGATTATTTTGAGACTCTTGTAATTGATTGTTGGTGATTTTTGTTGATTAATCAAGCAAACTTTTGGATTTTACTCTTTCTCATTGAAGTAAGTACATGAATTCTTATACCATATATTTGAATATTGTGATTATGACTATGAATAACTAAACTCCATAACTAGGGTTGTGGGAACCATGGGCGAATAATAAGGTAAAACCAAACTAAAATAACAATTCTAGAATAGTGTCTTGCATGTATTGAAAATTCTTTCGCTTAGAAATCTTTTTAACGGATGGCCAACGTGAGAAATGGCCTTAATGCTACAACCAAGGAGGTAGTTAATAGGAAAAGAATTATCAACATAGATTTAGTGTATACTATCTAATAGGCTAGTATTGATTTGTATGAGGTAATAACTTAGTCAAATATCGAATACGATGCTTAATATGAGGTAAAGATAAGGGTTAGTATAGCAACACACGTAGCCGGACCAAGGTGCGGAGTGAAATTTTCTAGATGCCGGACCAAGGATTTAGAAATACATAACTTATCACTTTGCATGCAAGATACTAGGAAAGAATTGTTATAGTTAGAATTATTAAGTTATGAACCTGTGGCAAACACGTAAACTATAGTTACCTTTATTAATTGATTAAACTCCAACATTTGAAGCCGTTAGTTGTCTCTTTTAATTTTGCTAGTTATTTTCATTTATTTAGAAATAAAAAAAAACCCTTTTATCATTTTTGCTTTCCAAGGAAGTAATTGACTGAACAATAGTAATAATAGATTGAAGTTAAGTCTAAACTATTTTCTTCGTGCGAACGATCCCAACCTCACTAGTTGGGTTATTTACTTGACACGACCGCTTTACTTCTTATTTGAGAAGTAAGTTTGAGCGTATCAACTATACCTATGCACTCGGCCTCATTATATGCTTAGAAAAGACCTTTGTAATCTTGAGTAACCAAAACAATGGTTTATTGGAAAATACAGGCAAACTTATGGGTGAAGTCATGTATTGTGTTCATCTTTGTGAATGTGAGCGTTGTATCTAATTTCGGTTCTTTAAATTTTGAATCATAGTGTATGAATACGGAATCATATTTATGTTACGACATTTGAGCTCCTTTATTGAACTTGAACTTGAACTTACTTAGAATTTAGTATCGTGAGCTTGAGATTCTTTGATATCTGTGCGTCACAAGTTGAATCTTTGAGTGCACAATTGATCCTTGCATGAGTGAGTTGAGTTCTCCGTTGTGCATCCATGATTGAGTCATGTGTAGACTATTTGAGACATCCTTTTTGAACGATGGAACTCGAGTTTTAGTTGAGGAAAAACAGAAGTTTAAGTTGGGAGTGTTGATGAGTCCACAATTTATACTTATTTAGGGATTCATTTTAATAGATTAAGTTCCTTGAATTCACATTTTGTTTAAAAACAACTAACGTAAATACTTAAATTTTAGGTTTTTGAATTTAAGAACAAAGCATGGGCACTATTGTGAAAAAAGGAACAAGGCATCTGAAAGGACGAAGGAGAGAAAGGTTGAGGGTCACCGAAGACATTGGGCTAGTCGCGAATGGCTAGGTTCTCGCCTAATTTTCCAATGCGCGTAGCTTTGAAGGAGAAATCAAGTCGGCAATTGAAGGGAGCAGTTGGCAAGACGCCAAATGGTTCCGTGATGCATTATTATCTCTTCCAATGTTACATACCTGAAGATGCTGGAGGCCAACAACAAACAATGATACAACTAACCAATGGGCAGATCGCCGAGTAATTCGGCGATCACAATTTATTGCGCCTAATACACTTTTGCAACATATTTTTGATAGACTATAAATACTATTTTGAATAACGAGTTTCATTGAGAATTTTTACTTTAGCTCTTATTTTTATGTTTTCACAGAGAGACAATATTTCCTTTAGCTTTGAAGATTTTGAAAACTTCCATTTCAAGAAATTGGAAGCGGGTGTTGAAGATTCTTCATCTTCGACCTCTATAAAGACTTTATTTTCAATACCTGTTTATAGATTTTATTTTTGGTATAGATTTCTTGTTTTTTTGTAAGTCTAACTAAAACCCCAATTCTTGGGGTGTGATATTGGGATTTATGTGGTGAGTTAGCTAATGGGTGTTGTGTATTGATAGTTTAATTGTTGTTTAAAGCTGATTTTGTCAGTGATTACGGTGGAATTTAATGGGTCTTCGGTAGCAAATGCAACTCCACCATTGTGGCTCGTAGTTGCTCAAGAGAGGTTTTAAGACTAAAATCACTGAATCGATGGTCTTTGGTTAATGGGTTGGCATGGGTTCAGCTCAAGAGAGTGAACCCTTAATCCTTTCCCACACGTTTAGCTCGAGAGAGTGAATGGACTAAGGCGGAGGCTGGTTTGAAGTGCATGCTTATTGGTGTTTGAGAGAAACCAATTTGAATAGGGGTAAGTTATTTGATAGAAAACTTAATCCCCACTAAAGTCTAGCCTAGTTACCAATTTACAACTATTTACTATTTATTGCAATAACCCATTTCTATCTTTGTTCGTAGTCCCGTCAGATCTCAAGAATCCCCTCTCTATGTTGCTTATTATCTTATTTTGTTATTATTTATTGCAGTGGATTATTCAAAACCCCTTTGATATTTACACCTATCTCACCCCTAATATAAATATGGCTACATTCTTTAGTTTTTTAGCTATGATTTATTAGAACTTGTTCTTACTTAGCTTTTGATTCTCAAATCACTCCTTGTGGGAATGACCCCAACCCTTGGTTGGGTTATATTACTACTCTCGATCGTAAACACTTGAATTGGAAGTTGTGTCTTGATTATGCTATCATCATAACATGGGTAAAGGATTGTACTTTTTAGAAGACTCCTTATTTCTTTCAAGTATAACTTAGTGAATCCATATAGTAAAGGTGTCATATCAACCAAAAAGGTATAGGACAACTGTGGCATATTAATTCAATATTAGGTTTATTGTATCATTTGAATACTAAAGAGTCTGAGATTTTGACTCATTCAAGGATTTGTTTTCATAGTTTTAGTGTCCTTAATTCCTAATATATGCTCTAAAATGATGTTAAAGTTTTGATTTACAACAATGAAGGCTAAGGACAAAGGCAAGGACATTATCGGGCAAAATAGAGTGAAAAAGCTTAAGAAATTGAAGGGAGGCAATCATGCTGATCCAATACCACTTGGCGAGCCACTGAGTGGCTTTTTCACTCACCTAAAGTTTCAGTGTGCTAGACATGGTGAAGAACCTACTTGGCGATGGAAATGGAGAGTCGGTGGACCTCCGATAGGATCAACGATAGCGATCCAGTTCAGTTAAAGTTACAGACACTGAGGATTAATTGGTGTAACATAATCGAGCAAAGGGTACGTCTCTTGCTTGGTCAGCGATGTTCGACTTACTTCGCCAAATGGTCATGAAGGCTAAAATTTGGGAAAATATAAATTGGAATTTGAAAAACAGAAAAAAGTATGATGATTGTAGAATCCAAATCGGTTCTTATCTAGTTTTTTTTTGAATTTTCCATTGTAAAACATAGAGCTTTTGAGACTTCATTTCGATGAATTTTTGATTGGGTTTTTGAATTTAGTTGATTTGAATCTTTGTAGAGATTTGGGAACCATAACCCAGTTCATGCCTAACATAATTGGTAATCATTTCTTCCTTTTATGATGTGCGGCTAAAATCCCAATTCTTTGGGCGTGATCATGTGATTATTGGATTTAATTAGCTTATGGGTATTGTTATTTACTGATTTAAATGCTTAGTTGAAATGGGTTTAATTGATAGGTGTGTATTAATCTATGCATTGAAGTTGCAAATGTAATTCTAACTTAGTGTTTTGGGCTTGCTTGGGAAAGAATTTTTAGATTAAAGTTTTCAAATAGATGATTGTAGTTATTGGGTTGTTGTTGGTTCAACTAAAGAGAGTGAATTCTAAACTCTATCCTACCTATCTATCTTGAGAGAGTAGATAAATTAAAGTTTTGCTCTGTTTATAGTGTTAAGTTTGTCGATCTTGAAGGAAACACACTTGAATTGTAATAGTTGTTCGAGAGAAATCTATCGCATCTTTAGTCCAACCTACCCATGGAGATTCAACAGTTGTTAGTAAATTTCAATTACTCATATAGAAAAATTAGCCTTAGTCGATCACAACCCCGAGAATTCCTCTTTACTTGTTGTTCTCCCCGTTTTAACAACTGTTTTAGAGTTTATTTGACAAGCCAATTCCCCCATCTGACATTTGTGTCACTCCTTTTGATTTAACTAATTTTTTTCGATAATTTTTATTATTACAATTGATTAGATCATGTTTATAACTTCATAATTGAATTCCAAGTTGTACCACTCCCTGTGGGTTCGACCACAACTCTTTTCTAGGTTTTATATTAGATTTCAATTGACTATGCTTAGTATTGGATGAGGCATAGTTGAGCGTTCATCAAATACCACTAAAATTATCATAATTGGAGGAATTAATACCTAATACTAGGTCTGAAACTTATGATATATGTGACTTAATAAATTAGTTGGTATCAAGATTTAAGAAATTTATTATCGATTTGAGTGGATTTTTGAGTCAAGGATAGATATATAGTAATATGAATGTCTACAGATTCATTTTCTTATGAATATTATATACTTGATAGATTGAAAACGTTATGTATCATTGAGGAAAGGAAATACATTGAGGAAAGATCTTGCTTGACATTGATTTTTCGGTGGAGGTAGGTTATGGTTTGTTCTATTTGATAAAGAGACTATTAATAGTGATTGTTAGTCATTGAGTTATGTTGTGACATTTCATATGCATTTATCATTGTGGTTTGGATGATTTACATGTTATTTTGATTTGTTTGTAATCCCAAGACCACATAATTCATAATGTTAAACTTTCTCTATCAAAGTAATGCTTTGAATAAAGAAGGATTAATGAAATATTATTCATGAAGTGGAAAATGATGATAAGGAGTGATAAAATAACTATTTGGAGTTTGACCAATAATATCTACTTAGTACATGTTTCTAGGTATTGACCGCTACTTGTATTTTCCTTCATATTCCTTTTGTGGAGTGCATTTAGTGTTTCATCGCCTTCCACTCACCCTCAGATTTAGCTTGTCTCAAGAAGTTTAGGTTCTTATGTGAGATATTCATTCTAGCTCGTGTTGGATTCTCTGTATCATTACATGATGTCCTTAGTTTTCATATACAAACTATAACATCTTGTGTCAATTTCAAACGACCATATATTTTGGCACATAAAGAATTAGGTGGCCCATGTGCTATCAAATACACGATCTTTGAGTCATCTTTCCGATTCCGCCATGTTTGCTGAACTGTAAGCTTGGAGTAAGAAGTTATGCCTGTTTGAGAGGAAAAGAGGGCTTTGGTATTTTCCTTACCCCACTATGCTTGACAAAAATTTTCTCCCCTAAATACATTAGGGCAATGTTTCAACAAGAGGAAAGAGGGTTTTCAAGCGTTCATTCAAGGGTTAAGCAATTTCGCCAGGAACAACCATTTTTTGTAGGTACATGATGTTTCCCGTAGTGATGGACTTTTTATCCTCACAACAAACATGTAATTCTTATATTAATTCATCCATGAAATTGCTGATGTAAAGATTCTTGAGTACTTATTGAATTTATCTTGAGTATGAAATCTCTTATGAAGGTTTTGAGTTTCTTGAGTTGAGGATCTTGAGTATGAGTTGAATTTCTTGATACATGTTGAGAGGGTTTTCAATAATATTTTGTTGGGTTTGTGAATCAAAGAGAATATGAAAGAAACCAATCAATGTTAGACGAGTTAGGATAATAATTATTAGAAACATTTGTCATATTTTTGGGTTTCGGGGTGGGGCAGTGTGCCACCAAGGCTCCAGGATTTCAGCGCTACAGATGTTGGGCTTGGATTCTACTACTGCAGTGCGCCAAAAATCAGCCTGAGAAATTTGAGGCCTGAAACCGGGGTTGTCAGGCCCTTTTATTCTCCGTTCTTCATCCTGTATTTGTTCTTCAAATCGATTCTTAGATCTCTTTTTGATATACAATCATTAAGTCCTCACTAATCCTTGAGAGTACCTACATATCCTACTCACATCTGTTAATTTACATTTAAAATTAAAGTGTAGTTAAGAGGAAGGTTCTAAAGGACCTTTTGAGTAAAATTTGAGAAATCCTCTACAAGTAATTATAGTTTCGTACTAAATCTTGAGTAAATAAGTATGAGAATTAGAAGTGTTGTATTTCATGTTTCAAAATGATCTTAAGGAAACTAAGTATTCCCAAGTGAAACACTTTTACATTTAAAAGAGAGAAATATCTATTTTTAAATGAGTTTATGAATTTAGAGAAGTTCTAGATTATTTCTCTTTAAAGAAGATCTTTTGAGTAATTATCTTAAATTTAGGAAGAGTTTTGTTTTGTACATTTGACAACGAGTTTACATATTTTGGTAGTATTATTCAAGATCTGATATGGGACAAATTCAAACAATTCACATTCCTTATAAAACATGTAGCCAATATGGGTAAATGATCATACTTTTTAGGCAACTCGTTATTGCTTTTAAGAATATTTTCGTGAACCTACTTAGTCAAGGTGTCTTATACCCCGACAAGGTATAGAAATGTTCTTGTAGTGTGGGTGAGATGTTGTATCATTACTTATGTCATAGTGATGGTTGTAGGTTAGACATTCTCCTATCTAAGAGTAAATGAGTATTTCATTTTATTTTTACACATTATTGAGTTTATATCTCCTATTTGTAATGCAATTAAATATTGCATCTCTCATTATTTCTTTCATGTTGGAGTTGAGTTGAGATGAATATTGTCTTCCCATGCTATTTATTCAGCTATATATGTGTTTAAGTTTCCCTTACATGCTCATACATTTAATATACTAATGTCATTCGACTTGCATCTTTTATTGAGTAGATACTTGTGGTCAGGGTCATAAAAAGGTTGTTCGGTGATACCATTAGCACTTGATCTTGCTTTAATGAACCTTTTTGATTTCCGGAGGGTTTCACATTTATCTATCATAGTATTTTGAGGCTTCGTAGACAATAGTAGTGTAAGAGTCTTTACCTATTTGCTTGTTAACATTTTAAGACTTGGATTCAATTTTGTATGTTTATTTTAACCATTTCCACACCTTTTTGAGTTTTTATTTATTATGGAGACTTTTGAGTTAATTTTTGCAGTTGAAGTTCCTATTTTTTCTTGATTAAGTCTTCCGTTAAGTAGTAAGCCAGGCCAAGGGTTCAGTTGGGGACCAGTGATAGTTCTCGAGTGCCAGCCACGTCCAGGGTGTTGACTCAGCGCGTGACAAATAGGGTATTCGAGAACATAGTTCAAGAGTTCTAGGGTGTTTATGGATCTTTTTCTATAGGTTCTTGTAATCGGTATGAAACACGATAAATCTATAATTATGATGCTGCGACATTTAGGAAACACTCCACTTTTTTCTTACTCTTTTTCGTATGATAGAGTTCAACTCTATAAAAGTTAACTTCCGATTCCTAATTATGTGTATCTTGCTGGTCGCCTCCTTTAAGAACTGTTCGAGGACTTCCTACTAGAAGTAATGTTAACCCATAAGGTTTAGACATTCCTAATGCACCAAAAGTGCAACCCCCTCCAAGAGAGGTTACCAATACTTAGTTCCGGGATACTACTAGGACGTTGAGTAAAGTTGTGGAAAATCATTGAGGATATAATTTTTTATGGAGGACTTGCGCAAAGTATTTGAGGTTATGCATACTGACAATGTTGAGCTTGTGGAGTTAGTTTCATACCAACTCAAGTGTGTTTCTAGGATTTTCTATAACATATGGAAGAAGAGCATGGTTGAAGGAGCACCACTTGTGAGTTGGGTTATTTTTGAAAGTTCTTTCTTAAGGGTCTTCTTTCCCACCCTTAGCTAAGTAAAGGTAATTAAATATGTAAATAATAAACATTTTTCCGTTAGTGTGCACGAGTAAAACCTCAAGTTCACTCAGCTATCCCGTTATGCTCTGGAGATGGTGGCTGATATGAGAAGCAGGATGAGCTTGTTTGTATCATGGCTATCCCTCTTATCAAGTAAAGAAGGTAAGGTCTCTACCTTTATAGGGGACATGGACTAATCCAAGCTTATGATCTATGTGCAACAAGTAAAGGAAGCTAAGCTAAAACACAGGAAAGAGTTCTATAGTAAAAGGCTAACATGTCAATTGATCAGTTTGACCAACAGACGACTGGAAATTTGAATTGGTCATCAATTTAGAAAATTTCTCTTGGACCTGGTCCATAATCAGGAAATACACGTACACCAAATAACAGAGGTGATTTCAGCAGTCAAAATTCACACAACTTAACATCTCTACCTAATCAATCTTAGTGTAGCGTGGCACAAGGGGCTAATTGGACCCCTACATGTGCTATTTGCGGTAGGAACCACCAAAAAATGTGTCGTGATGGATCTAAAGATGATTAAAGTGTGGTCTTATGAGTCACTTTATGAGAGAGTGCCTTAAGAACAATAAGGCTAATGAGGGCAACAGAACCCAATCTTCTTCAATGACTCTGGTAGATAGAGTTGCTCCGGGAGGAGCTAATTCAGGGACAAACGGAGGAGAAAACAATTTGTATGCTATAGAAATTCACCAAGAGCAATAGTATTTACTAGATATTCTCACTATAATGATCAAAGACTTTAATTTTTATGTTTATGCTTTACTAGATCCTGCTGCGAGTGTATCTTTTGTGACTCCTCATGCAGCCAGAAGGTTCATATTCTTCCCGAACTACTTCTTCATCCTTTAAATGTTTCCAGACATATTGGTGATTCTATCCTATAAGAAAGTGTTTACCATGAGTTTACCATCTCTATCAATAATAAGAATTTATTGGCTGACTTAATCGACCTAGAGATGATGGACTTTTATGTTATTCTAGGTATGGACTGAGTTTACGGTTTTTATTCCTCAGGTTATTGTAGAACTCCAGTAGCCAAGTTTCAACTTCCTAATGATCAAGCTTTATAGTGGAGAAGTAGTTCAATAATTCATTAAGATCGTTTCATTTCACACCTTAAGGTTAGAAAATTAGTCTCTAAGGGGTGTATCTATCACTTAGCCTGAGTTAAAGACTCTAGTTATGAGACACCACCTATTCAGTAAGTTCTAGTTTGAGTGAGTTTACAAATGTTTTTCCAAGTGATCTTCCCGGAGTCCCTCCGAAAAGAAAAATCAAATTCGGAATAGGCATCATTCTTGATACTCAACTTATCTTTATTCCTCCATATAGAATGACTTCAGCTGAGTTAAAAGAGTAGTTAAAATATGTTCTTGATAAAGGTTTCATTCGACCTACTGCCTCACCTTAAGGCTCTCCGATCTTATCCCTAAGGAAGAAAGAGTGTTCTTTTAGGATGTATATTCATTACCACTGGTTGAACTAGGTCACTAGAAATACTACATATGCTCTTCAGTGAATTGATGATTGTTCGTTAGACAATCTCCCAACTATGATAAAAGAGTATTTATTGTACTTTTATACACCATTACATTTATATCTCTTGCTTTATAATGTCTCAAATATTGTATCAACATTATTACACGAACAAGATTTGAGCTTCTACATTATTATCGTATTTCATAAATTGAATAATTAATACAAGTTGAGGTTTGTATTAGTTGGTCTACCTTTCTAGAATGTTATGTGTAGGTGTCACTCATGTATTGTTTTGGATCGTGAAATGATATTAAATAATACTCATTTTATGTTTTATTAGAATATATATAGTATTTTTTAATGTAGATGATAAAATTTGAATCAAAATATATATTTAAAAAATTAGGAGTTGGACTATTTAAACACAAAAATACCCTTAAGAAATATTTATTAATTTCCCTATAAAATTTGAAATAATATTTAATACATCTTTAAATGATATTAGCTAAGATTAGTATAAATTATACACCAAAATCTTGATAAGTTATTAATTATCCCAGATGAAATTATATTCCTTATTTTAAACCAAAGTTTTAAATTAAATAGGATGGAGGTCAACTTTAATTTAATTCATTTGTCCTTTTACACCATTGACTAACTAAAACAACTAAGGGTTGAAACTAAGGATCCACGTAATCAAAAACTTACAGATGAACATGTATGTCAAACTTCTATATAATAAATATCTGCATCTCATTCACTTCACACAGTTCAAACTCCAAATTTCCCCCAATTTCAGAATCCTTCCCTTCAATGTCAGCAAAGGTAGAGACGAAGTCGTCGGCTGAGAAGGCTGCTGCCGCCGCCGCTGAAAAATCAAAGTCCAACATGAAGATTCCTAAGTACGCCACCGGACATCAAAAGAGTAAGAGGTCGAAGAAGTCTGTTGAAACTTACAAGAACTACATCTTCAAGGTGCTGAAACAAGTTAGTCCAGATCCGGCCATTTCAAGCAAGGCTATGGGAATCATGAACAACTTCATCAATGATATCTTTGAAAAACTTGCTCATGAGTTCTCTACACTTGCTAGGTACAACAAGAAGCGTACCATCACTACTCGGGAGATTTAAACTGGTGTCCGATTGGTTCTCCCCGTTGAATTGGCCAAGCATGATGCAATTGAGGGTACAATGGCGGTTGCCAAATTCAAAAGATCTTAGAGATGTGTTTGTTTTGTATTGATTTTTCTGTTAGATTAATAATTTTTTATTAGGTTCGATGATGCAAAGAACAGAAAAATTGAATATAGAATAGTTTTGAATAAGTTCAAAAGAAAAAATTGAAGAGAAAAATTGATGTTACTCTTGATATCAAATTTTTCTATTTCAAGTAGTATGTTATTGTTAATGCTTTCTTTTTTGCAATATTTTTTCACACATCTTTGAGATGCTTTATTATCGAAAGCAACGTCTCTAGCTTTGTATAAACAAGGTGATTTTACAAAAGGTCTCTTTAGTTAAAGAAAAACAACTAAACTAAAAATGATTTTCATCTACAACATATTTTCATTTCTAGGAGTTCAATTACACAAAAGAATCACTTCCAAAGAATTGAAAACATAAATCATCTTAAGATTTGGGAACAAACATAGTGGCATAAACCCAGGCATTGTTAGCAAGGTGATCCAATCAGTATTCAAGAGGGCCTTTGCCGGTAACATTATCTTGAACTAAGAATCCAATCATGGAGAACATAGGCAGTCTTCCGTTCTTGGATTCTTTAACCTTGAGCTTACCAAATATGGTCGGGTTATCAGCAAGGCAAATAGGTAAAAATATTGTCCCCCGAGCTATATGTAATTGCCTTCTCCAACTCCTGGAAGTCAATTGATCCTAAAACCTTCAAAAAGTCCCATGAGAATGACTTGAAAACCTAGCAAAACTAGAATACTCTGAGCATGGACAAGGGTAGGGCTTCCCATGTCACGACCTAAAGTGCACCCTAGACGTGACATCACGTATAAAACCCTAAAAGTCCTTACACAATCCACTTGACCTACGTATATTCATCATTATTGAGAAAAAATAACTATAATAAGAGTTAAATTGTTTGACATTAAAGTGGAAGTACATAAAGTCTAAACAAGCCATCTATTACATGAAAAAAAGGAGTGGTCGGGACATAAATTGTACACAGAGTACGAATTCGAAACATGAAAACATAAGTAGGTAATTAAGGCGGCATTATCCTTGAAATATGAGGACTCATTAATTCTTAAAATCCTAAAGATGATCAATTAGCCACTAATGGAGGGAGAGGAATCGTCAAACCCAACATTAGTGAAACAATACAATAACAAGTATGTATTAGTAGGTGGAATGTAATAAGTATGAGGGGAATTCAATAAAAAATGAAATGTGATCTAAGGTAATGTAATTGAAATCATGATATGCATGACCAATGAAACGTAGTAAAATAATTTGAGAACAATCGTAAATTACTAACAAGGTAAATTCATCTTAAAACATAAGAAAAGTTTCAAAAAATATTTGTAGATAACTTAGTTAATTTTGTCAGATATTAACTTTAACTGAAAGTAGACCATGCGAACTATATAATGGAGTCTGATGTAACTCCCACATCAATAAGCGAGAGTCTATTTTCCAAGGTAGAACTGTGTATCATATCATGTTCTATATGTGGATCCACTAGATAGGTAATTAGGGCAAACCTATAGGAGCATGAAATTTTAATCTAGAGGTTGCTGCTAGAGACTTCCAAATTTGAGCTCCACCTCACAATACTCTCTGTGCTATGTTAAATCCCAATAAAACAGTCAAATGTATAAGATTATAATCGTCCATGGAAAAGCATAATTCAAATATTAATCAAAGCTTAATCATCATAGAGTAGCTCATTAAATCTTAAATCATGTCTAAGTGAGAAAAACCTTTCACAAAGTCATGATCCTTTATGTATGTGAGAAAAAATTTCACAATTCAATGATTGTTATCTTAAAGCAACCTAGATAAAAAAATAATTCCTTTTCATGAATGATTCATAAGTTCATCAAACTTCATTCATTTATTCATATATTTACTTCAAATTCATGAAAATTAGAGTGCATCGTAAAAATCATAATCAATGCGTGGGTTCATATGTAAATAATTGGAAAACATGTAATTGAATTTAAATTATTAGCATATGGTCAAAATCAAACAACTGAATTCAAATAGAACCCATGATGAATTACATGAAAACACATCCAATTGAACTTAAAAGAAATGGGAGAATCGAAGAATCTTTGACAACTCAATGGGTGAATGGAAACCATTGATGAGCTCTCTATATAC
The DNA here is from genome assembly GCF_001406875.1 of Solanum pennellii. Taxonomy (NCBI): domain Eukaryota; kingdom Viridiplantae; phylum Streptophyta; class Magnoliopsida; order Solanales; family Solanaceae; genus Solanum; species Solanum pennellii. Next base: position 35,349,530 of record NC_028646.1, read on the forward strand.
CTTATCTGGAAGACCACAAGTAACTGACGAAGCGAGGAGACTTGAACTTGAAGAACCCTAGCTTATTTTTCTTTGATCTAGTGAGAGAATTTTTAGAGAAAACCTTGGAGAGAATTTGGGAATTTGACAGAATGAGGGAGTTTGGAAAAATTAGGATTAGATTGGTAGTTATATAGGCATTAGAATTAGGGTAAAAACGAAGTAGTATAGAAATTAAATGCATCAGAAAAAACTTAATTACCCTTAAAAAATAATTATTGAATAATCATACGGTTGTAACCTACTGTAGGAATTTTTAAAGCCTGTCCTGGTCAATTGTAGAACAAAATTGAGAAAACAAAATATTCAATCATTTCCCACGAGATCATTGTATGATCTTTCCAGATTCCTCTGGTCAGTAGACCCCATTCTTGGAATTCAACTTTTAGTCTAAAATATCACTATGTCTGGGAATAGGACCTTTCCACGGTCCTTAAAACCAACTATAACTCGTCAAAACCCTCCGTAGACCTAGGGTTCTAAATAAAATCTATGCTCAATTTCACGGGTCAGTCTTACAATCCATCAAACTTTCTACTGTTCGTCCTGTCAAGTCGTAGCTCTAATATTTAGAAACTTAATCAAAAACTCAATTTTAGGCCTAAGAGTTCCTTTCATGGCGTGTAGGACTACCTACAACCTATAGGTTGTACTTGTAGAACCTTTTCAATGCATAAAAAATATTGTTTTTCTTTTTCTTTAAAATTTACAACTTGAATGGTGTTAGAATATCTCTCCCTTGGGAACATTCGTCCCCCAATGTGACCTTAGCTAGCATAAATAAAGTAGGAGAGAAATTAACAATCAAACATGAATGTAAGTTTTCATCAAAATACACATAAAACATGGAGAATCACTCCAAGCTAAATAGTAACATACAAAATAATTTTTCATGAACATGCCTACATACGTAAAGATGAGGATGGCTTAAACACATGAGTCTGAAAGTATGAGCCATGAGGAGTTAATACCTCAATCTAGTGTAGTAGAGGAGGAAAATATATAAGGATATACATGGACATTTATATCAGTTTTGGCCTCCCAAGTAGCACCCTCAACTAAGTGATTCCTCAAAAAACTTTTACGGAAACAACTTCTTTGTTTGTCAACTTTCGAAACTTATCACTCTAAAATCTCTAGCATAATATATTTTTAGGAAAGATTCTACTTAACTTCTAAACCTTCTAAAGGAACAATAAATGTAGAATATCTAACACAAATTTTTATCATAGATACATGGAATACCGAATGTACTGATGCTACATCATTAGGCAACTCATGTTCATATGCAACTTTGCCAATACACCTCAAAATATTTTATGTGCTCACATACCGGGGACTACGTTTCCCTTTATTTCCAAACGTCATGACACACTTCATGGGTGAAATTTTCAAGAATAACCAATTATCAACATCAAATTATAATTATTTTCTTCTAACATTGGAATAAGGCTTTTGTTGACTTTTAGTAGTTTTCAACCTCTCATAAATAAGTAAAACCTTTTCCATATCCTCATGCACTTACTTGAGACCTTTCAAAGAAACCTAACCAACCTCAAACCAATCGGATACCGACACCTCCTACCATAAAGGACCTCAAAGGTGTCATCCAAATTCTAGAATGATAACTATTATTATAAACAAACTCAATCAAAGTCAAGTTATCGTCCCAATTACCATTGAAATAAATAAATTAGCTCTCAACATATCTTCCAATATCTGAATTGTACGCTCGACTTGTTTGTCAATCTAGAGATGAAAATTCGTGCTAAGATACACTTGAGTACCAAGATGATTATTAAAAAAAATTTTAAATTGATATTTAAATTGACTACCATGATAAGAGATGTTGGACAACGGCACTCCACGTAACCTTATATTTCCCAAATGTAAATCTTGGAATAACCCTTTGACGAGAATGATGTCTTAACAGGAAGAAATTGAGTTGACTTTATCATTCGGTCCATAAATAACCCAAATTGAAGAAAAGTGTCGATGAGTGCGAGGGAAAACCGAAATGAAGTCCTTGTTAAAATCCTCTTACTTTCACGTAGGAATACTAATGTCTTGAACTAAACCACAACTGAAAATTTCGCAATATCATTCTTCATCCCATTCAACCAGTAGACTTCTCGCAAACCACGGTACATCATGGTGTCTCTGGGTCCTTGAGGAGTGCATAAAAAGTTCCAAAGTAGTGACCCACGAGGGGCAACTAAGGGTTTGTAGGCTTATCCATTCCTCATGGATAAAGGGCCGTAGGTGGAGCCCATAAAATAGGCCCCAGACCACGACCCATGCTTCACCTACACGGGCCGTGGATCAAACCACAGTCCGAAGGTGAGAGGGACGTAGGTCATGCCCGGAAGTCTGTTAAGGGGATTAGTAAAGGGGTACTTTGGGAATTTCCTATTTTAAGTGGGATTATGTGACGTTTTATACATTATAAGGATACCTATAGAGGTTTGTAATTCACTAAACTAACTCATCTCTTCATAATATCTTAATACCCAATACAAAATCAAAACCCTCTCCAAAATACGCTCTCCAAAATCATAGAAAAATTTCATGGAAAATCATCACCAGTCCTATCTCTGAAGACTAGGGTTGTAGAAACAATATTTTGGTAACACCTCGTATCCAAAATAGACCAAAAATCAGCTTCTCAGAAATTTGCAGGTCTAATTGATTGTTACCATCGCGGACCGCAACCTGACCCACGACCCGTAATGCACATACATAATTTGTGACTGAAACTCCCCAAAAAACTCAGACCAGAAAATTTGACTGAGTGTCAAACAACGGACGGACCTACGGTTTGTAGGTCAGACTATGGTCCGTAGTTTGTGTCCGTCGATCAACAACCCATTCATCCACTCCCTAACAAGAAACACGATTGACCAGCACGGTTCGTAGATGGACCTATAGACCCTAGGTGGAAATTAGCAGACAGTTAGGGTGAAAATGCAATTGGGTCAACTTCAATTGTTCATAAATCTTAGCACAAAATGAATTAGGTGTCCCATAACCTATGAAATGATATATAATTGAATTAGATTTCCAAAGCCACCGAGTTTGCCAAAATCAGAGCTCCGAGTAAAAAGTTATTCCCATTTTAGTAAAGTCCTATTGAAGAGACCCAACCTACAGACCCAAATGATGTACCTCGATTGAACGACGTCCCATTAGACCAGGTTGTCGTTTGGTCCGACAGCAATTAACTCAGGGGTCTTTTGTTCTTTTCCCACTTTGTTTAAACCTTAAGATACGCCGTTTTGACCCTAAATCATCATATTTTAGTTTGTTTAAGAATAGAAACATAACCAAAACTTACCTAAGTCAAAATCATAAATCAAAACAAAGAAAATTAGAAGCAAGAAAAGGGAAAAGGTCAAGAACCTTAGTTCAAGAACGCAACAAAGTTCCAGCAGTTCCAGCCCCGAAATCTAAACATTTCTCTGTGGATTTCATCACCATGTATGTGAGTTTTCACTAGTGGGTTGCTTTCACCCATTGGGTCCCTAGTTTTCAGTAAGATTCTCGATTTCCATATCATGAGTAGACCTAGGGTTTCTAGAACATCAACAGAACTTCATGAATTAATTAGTTATATGTTCCAAATTATATTTCCATTTTATTATTCAATTTATCGCATGAATTTCAGAACCCTATATATGTATTTCTTTAGTTCTTGAATTACACATGCTAGGTCAGATATTTCAGTTACTTTAGATATAAATGCCTCAGTTATAAATGCATAATTACTAGATTAATTATTGCATTCTTAGTTTGCATGTTCAGTTTTGAGCGATCCAGTATTTACAGAAACTCGGTCATAATAAATGAATTGCATAATTCATTGGGAGTAGCATAATACAGAGTTGGTCTAGGGTTCAGCATACCCAATTAATCCCAAAACTACTAGCCAAGTAGGTTGTAAGTCCCCTATGTGGGCAATCAATTTAGTGATCACGCCAACATCCTTTTATACCTCTAGCAGGTTATATTGGGTCCTCTCGGTGGGGCGTATACATCAGACTCCACATTGAGCTCATATGGTTTTATTAACAGTTATTAGTAGCTTCCACAGTTTAGTCAGACTCTAATGCATTGACCATATTAACAGTTCAGTTGTTATTCTGTCTCAGCATGTCATAAATTTGGTCATTGCATCTAGTTAGCTCAGAATTCAGTGTATCATGTTTAGATTATTATACTTGGTTTGTTCTTGTTCAGTTATGTTTTACTAATCTATCGTACATGCTCTGTACATTCAAGTATTGATGCACACGTGCGCTACATCTTCTCGTGATGTAGGTTCAGGTTCTTACCATCCAGATCACGCATAGATGGATTCCAGATCTCTAGTTCAGCAGATTCAATGGTGAGTCCTCATTCTCTGAGGACAATAGTCATTAGTTTCTTTTCTGTCTTTTAATCATTTAGTTTTACTTTTTGCGAGATTTAGATGGGGCCTGTCCCAGCATTTCTAGTCAGCTAACAGGCTATTTTAAGACATAGTTAGTTTCATCTTAGTATTGAGTTAATATTTCCTTTGTATTAAACTCATCGCTTTCAAATATCTCAATTATAGAATATGGGTATTCCCCATATTTTCAGTTTAAATTATGATTTAGCTTCCGCATTTAGTTTATTATTTTTAGTATGCTCACGATCATGCCAGTAGAGTTAGCTTGGGATCACTTGTGGTCCTAGGTTCCGTGTCCGCGTCTCGGGGTAGCTTGGGGTGTGACAAAACTTGGTATAAAAGCAATAGGTTTAAGTGTTCTACGATGTCTAAAAAGCCGCACTAAGTAGAGTCATTTTCATGGGTGTGAAGTGTACCACATCTAATGAGAGGGAGGCAACAAAGTGTTTTAGAAAAACATCATTTTCTTGTTACTCTTATCCTGCGTAAGGTATGATCTTATTCCACTCTAACTTGACGTTCTACGTTTCAGATCATGCCTCTTTGTATAGTTAATGCTAGGAATACAAATGCGAGGAATGCAAACGCGAGTCCTCTGGTTCCAGATTAGGAAATCTCCAATGCTGAGTTTAGAAATGTAATACAGATGTTAAATTAGAGTATGACCAATCAGAACAATTGGGTTCATGCTCCTGTGAATGTAAATGATGGATCAGCAGCAACAAGGGTCCGTGACTTTGTTAGGATGAATCCGCCTGAGTTCATAGGATCACAAACTAATGAGGATACTTCTAATTTGTTGGATGACATCAAGAAAATCTTTGAGGTAATGAATGTCTCTAGGAATAATCGAATTGAGTTGGCATCATACCAGTTCAAGGATGTTGCTCATATCTAGTACACTCAGTGGAATAAAAATAGGGGTACAAATACAACTCCTATTACTTGGGACTGCTTTAATGAGACCTTTGTGAACAGGTTTTTCCCAATAGATTTGAGAGAAGCAAAGGCTAAGGATTTTATAAACTTAAGGAAGGAAAACATGCTAGTACAATAATATGGGATCAAGCTTAACGAACTCTACATGTATTCTCCTCACATGGTTGTTGACTCCAGGGATTAGATGAATAAGTTCTTGTATGGGGTATCAAATTTGGTGAAAGCTGAGTGCAGAAGTGCTATGTTACTTTGAGATATGAACATCTCTAGGCTTATGACTCATGCTCAACAGGTTGAGGGTGGTAAGCTTAGGGAATAGTCTAAGGAGAATAACAGGTCTAGGAGTGGGAACTATGACTATTCTCATCAGAAATTGGGTGGTGGAAATCGCTCGCAGAGTCAACAAAAGTTTTTAGCTCCTGCCCTTTCGTCAGCTAGTGTTCCATACTCCAAGAACAACTATGACCAGAAGGTTAGAGCACCATGCTCTAAGTCTTAGGAAAGTGTTTAAGGAATAAAGAACTTACCCTACTTGCCCTAAGTGTGGTAAGAACCATCCGGGTGAGTGCTTTGCAGGAAAGTTGGAATGCTTTGGGTGCGGTCAGTCTGGTCACAGGTTGAGGGATTGTCCTTCTAGTTAGGGTCAAGGAGGAGGTAATAGTAGAGCTCAGTCTAAAACTTTATCAGCACCATTAAGTCACCCGAATCAGTAGGGTAACTCATTTGGTATAGGTGGCAGTCAGCGCCAGGACATGTTGTATTCTCTTCAAGCTCGCCAGGATCTGGAAGGTTCTCCTGATGTAATGACTGGTATGTTACGAGTCTTTGAACTGTGTTTTTATGAATTGTTAGATCCAGGGGCTACTCTTTCTTTTATAATTCCTTACGTATCAGTCCAATTTAGTGGTATTCCATAAACTATATTAGAACCTTTCTCAGTCTCTACTCCAGTCGGTGACCCAGTTATATCTAGATGGGTATACAAAAATTGTCCTTTCATAGTATCTCAGAAAGTCACCTCAGTAGATCTTGTATAGTTAAAAATGGTAGACTTCAATGTCATTCTAGGATTGGATGAGCTACATTCCTATTATGCCTCAGTCGATTGTTGAACTAGGATTGTTCATTTTTAGTTTCCAGACGAACAAATCTTAGAATGAAAGGATAATAGCTTAGCGCCTATGATCAATTCATTTCTTACCTTAAGGCCAAAAAGATGATCTCTAAGGTTTATCTCTATCATCTAGTTCGGGTTAAGGATTATAGCTCTGAAACCCCAATTCTTGAGCAGTTCGAGTAGTCTGTGAGTTTCTAGAAGTAGTAGAAGATCTTTCGGGAGTCCCTCCCGAAATCGACTTTGGAATTGATCTTCTTCCAGATACCCAGCCTATTTCTATTGATCCTTACAGAATGGCTCCAGCAGAGCGTAAGGAATTGAAAGAGAAGTTCAAAGACCTTCTTGATAAGGGCTTCATTAAACCTCTAATTCACCATGGGGTGCACCAGTGTTGTTCGTAAAGAAGAAAGATGGTTCTCTCAGAATATGCATTGACTATAGGTAGTTGAAAAAGGTTACAATCAAGAATAAGTATCCCGTCGCCAAGATTGATGACTTGTTTTACCAACTTCAGGGTGCTAGTAACTTCTCAAAGATAGACCTCAGGTCGGGTTATCATCAACTTAGTGTCAGAGATAACGACATTTCAAAAACAGCCCGCAAAACTCGGTATGGTCATTATGAGTTTTGTAGTTGTGTCGTTTGGACTAACCAATGCTCCTGCAACATTCATGGATTTGATGAACAGAGTGTTCAAGAAGTACTTGGACTTGTTTGTTATCGTCTTTATTGATGATATCCTCATTTACTCTAGGAATGAGGAAAAACATGCGAGTCATTTGAGAATTGTTATACAGACTCTCAAAGATTGCCAGTTATTCGCGAAGTGTAGCAAATGTGAGTTCTGGTTGCAATCCGTTGCTTTCCTTGGTCAGATTGTATCTAACGAAGGGATACGAGTGGATTCACATAAGATAGAAGCAGTGAAACAATGGCCTAGACCTACCTCTGCTACAGATATCAACAGTTTCTTAGGTGTAGCCATTTATTCTAGAAGGTTCATAGAAAGATTTTCATCCATAGCCTCACCATTGACTAGGTTAACTCAGAATATAGTCAAGTTTCAATGGTCAGATTGTGAGAAAAGCTTTGAAGAATTGAACAGTAGATTGACTACAACTCCTGTGTTGAGTCTACCAGAGGGTTAAGACTGTTATGTGATTTATTGTGATGCATCCAGAGTTGGCCTAGGTTGTGTGTTGATGCAGCGAGATAAGGTTATAACGTATGATTCTAGACATCTTAAGGTGCATGAGAATACTATCCAACTCATGACATCGGGCTTGCAGTAGTGGTCTGGAGAGACTACTTGTATGGTGTTCATGTAGATGTGTTCACTGATCATAAGAGCCTTCAGTATATGTTAACCCAGAAAGAGTTGAATCTTCACCAAAGGAGATAGTTTGAGTTCCTTAAAGATTATGATATGAGTGTGCATTATCATCCTGGTAAGCAGAATGTAGTAGCAGATTATTTATGGGTAGTGTAACCCGTGTTGAGGAAGAAAGGAAGGAGCTAGTGAAGGATGTTCACAGGCTTGCTCGCTTGGGAGTTCGCCTTATGAGCATATCAGATAGTGGTGTAACAGTTCAGAATGGGGCAGAATCTTCTTTTTAATGGAGGTTAAGGAAAAGCAAGACAGTGATCCAATCGTGCTTGAACTTAAGGGCGCAGTCCACAATCAGAGAGTGGAGGTTTTCTCCAAATGGGGATATGGTGTACTTCGCTACCAGGGTAGATGTGTGTTACTGATGTGGGTGTGTTGAGAAAACATATCCTTGCAGAATCAGATAAATCCATATATTCTATTCACCCAGGTGCCACTAAGATGTACCGGGATCTGCAGGAAGTCTATTGATGCAATGACATGAATAGGGATATAGCAGACTTTATGATTAACTGCCCCAATTGCCAGCAAGTCAAGGTAGAACATCAGAAACCAGGAGGTATGAATCAAGAGATCGATATTCCTACTTGGAAGTGGGATTTGATCAATATGGATTTCATCATAGGGTTACCTTATACTCAAAGACAGTATGAATCCACTTGGGTTATAGTTGATAGGACGACTAAGTCTTCTCGCTTTTTAGCGGCCAAGACTACAGATTCGGCAGAGGACTATGCCAAGATTTACATTAATGAAATTATGAGGTTGCATGGGGTTCTTTTGTCTATCATCTCAGATAGAGGTCCTCAGTTTATCTCTCATTTCTTGAAGTCATTTCAGAAGGGTCTTGGTACTCAACTTAACCTTAGCACAACATTTGATCCGCACACAGATGGACAGGCAAAGTGTACCATTCAGACGCTACAGGATATGTTGAGATCTTGTGTGATCGATTTAAACGGTAGTTGGGATGATCACCTTCCTCTTATTGAGTTCTCCTACAACAATAGCTACCTTCCAGCATTCAGTTGACCCCTTATGAAGCTTTGTATGGGAAGAAATCTAGATCTCTTGTTGGTTTGTTTGAAGTAAGTGAAGCAGCTTGAAAAGGTCCAGATTCAGTCGTTTATGCTATGGAGGAAGTGCAGCATATTAGATATATACTTAAGACAGCCCAAAGTCATCAAAATTCTTACTCAAATATAAGGAGAAGGGAACTAGAGTTCTAAGTTGATGATTGGGTTTTTCTGAAAGTGTCACCTATGAAAGGAGTGATGAGATTTGAAAAGAAAGGGAAACTCATTCTTAGATATGTAGGCCCTTAAAAGATCTTGAAAATGGTTGTCAAGGTGGCATATGAGTTAGAGTTTCCAGCAGAATTAGCAACAGTGCATCCGGTCTTCCACATCTCACTCTTGAATAAGTGTGTGGGTGATCCAGCCTCTATAGTTCCTTTAGAGAGTGTGGCGGTGGAAGATAGTCATTTTTACGAGGATGTACCAATTGAGATTCTTGACTGTCAAGTTAGAAGGTTTAGTAATAAAGAAGTTGCTTGAGTCAAGATTTTGTGGAGGAGTCAGTCCGTAAAGGGAGTTACCTGGGAAGCAGAAGCAGCCATGAAATCCAAGTATCCTCACCTCTTTGCTTTCGATTCCACTCCATCTTGAGGTAATAGTTCCTCTTCAGTTTTCCAGTCATTCATGCATGAATTCAGCCTTAGAATCATGTTCGCTCAATTTGTACTTGCATTTTCAGCGTATTTGCATATTGTCGACACTCAATTAGCGCAGAAACACAGTTCTCAATGTTTAGTAGTAGGGATTGCAACTCTCTCCCTCTATTTCAGCTAGTTTAGCCTTCATTCGAGGATGAAAATTCCTAAGGGGGAGATAATGTAACACCCCGTATCCAAAAAAGAAACCAAAAAATCAAGTTTCAATAGATTTGTAGGTGCAATCAACGGTTACCATCGATGGACCGTAGTCTAACCCACAGCCCATGCTGCACATCCATCGTTTGTGACTGAAACTCCCCAAAAAACTCAACCTAGAAAATTTGACCAAGTGTCGAACGACAGACGGACCTACAGTCCGTAGGTCAGACTACGGTCCGTAGTCTGTATCCGTTGATCAACACCCCATTTACCCACTCTCTGACAAGAATCACAATTGATCAGCATGGTCCGTAGATGGACCTACGGATTGTAGGTGGAAATGATCGTACAGTTAGGGGGGAAATTGCAGTTGGGTCAACTTTAATTGATCATAACCCTTAGCACAGATGACTTAGGTGTCCCATGACCTATGAAATGATAGATAATTTAATTATATTTCCAAAGACACCGAGTTTGCTCTAATCAGACCTTTGAGTAAAAATTTATGCCCATTTTAGTAAAGGCCTGTTGAACAGACCCAACCTACAGACCCAAACGACGGACTGTCATTTGAAAGACGGCTGTTAGTCCAGGTCGTCATTTGTTCCAACAACAATTAACTCAGGGTATTTTCTTCTTTTTCCACTTTGTTTAAACCCTAAGATACGTCGTTTTTACCTTAAATCATCATATTTTAATCAGTTTAAGCCTAGAAACTTAACCAAAACTTACCCAAGTCAAAATCATAAATCAAAACATAGAAAATAAGAAGCAAGAAAGGAGAAAAGGTCAAGAACCATAGTTCAAGAATGCAACAAAGTGTCAGCAGTTCTAGCCCAAAAATCTAAATATTTGTCTGTGGATTTCATCACCATGTACGAGGGATTTTACTAGTGTGATGCTTACACCCACTGGGTCCCTAGTTTTCAGTCAGATTCTTGATTCCCATATCATGATTAGACCTAGGGTTTTTAAAAATTCAACATAACTTCATGAATTAATTAGTTATATGTTCCAAATCAGATTTCCCTGTTATTATTCAGTTTATCGCATAAATTTCAAAACCCTAGCTATGTATTTCTTTAGGTCAGATATTTAAGTTACTTTACATATACATGCCTCAGTTATAAATGCATAATTACCAGATTAAATATTGCATTCTCTGTTGCATGTTCAATTTTTAGATATCTAGTTTTTACAGAAATTCGGTCATAATAAATTAAATACATAATTCATTGGAGTAGTATAATACCGAGTTGGTCTAGGGTTCATCATACCCAATTAGTCCCAGAACTACTGGCCAAGTAGGTTGTAAGTTCCCTCTATGTGCAATCAGTTTAGTGATCAAGCCAACATGCCTTTATACCTCTGGCAGGGTATATTGGGTCCTCTCGATGGGGCATATACATCGGACTCCACATTTAGCTCATGTGGTTTTATTATCGGTTATTAGTAGCTTCCACACTTCAGTCAGACTCTAATGTATTGACCAAATTTATAGTTTAGTTATTATTCAGTCTCAGCATGCTATAAATTTGGTCATTACATCCAGTTAGCTCATAATTCAATGTATCATGTTCATATTATTATACTTGCTTTGTGTTTGTTCAGTTATGTCTTATTACTCTATTCTACATGCTCAGTACCTTTAAGTACTGACACATATGTGCGATACATCTTGTCGTGATGTAGGTTCAGGTTCTTAGCATCCAGATCACGCATAGATCGATTCTCAATCTACAGTTCAGCAGATCCAGTGGTGAGTCCTCATTCTCTGAGGACAATAGTCATGAGTTTCTTTTCAGTATCTTAGTCAATTAGTTTTAGTTTTTGCTAGACATAGGTGGGGCATGTCCCAGCATTTCTACTTAGTTTAGAGGCTATTTCAGACATAGTTAGTTTCATCTGAGTATTGAGTTAATATTTCCTTTATATTAAGCTCATCATTTTCAAATATTCTGAATTACAAAATATGGGTATTCCCCATATTTTTCAGTTCAAAATTATGATTTAGCTTCCGCATTCAGTTTATTATCATTAGTATGCTCACGATCATGCCAGCACGGTTAGTTTGAAATCACTTGTGGTCCTAGGTTCTGTGTCCACGTCTCGGGGGTAGCTCGGGTCATGACAATTTTTTACTAAATTTTGTGTACATCTTCCACAAGGTATGATATCTTTTCATCTATGGATAGAATTCCTCCACAAATTTCTTTCAAAACTACAATTTTAAAACTTATAAATCTTAAAAGATAGGGTTTGTCATCAACACCATGGGTTCCTTTAAAAAAACATTTCTAATGATTGGTTTATGATGATTTATGGATTACTTGATGAATTCTTATGGTTTTATACTGAATTCTCCAAAGACCCCTTGAATCCCCCAATTTCTCAATTATGATCTTGAGATGTAAAATGTTATGATTATAAAAGATTGTTATAAAATCATGCTTATAATAATCTAGTTAGTTGGATTATGTTATCATACATGTGTAATGTAGTAATTTTGTATGTGTTTGTGAATAAGGATATATTGTCCTTGAAGGGCAATGTATGAGAAGTATGCATAGTATGAGACTTATGTACATACTTTTAGATTACTTTTAGAGTGAAGTGTTGATGATTATGATCTAATTATTGTGTTGTTGGATGGTATCCTCATATTCACACCTATGTATGAAACAAGATGATGTGAGAGGTTTTCTCACAATTTGATGATTCTATGGTTTAAAGACTTTTCTCACATCTTAAATCTATCAGATATATCATGAATTGTGTTGGATTGAGCGTTAATGTAATATTCCTTGAGCATGAACCTAAGTGAAGATTTAACATGAACCTCATGTGAATTATGCTTAGCACTGAGTGGATATGAATATGAGATAAAAGCTTTTACACAAGTTCGTCTGGCTTCCCAAATGGGTTCCTTCTATGGCACTTAGTTCGGGTTCCCAAAACATGTATGTCATGATATGTAAAACTTCAACATTAGAATTCAAGGTTTCTAGTAACAATCTTCTTATGCCATATCTATATGACCATATATGTCTTTAGATAGTGGATCCATCTAAAAGCTAACAAAATTTAGTTCTACTTTTGGCAAGAAGGACATTTCTTTTCAGTGTGGGGGAATGATACCGAATTCCATGTTAAGCTCATATGGTCTAAGTTGGTTAAGGATTATTCTCAACATGGTTAAACTTGAACAAGAAAATGAATTATGAACTATGGTTACTCAAGAGGTTTTACTTAGCACGGGTAATATTATGTTATCTTATTCAGGAATTGCACGAGTTGTCTTTGAGGGTAACTGTGATATGATGGCCTAATAAATAATTATGCTTATGACTAGTGTTGATATATTGTCTTCAAATCAGGTTGTAACTTAGCAAATCGCATGTATTCACCTTAATCAAACCTTTTAGCATGTTTCGGATGTTTTTTTATGCATGACTACCATACTTAGTTCTTTCTTTTACTAACCTATATTTTCTGCATTTTTGAATAAGTGTAGGATCCAGTTCTTGAGGTGATCTCCATCTTGGTTAAATCATGTATCGACTATTATCCGTGGTTTTTGTGAGTCCTCATGGCTCGAGAAAGGAAGATGCTTCTTTCTAAATTTCTTTTCTTGTACTTTAATTTGAGAACTATGTTGTAAGGGTTGTGACCCTATTCAATACTTCGATTGTAATAGATGGCTAATTGAGAAAAGTCTAGACTTCCGCATTGCTTTTATAACAAAATTCTTACAACTTGATATGTATTTTGTCTTTATTGTTGAATACTTATGTTATTATATACTAAGGGGATTACATGGTACCTTTAGGGTTTCTATGTGCCTTTTTACATCTAGGGGGGGTACTCCTGTATCGTGACAATTTAGCTCACATAGTCTCTTTCGGTTAAGGCTTATTTTCCACAACATTATTAACAAGAATATGAATTATGAACTATGAAAACTGAAGAAGCTTTACTTAACATGGGTGGAATTTATATGGTCTTAATCATGCATTCCACAAGAATGCTTTGAGGGTTTCTATGGTATGTTTCCATTATTTTATGATAATCGATATGTTGAATATGCTTATGAATTGCTTTTACACTAATATTCATCATGATCCTTAAACATGATAAAGTGCATGTTTTGAACTAAAATGTCCCTTTTATTGCATGATTTCAAAGTTTATACAGGACTATAATATATACTTAGTACATTTTTGTACTAACATCTACTTTTCTAACTTTTTCCCTATATGTAAGGCTGATTCTCAAGGTGGTCGTCATTGTGGATAAATATTGGGTTTCAATATTCTCCTATCTTGTGGTGAGTCCTCAGAGATTTGTGGATGGACGTTTCACTTGTAGTTTCATGTCTAGCATGTCCTTTCACACAATGTTGTATGGGTTGTGTCCCTTTTATTTCAATGATTGTAATAAATGGATATGTTAAGACTTAGAGTTTAGACTTCTGATTTTTCTTTAAATGAAAAATTTAGACTTGGACTTTGAATTTTTTTACTCTTATTATTCAATTACTTATGCTATGATATGCTAAGTTTCTTGTATAGAGTCCTTCAACGTTTTATATTATGTTACATTTAAGGGGTACCCTTGGGTCGTGAAAAAACATGGTACAAAGCACAAGACTTATAATGATTCTAGGATCATGTCATTTCTCATAGTGCCACATCTAGTAGAGGATCTTCTTGATCAGTGTGAAACTTGCCATTTTATGAATGAGAACCTACAAAATGCTTTGGAAAATCCACTTTTTTCATTAAACTTATGTTGTGCGATATAGTTTTGACTCTATAGGTCTTTCTTGTAATCCTTACTCAAAGAGCTTTTGCAAAGGGTTGGGAAAGAATGTGAATGAAGTAGCTCCTACTTAAGATCCTTAAGCCCTGGTTTATCCTTCGGTTGAAAATTTTAGTCATGCAGTGTTTAGGGAGGCTCCTCATGTTTTGTCTAAAGCTGTGACAGCTCAAGCCCATGCCATGACGGACCAAGCCAATAGAGAGGTAATTCCTCCCGTGATCCCTAATGTGAATTCCGCAACTTCAAGAGTGAGTGATTTTTCAAGAATGAACCCCCCCCTGTCCCGAAATTCATGGCTCTAAAGTGGAGGAGGATACTCAAAAATTTGTATAAGTGCGTTTTAATGTAGGTGCTATTATGGGTTTGACTTCCGTGCAGAAAGTGCTGTTAACCACGTACATATTGAAAGGTGTTTCTCAAGTGTGGTATAATTAATGGAAGAATGGTAGGTAGACTAGAGCGGGTCCCATTGAGTTAAAAGTGTTTAAATTGGAAGTTCTTAGTAGGATCTTTCCCTGAGAGCTGGGGGAAGCTAAGTCGGAAGAGCTTATTAGCCTTCATCAAGGAGGATGAGTGTGAAAAAGTATTCTTTAAAGTTTAATCAATTTTCCAAGTATGTTGCACATATGGTGGAGCACTCGAGGGATATATAT